>NC_142037.1:28539653-28849153 GCF_982192425.1 Myodes glareolus
AAGTGTTACACAAGTACATGAAGCCATCACAAATAAATGTTAGCAGAGATCACGAACAGAAAAGTTAGACTGCCAACAACGTTGGAACATGATCAGTAATCTGAAAGAGATTGTAACATCGCTTTTTAAATTTTTAAAGAAAGCTAAGGCTAAGTGGTGGCATACGCCCACTCTCTCAGTCTAGGGCGGTCAGCCTGGGCTACATATGAGTGAGAGCCTGTCTCAAAACCAAAACAGAACAGATAAACAAAAAAAAATCAAGGTAGGAGCTAGAGAGATGGTTAACTGGTTAAGAGCACCTGGTGTGCTTTGAGAAGACCCAGGATTGGTTCCCAGTGCCTGTGTGGTGGTAACTCTAACTGTCTGTAACTCCAGTTCCTGGGGATACACTGCCTCCTCTGGCCTCTGTAAGCCTTGACCCACTTGGTGCTTTTACATGCAGACAGAACACTCAAACACATAAATCGAAAATAAATATATATATTTTTAAAAAGGCCTAGAAACTAGGAGCTAACAAAACAAAAACACTGTGATTAAAAGTCTTTGAGGGGTCCAGCCTGTTCTGGAACTCACTTTGTAGATTAGACTGACCTTGAACTCACAGAGATCCATCTGCCTTTGCCTCTGCTTCTGGAGTCCTGGGATTAAAGGCATGTACTAGCATGCCTGGCTAAATGTCATATTTTTAAAAACATGAAAAATACCATTGAAATTCTAAAAACCAGTGGGGAAGTAGATTAGACCATAAATTATTAAGCTAGTGGTAGATTTGATATCAATAGAGCAATATGTTTAAAGTATGAAGGAATTGTTAAAAATAGAATTCTATACTCTGAGAAGGTATCTTTCAAAAATAAAAATTAAATTAAAACTTTTTTAGTTATAAAGAACCCAAAGAATTAATTTTGTATAAACCTCCACTAGAGGAAATGTCAACGGAAAATCTTCAGGAAGAAAATAATGTCAATGGGAAATATGCATCTACTCCAAGACTGAGTAAAACAAAATGCTCACTTCAGTGTAGTCTCTTTAAAGGATGTTTACTAACAACAACATCGAACTGGTGTCAGATATGAAATTAACGTGCGTAATAATATTTATAAAAGTAGAAAAATAGGAATATGCTGTTGTGAAGTTGTTACGTTAAACATGAAAACTGGTAAATTAGAGATACATATTCTTTCCCATAAACAACTGTTACTATGGCAAACAGCTGTTAACCAATGAAATAAAGTAGAATTGTAAAATTATTTCAGTGCATAAAAACAAAGACCAAAGTAAGAGAAAGATGGAGAAAGAAAATGGAAAAAAGAGAATAGGAAGGGGATAGGTTTAAACCTAAAATATCAATAGTAATTAAATATAAATAAAGTAAAACTAGTGACTAAAAGTTGGCAGCTTTTGATTAAGCCTGTTGAGTGAGGATTTGAGATTCAAATGTAACCTGTTCATAAGGCACTGTCAGTCATTTGAGAAGCAAGTTGATGGTAGAAGGGTAGAAGTCATACCACGAGAACACTAACCAAAATGAAGCTCAGGTAACTTTATAACTATCAAAGCAGATTTCAGATCAAAAATAGTGAGTCCAGCAGAAGACCATAATGAGTCTTTTTGTATGTTACTAACATAGCTTTGAGATAAGGGTAACAGTGAAACTTTAGGGGACAAATGGCCACACACACAGTTGTAGTCAGAAATTAACATTGTCTTCCCAGTAACTGATAGAACAGACATGCAGAAGGTTGTCAAGGACAGTTCAGTGCCTTCCCAGTGGTCACCTGTAGACATTCACTTCTAGCTAGACTAGCAAGGGGAAACACTGGAAATTGTCAGTGTCAGGAAAGAGTGACCTGCCTCTCTTCCAAAGGCTCCGTGTGTGCACAGGGTGGTAAGGAATACCTTGAGCACTGTGACCTGACACTCATCCAGAGGCTGCGTGTGTGAATACTATATTGGTGTGCGTTGATATAAAGAACGAATAAAGTCAACAGATCTTTGAAAGTCACAAACTGCAGATCACTCAAGAAGAAATAGATGGTCCTAATAGCTCTATATGTGTAAGAAGAAGTTGACTTTTTAGTTTAAAGCCTTCCCTTAGGGGCTGGAGAGATGGCTCAGAGGTTAAGAGCATTGCCTGCTCTTCCAAAGGTCCTGAGTTCAATTCCCAGCAACCACATGGTGGCTCACAACCATCTGTAATGGGGTCTGGTGCCCTCTTCTGGCCTGCAGGCATACACACAGACAGAATATTGTATACATAGTAAATAAATAAATATTTAAAAAAAAAAGCCTTCCCTTAAAGAAAACTTGTATTAGTGAGGGTTCTCTACCGCAGGGGTTCTCAACCTTTCTAATGCTTTAATACAGTTCCTCATGCAGTGACCCCCAACCATAAAATTACTTTTGTTGGTACTTCATAACTATAATTTTGTTAATGTTTTGGATTGTAATGTCAATATCTGTGTTTTCTGATGGTCTTAGATGACCCCTGTGAAAGGATCATTTGCCCTCCAATGGGGTCATGACCCACAGGTTGAGAACAACTGCTCTAGAGGAACAGCACCAAGAGATTGAATCTCTCTAGATAGACAGCTCAAACACTGGCGTCATAAAAGAAGCAAGGTTTATGCCATTGGGGGGAAAAGGGAGAAAAATATATACATAAGGAGAGAAAGGGAATTTATTAGAATGACTTACAGGCTGTGGTCCAGCTTGCCAATAGTGGTTGTACCAATGAAAGGTCCAAGAATTCAGTGGGTTGTTCAGTCCATGATGCTTGATGTCTCAGCAGTCTTCAGTCTGTGGCAGAGTCCTGAAGTAGTCACTAGTAGCAGTAAGGAATGGACTTGCTAGCAAGAGAGAACAAGCAGGCAAAGATCAAAAGCTCCCTTCTTCCATTCCCTCTATACTCCTAGACCAGATGGTTTTGCCGGTTATATTTAATGAAACATTAAGGAAGAAAATATGTGAAACTATAGGGACTCTTTTGGAAATTGAGGAATGAAAGACTTCCCAATCTATTGCAGGAAATCAGCATTTCCTGATACTAATGTTCTACAAATCAATATGTGAAAATGAGGATGCCATTCTCCACACAAACAGATGCTACAATCCTGAATTTCACTACATGCAGAAATATGTACAAAAGAATACTGTATGGTCAGGTGATGTTTGTCTCAGGAATGTAGTGCTGGATTCACATGAAAAACTAAGTGGCAATTGGTCGGTGGTAGTGCACACCTTTAATCCCAGCACCTGGGAGGCAGAGGCAAGTGGATCTCTGAATTCAGGGCCAACCTGATCTGCTTAGAAAGGTCCAGGACAGTCACAGCTAGCTAGCTAGCTAGATCCTGTCTCAACAAATGAAACCACAAAAACCTCAGTGCTGTGTTCCCCAAATAAGAGAAGTAAACTCGGACAAATGGTTGTGCACCCATTTTCATGGCAGTATCGTCACAGTCCACCCAAGGTGAAAGCCAGTAGTGTGCATCAGGAATTGAGTGTGCATCAGGAATTGAGTGTGCATCAGGAATTGAGTGTGCATCAGGAATTGAGTGTGCATCAGGAATTGAAGGCATATCACAGAACCTTCAGAAGGAAAGAATGCCCGCATGCTTCAGCATAGCGAATGCCCATCCCAAATGAACATATTTTGAAGAAGTCCATGTATGTGTGGTACTTACTACAGTCAAAGCTGTAGAGATGGAGATGAAATGGTAGTTAATGATGAGCAGGGAAGCAAGGGAAGTTGTAAACTAGTGTTTAATAGGCTCAGGGTTTATGTTGGAAAGATGTGAAAGTTCTAGAGAGATGATAATTATCATATGTTAATGTGAATGGTTTTAGTTCTACAGAATGTATGTCTGAAAGTGGTTAAAATGGTAAATTATATGTCATTTTCTATAAAAAGTTTTAGAGAGATTTTATGTATGAATTGCCTGTTGAAATGTCTGAAGCATCTCAGTTAATATGAATTCCTTTGGAAAAATTACTCTATGCTTGATGACACATACCTAAGGCAGGAGAATTATGAGTTCACGGTCTGTCTGGGCTGTACATGGAGAACCTATCTCAAATAAAATAAAAATCAAATGAAACAGCTTTGAAAGTAATGTGAATAGACTAGAGTTGCTGATGGGGATATGAGATGACATAGCTTCTTTGAGAAATGTTCCATCAATTTTTCAAAGAGTTAAAATAGTTATCTTGTGGCACAGTGTTTTTACTCACCCCTGTATAACTAGAACTGAAAAAGAAAAGGATGTGTAAACAGATTTTTAGAAACACTATAATAGCCGAGAGAGGGAAATAATCCTGACTCTTATTAGTGGATGAATGGAAGTTTGTGTGTGTGTCTGTCTGTCTGTCTGTCTGTCTGTCTGTGTAACAGAATGGAATGGTGATGATACATGCTGTAACATATGAACTTAAAAACATGCTTAGTGGAAGAAGTCAGACACAAAAGCCACATCATATGACTACATTTATGTGAAGTGTCAAGAATAGGAGACTCAATAGAAACAGAAAGTATACTGATCCAAGTCAGGAAAAAGGGAAATTGAATTGTTTGGGGAAGTAGGTGGTGGTGATGACCATGTAACATGAATATGCTACAGCCAAACTAATATCTAAAAAGGTCAGAAGTGTAGTGAGTTTTGTCTCAATAAATTCATTTTTAAAAATCAACCATTGATAGCTGATACCAATACCAAAGATATTACTTCCTTTCTATATTAGGACAAGTGTAAACAATAGTCCAAATGCAGCGATACATAAATGATTTTTCCAGCATGACCCAGCGAGAGTTATTACAGTTATGCAGAGCTGTTCAATTAAAAATCAACATAGTCACTAACATCAACAAGCCAAAGGAGAAAAACCCTACCATATATGTCAGTGCAGGAAAGGGCTAGGGATGTAGTGCAGTAGACAGCTCTCCTGGCCTGCACAGGGCTCTTTTCTACCCCCAACACCACCACCAGGGTGGGAAAAGGCAACACAGGAAAAGCATTTGGTGAAATCATGATTACAGCTCCGAAACCAGGGAAGAAAAAAGCACTTCAGTGTGGTGAGGCACTGCCTGCAGACCCTGCAGCTGATGACGTGGTAGTGAGAAAGCTTGCTCCCCTGCTAAGACTAGGAGCCTTCTCTGCCTGCTTCCTATTCACAAAGCCTGGTGTCAAGCCCAGATTTCCCTATGAGCTTCTCAGGTGTAGAGATAACTATCTGCCTTCAAAGGGTTTTCTTCTGAGTAAAAGAGTTCTTTCTCCTTAGACTGTTTTGAGTTTTTGAGATTTTTGTTTTCCCACTGACAGCCAGACACTAAGAGAACTGACTTTGTCATAGAAATGAAGGTTTACTTTGCTGGTGTGTGTGTGTGTGTGTGTGTGTGTGTGTGTGTGTGTGTGTGTAAGACAGAGAGAGATTCAGACACTCTACTGTCGGTCTCCACAGTGACTAAATGAATGTGTTAAATACCGTGAAGTTGGCAGATGGTTTTGCTGCAGTGGGCTGCAGACAGCCACCCACACTGTCTGACGCTGCTTGGTAATAAAGGTGGAAAATCTACACCTCACCATACTCAAGAGTATACTCCTGGCCCACCAGACCACTATCCAAGCTGCAGAGTGTGTCTTTGTTCATTCTTTTACCTGTGTTCCATTGCCTGGCATCACATAGCAAGAAAGCAGAACTCACACTCTTCCTGCCAGAGTTTATTTAGTAACTGAGAACCATGAGACCTTAGCCAAACCACCGAGCTTCACTGCACTTGTTTGCCCAGGTGAGCAACAGAGAGAGGGCTAGAAGGTATGAGCAGTCTCTTCTCACTCTGAAGTTATGTGATACAAAAATTCTTCTAATAGGGTTGCCGTTGGATATAAGTAACCATGGGAATTTTCTCTCTTTCTCTCATATGTACCGAGTTCTGCAAAACAGGTATTTCATTCTTATTATAGTTAGTTTTTTCTGTTGCTGTGGTGAAACACTATGACCAAGTCAACTTATAAAAGAAAGCATTCATTGGGCATATAGTTTGAGAGGGAAAGTCCCTGATGGCAAAGCAGAGACAAGGAGGCAGTAACAGCCTAAGAGATCACCTATTGATCCACAAGCAGGAGAGAGAGAGATTCCACACTGGGAATGGCCTGAGTCTTTGGAAACATCAAAACCTATCCCCAATTACACACCTCCTCCAACAAGGCCACATCTCTGAATCCCTCCCAAACATTTCCACCAACTGAAGAGCAAGCTTTCAAATAGATTGTAACACGAAGGCCGGCTTGTTGGGGTTTCTGTCCCGCCCAGTACCCCAACAGCCGGCAAGCAACAAAGAAAATCACACACAAGACTCCATAAGGTTATAAACTGATTGGCCCATAGGGTCAGGCTTCTTGTTAACTCTTATAACTTATATTAACCCATTATTCTGATCTATGTTAGCCATAATGGCTCCATACCTTTTTCAGCTGGGCAGGTTACATGCTGTCTCTTTGGTGGTCTGTACAGGAGTGGCTGAGAGAGCTTCTGCTTCCAGAATACTCCCAGTCTCTTTGCTCCACCCCTACTTCCTGTCTGGCTTTCCCGCCTATACTGCCTGCCTGGCCAATCAGCGTTTTATTAAAATATGATTGACAGAATACAGATAATTCTCCCGCACCAATAGATGAAACTATTGGGAGCCATTCTTCTTCAAACAGCCACCATCCCTTTTTTTGTAATTATTCTCCAAGCTTTTGGGTTCTGACAGGAAACTGTCAGAAATTTTGTTAGGAGTTTAAAAATCAGATTTCACCACCAACAAAAAAAAATAATATACCTTTCCTTTGAGGGAAGTGCACATAAACTGACCAGTGACTGTGTTGTAAATGTCTCTCCTAATATTTCTTGTGGTCACACTGATCCAATAGCCCTAGTATGCTTGGCCAAGCTTTGGGGTAGGGAGCTCTCTGAGGAAGTAATTCTTGGATGGACACAAGCAAGGATGTGAAGAGATAGATTATTTTTAAAAAGAAAAGAAAAATGAAACAAGTACCCAAGGAAAGCTGTTGTTTGTCCTGTCCCTGGTGGCTTTGTCCTTTAGTCTCTTCTGGGATGGGGAAAATCTAACAGTGGGCTGCATTTTCCCATTTTCTTCAGGATGCTTTCTTTATCATTTTCTCATCTTTTGATTTTTTTCAGCACATCAGAGCAGAGTGACGATGGTCCTGTTTGTTCTGGAACTGGAGTGGGTGCTGAGCACTGGGCAGGACAAGCAGTTCGCCTGGCACTGCTCTGAGAGTGGGCAGCGCCTGGGATGTTACCGCACCAGTGCTGTGGCCTCGGGCCTGCAGTATCCTTTGCTGAGCAAATCCCTTTCTCTTTAATGCATAGAAATTTGGGATATGTACATTGTTTTCTATTTTTTATTTACTATTTTTCCTTGTATGAAAAAGATGCTCAGAGACCTTCTTAAGGTACAAGGTATTGGGGGGGGGGTTCCCCACATATATAGGGTGAAGTAAGGCAAAATCATTGAAGTAACAGGCCTGCTGACTGCTATGACCAAGTTCTGACACCCAGACAGGACACAGTCCAAAGTGTGGCCCTCAGCTGTCAGGACTGTGGTTCATGGGGCTACAACCATCAACAAAATACATTTGATTTTAATAAACAAGTTATTTCCTTAATAGGAAATCCCCCTAACATTATAAATACCCCATTGGTGCTTAGAGAGTAGACCATGAGATTTCTGTTCATTTAGAAATATTTTGGGGACCATTGGGATTGCTTAGCAGGTAGAAGTGCTTGCTGTACACGTTTGGAACCTGAGTTCAGTCTCCAGAATTCATACTGGAAGGAAATAGCCAGCTACTGGAAGTTGCCCCCTTAGTCCACATACACACTGTGAAACACACTAATAATAATAAATTAAATTTTAAATATTTCTTAACAGGCTGCCATGCCAGGGACCAGTGAGCTAGCTGTCTTCTAGATGGTATCCTGCAAAGAAACCATAGTGTGATGTTTTTTTCTCCCAAGTTGTCAGTCCATATGGTTGGGGTGGGTACCTACTAATACCAGAGAAGCCTCAGTTCTTGCTGGCTGGGCTCTGACAAGCTTAGCATCAATTGGTGCGTGGCATGTTTCTCCCACGGCAAGGTAGAAAGTTCTCTGGTGTAAAAGGTGGATCCTCCAATTCTGACTAGTGAGGCAGGACCCGGAAATCAACACCATTCACAGGTGCAGGAGCAGGGGACCTGCTTTTGGGTTTTATCTCTGTGCTTACAAAGTGTCTAGTCAGTTGTCAATAATACAGCAGTTTGCCGCCGTCTCCTTGAGCCTGTGTGGCAGTGTGTGTGTTTATGAGTGCACAGAGGCTGGTGCTGCCACTCTTCTCTCACTAGAAGGGCAAGATGAGGGACCATCTTGGTGGAAGGTTGTAAAGGAGGAGAGTGATCAAGACCAGAGACAAAGTTAACAGGAGAGGGAGCTTGTCTTTGACAGGCAGCACAACACATAGCTACAGGCAACGTCCTCAGGCATCAGATGAGCCAGCCGAAGCCTAGAAGGCTTACATACTGTCAGTGAGTAAGAAAGGGACCACTGTTTCTGAGGTATTCTGCCGTGGACTTCTGCCTTGTCCCCTTCGCTCTTGGACATCAGAACTGATAGCATCCTGTGGCTTGTTGTGGTGCCGGCAGCATCCACTGGTCATGTAATGGTGCATCTTCCACTTATCTGTGTCTTATTTAGCCAAACCAGGCAGGTCGAGCAAAGACACACATATGCCCTCAAGAAGATAACTTTTCAAACTATCTGAAAATGAAAAACAAAAATTGAAGTTCAACTTGTCTTGACCATATCAACATTTGTTTAAGATTATAACCACTAGTTCCGAAAGTCGCCTTCATTTTGTGACTGTTTTCCAAGCAGAGAATCATGTTACTGGTTATCAGAAGCCTGTGTGTGTGTGTGTGTGTGTGTGTGTGTGTGTGTGTGTGTGTGTGTGTGTGTGAGAGAGAGAGAGAGAGAGAGAGAGAGAGAGACAGAGAGAGACAGAGAGAGAGAGACAGAGAGAGAGAGACAGAGAGAGAGAGATTGGACAACCCCTTGCAGAAAGTGCATGCCTCACCAAATTCATCTTAACAGCTCCTGTTTTCAAGCCACAATGCCAGCCCTTGCTCCTGAGTATCTGTGCAGTACTAAACACTGATGGTGTGGCGTGATAGTCCTACGCTTTTGTCAAGGGAGATGGTCTAAGCCAAAAAGCATGAGGTTCTTTCAGAGCCAGAGCCTCCACCCCAAGCCATTCCCTGGGTGTGCCTGGTGAACAGACAGATGTTCAGCGAGAAGTACTGCCCTGCTGTGGTCCCACCTCCACCTGTTTGCTTCCTTCCTCCTGCCGCTGTCCTCAGTTTTGTTTTTGTTTGTTTATTTGTTTGTTTGTTTTTAACAAAAGGGAGGGAAGGAGCTCTGATGAAGCGACTTAAGCTCAGAGAGTGAAGTCATCACCTCTGTCTATGCAGAGGACAGCTGCCGGTGCAGGAGAGGCTGCCACAGATGAATGACACAATCTGTCCTATCTCCACCTGCCATTAGTCAAAGTTAGCAAGTGACAGACTGTATTGACCACATTCTGAGGTCCTCTTCTCCCAGGCCCCTCAGTAGAGAATAGCAATGGCAATAACTGGAACTCAGGCCAGGAGACAAAGAGATTGACCAGTTCACTTCTCGAGCTATCAGTTCCAAGAAATGCCAAAGCCTTCGATTATTTTGCTATATACATGAAGCTCTAGATGTCAAGTGACCGATCATAGTGACAGTGGGATGGGGAAGGAGAGGGAAAGGAGTAAGACACGGGGATAGCCGTCCCTCAGCTCAGACTGCTCCCTCAGAACTCAGTGCTCCTGCCCTCACTGCGTCACACAGGGGTAAAGCCGTATAGTTCAGCCTGGTCCAAATCTCCATCCTCCTCCCTTAGCCTCCTGAGTAGTTGGGGCTACAGGCCTATATCACCATATCTGACTAACTCCTTTTCCTTAACTGCTAGTTTAGGTAGAGAGTTATTATTCTGCCATCCTTCAGATGAGTTTCTTTTTCTTATAACGTTAGAAACCCTTAGGGTTTTGTTGTTGTTTAGGTTTTAAAAGAATATGTTTAACATATTTTAATAAATGTCATTTTTAAATATTAAAATATTGGACATATAAAATACGTCCCTTCTTTGGATAGTAAGAGTCATATACTAGTGTGTGTGTGTGTGCATGTCTGTGTCTGTGTCTGTTTGTCTGTATGTGTTGCTGATGACCAAACCCAGGGTTTCACAAATGACAAACAAGCACTACCATTAAGCTTCATTCCTGACTCTCCCCCATCTTATTTCATATTTTTTTATATTTTTCTAGGATATTTTATAGCAGTTTTAGATTCACAGAAAACAATTAAATACTGAGATTTCCAGTTCTTCCCATGCGTTACAATTCATAAACCTATGTTGGCATATGCAACTTTTATCAACTTGTGGGCTTTAAAATTGCCATGGAAACAAAGCTGTAATCATGAGTTATGTGACACTCTTCCTGGGGAGATGTGAACAGTTGTCTCTTCGCCCCAGGTAGGGGGCAAAAGACAAACCAAAGTAAGGATGCCACAGAATTCATCTTGGTGAACCAGTGAGTTTTATTGGGCCAGGGTTTATTTACAGGAGCAGAGATTACTCAGTGATAGTTGTGTACCAAAAATCCATTCTATCCAGATGACATCTTATGAAAGTTGGAAACCTAGACCACACAGCACAACTTGCAGGCAGCTCAGCAGTTGGAGTTTATCTCAGGCAGCTCGGGATGAGCCTCCTCCAAGTGCCTCACTGGTCGCTGCTTCTTTTCAGTGGCCTAGCTAGTTTCTGTTTCTTCTGGGCAGTTCAGATGCCCTGGACATCTTCTAGGACAGCTGTGTCCATCGTTGGGTTGCCATACAGCTGCTCTGGAATGGTTCTCTGTTGTCCTTACGGCTTCTGTATGCTGGGGAGGGAGGGACTGAGGGAATCCAGTCTTCCAGGTTCTCCCAGAATCTTCACTTCCTAGGGCATTAAACATTAAAGATCCCTGCCGGACGGAATGTTTCACCTCCTTTACAGCATCTCTGTCATAAGGAATTTCCCTGCAACACGAGAGATTTGCTCAGAGATCTGAGAGCTTACACAACACCATTCTCTCTCTCTCTTTTTTTAAGATTTATTTATTTATGATGTATACAGTATTCTGCCTACATATATCCTATAGGCCAGTAGAGGGCATCAGATCTCATTAAAGATGGTTGTGATCCCTCATGTGGTTGCTGGGAATTGAACTCAGAACCTCTGGAAGAGCAGTCAGTGCTCTTAACCTCTGAGCCACCTCTCCAGCCCCCACAACACCATTCTTGCGAAGGATTTTAGAGTAGGTTAATTGCCATGAAAAGACATGCCCTAAATGTGAGTGATGGCATTTCACGGGCAGCACCCCCACACAAACATACACACTGAATGGAGAGGAGAAAGTGAACCGTGCACATCCTCGCTGTCTGCCGACTAACTGCAGGCCGTGTGATCAGCTGCCTCCTGCGCCTGTCACACTGGGCTTTTCCTGCCATTGTGGACTATGTCCCCTGGACCTGGGCGTCACAGTAAACACTACCTATGTTGCTTTTGTCAGATATTTTTGTTGCAAGTGAGATGAGACTCCGGGCATAATGGCACACGCCTTTAATCCCAGCACTTGGGAGGCAGAGGCAGGCGGATCTCTGTGAGTCTGAGACCAGCCTGGTCTACAGAGTGAGTTCCAGGACAGGCTCCAAAGCTACACAGAGAAACCCTGTCTCAAAAAAACAAAAATCAAATTTTTTTTTTTTTAAAAAAAAAACCAAAAACCGAAATGGGGTGAGACAAATAGCTAGCATAGTATGTCATTCTCACCCAAAATCCCTAGCTTTCTTCAGGGTTCACTTTGGCTGTTGCACATTGTGTGGTGTATGGATCTGAACAAATGTGTCCACCATCGTGTTGTCCTACAGAGGAATGTGATTGCCCTAGAATTCCTTTAGTATTCTGCATTGCATTCTTGTGGTGGGAGCTCCCTTAATGTATTAGATTTGTCTCCTGTTGCTGTGATCAGACTGACAGAAGCGACATGGCAGAAAGGGTTTATCTTTGTTTCAGTTTGCTGTGCTGTGTATCTCTGCAAGTCAACGTTGCTAGACAAGTGTCTCAGGGACTTGGGCTGTTAAGAATTCCCATTGTTAACTAGTAAGAGTGGCCTGCTCTGTTGGGAACCACACAAATGGCAGGGCTTATGCCAAATGGCTGCTTTCTGAAGTCTGCAGTTCTGGAGAAATGGTTCATCCGTTAAGAGAGCTTGCCATTCATCCAAGTGGATTGGAGTTCAGATCTCAACACCAGCTGCCGAGGGGAGGGCTCACCAACGCTAGAAGCTACAGCTCCTACTGATCTGATGACTTCTCTGGTCTGCACAGGTGCACATGCATGTGTGTGTGTGTGTGTGTGTGTGTGTGTGTGTGTGTGTGTGTGTGTATACACATGCTAAAATAATAAAAAAATAAAATTAGAAGATAAAAATCCTCCAAATTTAAAACAAAGTAAAATGGATGAATCCTAGGTTTCTGTGTGTCCTGGGTATCTGATTGTAGACCTCCTATTCTAGATCATTTGTCTCTCTGTCAGTGCTCTCACACTTTAAAGAAATTTTGTAGGCCAGACATTTAGCAGACACTGCCTCTAAAGAGAGCAATCACCAAACTAAAAGGCAGGGACTTGACACTCAGTAGGTCAGCAGCCCTCCCAGGCAGACAACATACCGTGATCAGGTCATAGCGTCTCATCTGTACATTCCTCACTGATTTACCACATCAATAAGGGCAAAGACTGATCAAAATATATTACATGAAAAAATAATAAGTACAGATTTAAAAAATCAGAACAACAACAAATCCAGATGAAGTGTTTCATTTTGATTTGCAGATCTTGAAAAATATGGTGAGGGTTCACCTCGCCCAAATATATGTGCTTGAATCAGAAAAAGTGTAAGCCCTGCTCCAGACTCCCTTCAGAAATGCATAATTGAAGATGGCCAAGCAGTGGCTGGTCAGCTGCCACAAGGGCCTCAGCAGAGAGCTCCCCCCAGGTGCCCAGCACAGAGGAGTTGACAGCCATCAGCTCCTAATGCCTGAAGAGCAGGAGGCAGCCCTGACATTACAGCAGCTGCAGGTTAGAACACGAAGGCCTTGAAACCTAAAGGTGCTGAGAGGGTGTTTTCATTAAAGCATGTTTTACCATCTCTAAACAACAACAATAACAACAACAAAACTTTCTAGCCTATTTCCATATCTGGTAGACATGGCCTCCTATTGCATGCTGTTTTGATTTTCAAAGTATTATTGTATTTTCTTGCTTCTCTTTATTTTTCTGTGTAATTTGGGAAGAACATATCGAGCTCCAAAGAACATGTTGATATTTTTATTGTGGTTATATTAGATGTATAAATTAATATGATAAGTGACGGCTTAGTCATGTTGTGTCTGACTGTCTAGCTATATTGTATGTCCTTCATTTTCTTAAGTCCCTTTTCATGTCTCCCAGGTCATATCTTCAAGTTCTGCTAGCATGGCCCTGCACATTCCTTGTTAAACTACTGTAGATTGTTTTGTTTCTTACTCTCACAAATCCCCGCTTTACAATCCTTAATGATTACATGATAGATTTGATGTTGAAACCCGCCATGTGTTTATTGGCGATCACTCGGGCCAAGTCACCATCCTCAAACTGGAACAAGAAAACTGCACACTGCTAACGACCTTCAGAGGGCACACAGGTAAGATCTGAGCAAAGGCTCCCATCACTTGCAGCTTATTCTGGTGCTCCTGTGTTTGAAGGTGGCAGAGAACAACCTGGGCTTGGGTAGAACTACAGAGGACACAGGTGTGCTTAGTTGATTGTAAAATGGCTCAGTAAGAGTTAACACCAAAGCATTCTCTCCATCGTTCAAAGGGAAGAGAAACCACTCTCTCTTAAGAATGTTAAGAGCTGGCTTTTGTGTTGCTGTGGAGAAAGCCAGTGCTAGCATATGTTGAAGGGGTGCTTGAGACATGTAACAATGGTTCAAAACCCAGGAGACTAGCAGGACACTTGTCCTTGTCATGCTTGACGTAAGAAGACAGTGTGCAAGAAGATTCCCACATCCTGACAGATTAAAAGGGAAGAAGCGAGACTACATAAGAGGGTACAGATTCATCTTTCCTGTTGGGTCCTTGAATTTATAACAAGGTCCTCTCTTACATCACTAATGTTCTCAGGATCATTTCTGCAAGAAAATAATAATCATTCATAGCCTTGGAAATACTTGAATCAACGACAGTAATGAATACTGGCATTTTATTTTATTTTTGGAATGTCATTGGCTCCAGAAAATATTCATTTTGAGGAAACGTGCCACTGCCTGATTTTATGGTTGCTCGTGGGCTTTGGTGTGTATGTGTGTTTCTTTTTTGTAAATAACTAACCCATGCTCTAGTATAGAGCTAATACTCCATCTGGATGTCATAGATAAATAAAAGTAGATGGGAAAGGGTGTTTATTTAAATAATGTCCATTTAGTCATAAGGAATTTGCAGAGGCTGGGTGGTAAGAGGGCCAGAGAGATTGCTCAGCAGTTTAGAGTGCCTGCTGCTCTTTCAAAAGACCCGGATTCAATTCCCAGCTCCCACATAGGATGTCTCCCAACTGCCTGTAGCTCCAGCTCCATAGATCTGACCTGTGTGTCTAGTCTCCAGTACTTCCTTCCTTTGCCACATGCTTCCCAGTGCCCATGTCTTCAGCTAATAGCATCCCTCCTTGGTAATCTTGATAGTAAGAATAATCTACATTCTTTGCTTGTGCGAACCAAGAGCCCCATCTTCAGGTCACTCTTGAGATTTAGACCATCGACACCATTGCAAGAGCGTGATTTCCCAGCTGGGTCCCGCTCAGACTGGCCTGCTTTCCTTCTCTCTGTGCTCTCAGTACACTCCCTTGCCAGTCTCATAACCACCTTTTCTTTTTCCCATCCTTCTCCAGTCACCTCCTTCAAAAGCTGTCATAGTTTTTAAATGGTTTATTTCTTACCAATTCCATACTCTGCAGCATCCCTAAACAGAGGGAGCCAGCCTTTCTGCAGACCCAGGCTAATTCTCGGGAGCCTCACACCAAAATAAACTTCCCTTGGGCAACAGCTCCTCTCCTTTTATTACTACACTTAAATTTCTTGCTTCTCTGTTCAAGAAACAAACCAAACCCTTTCAATCCCATATCCTCCTGTAGCTGTTCCCATTACTCTTCTAATTCTGTTCTTAAATTCCAAGACTTGCAGAACATAGAATTTGCTATTTTAACCATCTTGTTTGGTGGAGTTAAGTACACCATCTTCATCTTGTGAAGCTGCAGCCTCTACCCTTAGATGGCAGCCCCTCCCCCATCACCCTCTGTTCTGTCTGTGATTTCTCCTAGTGTATCACATAAGTGGAATCTTTTAGTACTTCTCCATTTGCAATTGGAAGATTTTCACTCCCACTACTGAGATTCATCTTTTTTGCTGTTTTTGAGGATTTCTTTTTGTACTTCTCCATTTGGAAAGGGCTTGTTTACCTGCAGACTGTAGCAGCTAGTTATTACAAGAATGCCATTCCCCTGGTGGCTCCAGGTTCCAAGGCCTCACCTTCTATTTACCTTCCAGCCTAGAGGCAAACATCTGGTTTGCCTCTGTTATCTCATTTGACTTGCTCTCCCTGAGGTGACCCAGGGTCTTCTGGGCTGTGTTGAAGGCCTTGTTGTGCTGACATTTGGCAGCATTTTCCGTGATGGCTGTCCCTCCCTGCAGCTGCTGCTCTCCTTTCACACCTGTGACCTAGCCTTTCCCCCTCTGCCTTCTGCCTCTGGCTGTTCTCAGAATCCTCTTCTGAGCCTTTGCTCTGCGTGTTGGTCTCAGTGGATACTCAGTCAGAAAGAAAAGCACAGTTGTTGTCCTCAGATTCCTCAGAGCCCAGTGAGAGCCAAGCTCTGCTGTAATGGTGCCTGGTGACAAGAGGCCCTGAGAAGAAGCCCCAGGGACTTCTGAAGTGGAGCAGGAGCATAAGTAGCTAACTTGGAAGGAGGGGCATTCAGGGAAGCTGTTGCTTGACCTGAAATCCTAGGGAATGTGTGAGTGTTGAATTCTTTGGGGAGAGCAAGAGGTCATCCAGGACGTCCAGGAGAATGCTAGCACAGTGTGAGTCAGAGACCCAAGAGTCCATGCTCAGAGCTTCTACTCACCCCTCCAAGGCTGAGCCTCACTGCCTGAAGGAGAGGCCAGAGCAAATGCCACAGTCCATTCAGATCCCTAAGTGTCTCTCTCTCTCTCTCTCTCTCTCTCTCTCTCTCTCTCTCTCTCTCTCTCTCACACACACACACACACACACACACACACACACACACACACACACCGCCTCGACATCCTTTGGCAACCTTGAGAAACCATTAGTGAATATGAAGCAAGAAACAGGCATCCGATCCCCTGGAGCTAGAGTTGTAACATTCTGATCTTCTGTAAAAACAGCATGCGCTGTTAACTGTGAAGCCATCTCCCTAACTCCAGAAAGTGTCTCTTAAAATGGGGTGCTGATGGGGGGAAAGGGGAGGAGTGGATAGGTTCAGGGTACAATGTAAGAAGTTGAAGAAGTTGAAGATTGCCCAAGAGTGGCAGTAGTGTGTGACCCAAGGCCGCTGTGGTTGAGAGACAGGTATGCCTTGCAGAGAGGGCTTAGGTATAGAGTTTATTTAGTGTGTGTGTGGGGGGGAGAGAATAAAGAATGGGGGTAAGGGAAGAAGGAGAGAGGCAGAAGTTGCCTCTGAAGAAAGATGGGGGGGGGACCAGAGATCTGCTTGCCTCAGCAGGAAGGAGGAGATTAGGAGTGGGCGGGGCTTGTCTCTTAAAGGGACAGGGTACCCAGGTGACAGGGCAGGCCAGCAGATTACAACATTCCTACCTTTCTCTTATAATAAAAAGGTGAGGATTTAGGCGTGACAGGTTTAGGGGATGAGGGCATCAGGTTCTCAAGACTGCTTCCTGCTGATTTGTGGGCATCAGAGTCTTGGGGAACCTGAGAAAGCTGAGTGTTGGTCACATCCTGGCTTGGGGTAGCTGGTTGCTTCACTCCTATCCAGGATTTGTGGTGTAGAACTGTCCAGTATCTCTTGGACCTGTTTAAGGTGAACCTTTCAATTTGGCTCCCTGGAACTAACAAGAATTCTTTGAGTTTGTACAACATAAGTTTTAGACATATACATTGGATAAATAGCATACTTAAGCCAAAATGACTGTGACAGGTGTTTTTATACAATAAAAAGTATCTTTTTAGTAAACAATCAAAGAGAATTTAAAATCTTGATCTCACAGTAGTGGTAGTAGTAATACTCTGCCAGAGTTAAATTAATAGCTCATCCTCATTTAACTGATAATGTTAAGACTATGAAAGGCAGCATGAGAGAGAAATTTGATGACTTGCATTTGTCCTCAGACCTTTTTAACTTGCAGATACACATCTTAATAATTTACGTTTGTATATCTTAAAAATACCTTTTATTTAGAACATGGTAAGAAGTTATACTGAAATTTGTTTGGTGAGGTTGTCCTTTTTAAACTGGCAAAACCTCTCAAATCGTATCAGAGATCTTCAAGAAGGATAAAATTTTACTTGAGTTATTCATTTAAAAAATAACAGAGAACTTACTCTGTTGGCTACTTAGAGCCACTCCTCGGGGTCCTCCATGGCCGTTGAGGGCAGAGACATCAGGTCTGTGTTTGCCTTCTGTTAGCGCAGGGCCTGCGAGGCTTTAGAGGATCCTGTGGACTAGGAAGTCTGCAGGAAGACATGCCTTCTTTGCCCTGAGCAGGTAGGCAGTTGATTCCAGAGATTCTGTCCACTGTTTGGAGAACTTCAGGAGTTTAGATGAAAGGCAGTTTTTCCCAGTGGTTAGCGCTTTCACTTGATGACATAAATTGCGGATGGGCATTGTTCTGTGTCCACCTGTCTTCTGTCTTCTTTGGAAGAAATGGGGTGCTGCTGCTAGGAGCCAATCTATCTCTCTGTTATGAAAAGTCTTTTAATAATTAAACATTTAAATGCCATATTCCCCAGATCTCTGAGCAATTTATTGGATATAGATAAGTTATAACTACAGTATAGAATCTGCCTGGAGAGCTGGGTTCAAGCTTGACAGTACTGGCTCTCAACTTAACAGGTGAGATTTGTACTGTGAGAGACAAAGAAGGAAAAGCTTTGCAGCAGGAGCTTAGCGGTAGAACTGACGATCGTGGAGAACAGCTCACAGGAAAGGCTGTAGGTTAGCTCTTGTTAATCTGAAATAGATCTTTATAACCTTAAAATTTTATCATTATATAGAATATATTTTAAAGCAGAGTTGGATTACATATACATATGTTGTAACAGACTTAAAAGTACATACCAGTTTAAAATATTTGAGACTTACTGCTTTCTTAGTCTGGAATGAGATACAGTGAACAGAGCTCATTAGGGCTGGGACGACTTAAAACACATTTTAACAGTAAGTACAGGTGAAAACATACACAGTTGAATTTAAGTTTCATACACATATAGACAGAGTTAAAACTAACTTATGTTCACACATAAAGTTAACTCAGAAGTTACATGCACGCGCGCACACACACACACATACACACACACACACACATATTAAACAGGAGTTAGTTGAAGTGAATGCTCTGGTGGACCCTGCCAAAAGCATGCCACTGTGTAAAACACACATGTAACAGAGTCAGTAAGTAGAATTTAGAGACAAAAACTTAAGTAAACGGTGAGACGAGGCAAGGAATACCTCAGTAAAGATGGCGACTTGGTTACCTGCCCAGCCCTTAGTCAAAACGGCAGTGAGATTGTCTGACCTGCCCTCCTTGCCCTTAGTCAAGGTGGTGGAGGTCACATATTGCACAGAGAAACCACATTTTCAGAGCCGCAATGGAAATTTTAAACAGATACAAATAATAAGAGAGACATAGAGGATGTGTAGAACATACATTTAAAGCAGAATCACATCCGTGTGATCACACCATTCACACATTGTTTCATACATGATGTAGGCAGGAAAATTGCTTAGTGCTGCATGAGCGGTGAGGGCTGGGACTGGAGCAGCTAACTCTGGATCCAGCCAGTTATGTTGGTTCCTGCTGGACCAGTGGCAGCAGTGGCAGAGACAGAATAGGAGCATCTGCAGGCATGGGAAAGGGAGGCTGCCCAGTGAAAGGAACAGCAGACAGACATGGGATGCTGGCCAGAGAGAGTTTAGCATGGCTGGATAGAAACATTTCCATATGCCTGTTTGCTGATAGAAATTAGAAAGTTCTTACTTTAGGTTGTTATTTAAGGGGTATGCATGTAGGTCATTTGCTAGTGCAAAGGTGTTTCTGCCCTCTGCATTATTGACTGGTATGACTCTGTCTTGTGCTTTCCGCATGCCTGCTGCAATATAAACTGTTACTTAGGTGCCGGGTCTTCATCTTTCTCATAGTTTAAAGCATCCTCTCGTTTTTATCATGAAGTACCTCTGAGGCAGATGGCATGGCTCAGGAAGGTTGCTAGCTCACATGAGGGCAAATGTAGTAATGGAGACGCTTTAACTTCTGGCAGACAGGAGCTGCACCAGTTGGCTGCAGCACAGCTTGCTCAGCTACACTGAAGGCACAGTTCGCAGTATTCAGCCATTCCTATGTAGGAGGCCTCGTCTGTGCCTTGTAGTCCCAAGTTCTAGAAAGGGGTTTTTATTAAGGGCCAAGCAAAGACCAAAGCCAGATCCATTAGAGGAGGGAGGTGTCTCATCAGTTGAGACCTGACTCACACAGAGATCTTCAGTGTTTGTGGATGGAGCCATGATCATTCTCCCCGTCATTTTCTTTTCTTTCTTGGGGAGCCGTGGCCATTGGTCTCATTGTTCTCATCCTTGGGGATTCATGGCCTTTGGTCTCACTGTTCTCTGTCATAGGGAGCTGTGGCCATTTGCGCATCACTGTCTCTTACAGTGTAGAAAGTCATACAGAAATGTGGAGTAGCGGGGAACCAGCCCAACAGCTGCAGTCTCCAATCAGGGAAGATTTAGAAAACTAATTTTATGTTCTTTGCTCCCTCTGCTGGTTTTCTTTTAAAAGCTCTAAATTGAGCTGAGCGAATCAGGGAAACCTGTTTTGACCACTGTAAGTTAATAGCATCAGTAATATCTTTTTTATTTTTATGGTTTTTGTTTTGTGTGGTAAGATCTTGCTGTGTAACTCAGATTGGACTCAAACTCCTCCTGCCTCAACCTCTCAATCTCAAACTCCTTACTAGAGTGAGCCACCATGCCTAGCCCAAGAACTGTTTTAACTAACATGAACATATGAAAAATAAGAGGGTTTGAATAGAATCTGCCAAAGCCTTCTAATTCACAAACAATTAAACACAGCCTTATTTACTGTTTAGGAGAACCAAAAGAAATATTGTGGCTATTTCAAAAGCAGCTGAGAAAACCAGGAAAGTCCTGTGCAGATAGGCATCTTCAAATGGTCACAGTGAGAATTTTAACTTTTGAACACTTGCACCTAGATCTTTCTCTGAGGTCTCACTCAGTGTAGAGACTACACTGAGTTGATCAGCATTGACTTGTTCTCTGTGTGGATGGTGTCAGTGTGTAGAGGATCAGTAAAGCAAACGTAACCCTCACCTCCACTCACCTGCAGTCAATACAGCACTCACACAGCAGCTCAATAATTGCAGGTAATTAATCAAGATGTGTTGTGGGCAGAAGTGCTGTGAAGGCGCAGTGCCTCCTGTGCGAGATGGCTCAGCAGTTGAGAGCACTGGCTGCTCTCCCAGGGAACCAGGTTCAATTCCCAGCACCCATTTGGCAGCTCACAGTCATATTTAACTCCACTTACAGGGGATCCAGTGCCCTCTTCTGGCCTTTGCAGGCACCAGGCATGCATATGATGTATATGCAGACAAAACACCCACACACGTAGAATGAATAAATAAGTTATGCAGGAAAAATAGAGAGAGGAGAGAGCTTACAGGGGGAGCTCACAAATCCTCACCCCTTCATCCTAGAGCAAAAGGCAGTGACTTCGGTGACGTTTTATTTAAGAAGCACAGTGGTCTGAGCACTGGCTCAAGGCCTCTGCTAGCCAGTTATTAGCCTGCCTATCTTACTGTTGAGGGTGTGATGCCAGACTCTGAGCAAGTTACTTGTCACACTTTGGCAAAGACAGACCCAGCAGTTTCTATCTCTTGAGTTCAGTTTTGCAAGGCTATTGTACATGCCTCAAAAAATTAATCATTTAAAATAGTTCATAAGCATTTTGGTAGTAGGTATTAGATTTCTAAAAACATTTAGACTCTGACCCAGTTCCACATTTGACACTCTTGTTTATGTAACAATAAAAAATGTGGAGCAAGCAGATGGAGTTACACAGCTACCTAGGAGGCTAAGGCAGGGAACTCACCTAGCCAGAGTTAGAGGCCAGCATGAACAACCAAGATCTTGCTGTTTAAAAAACAATAGTAAAGAGAGGCCAGAGAGATGTCTACACAGCAGTTAGGGGTGCGTGCTGTTCTTGTAGAGGGCTGGAGTTGGTTCCCAGAACCCCTGTTAGGAGGCCCACAGCCACATGTAACCCCACCTCAGGGAATCTGACTCCCCCTTGGGGCCTTCACAGGCACCCACATGAATATACACAAAAATACTCATACACATAAATTTTAGAAGTTGAAAAATAGTCAAAGAATTGTGAATAGTTTTTATTGAAATGCTTATATCTATAAATTTATAATATTCAGTTAAGAATTGAGGAAAATCCAATAAGTAAAAATAACCCAGTATGTATATATGTTGTAGGATTACATTCATAAAATATCTGTAACCCAGATTTTACCATTTCAACTCTTGTGGTAGCTTTTTGTTTTGCATGCTAGGCAGCTGCTCTTCCACTGATGGCATCTCTGGCCATTTTGTTCATTTTTAAGTATACAATAGTTCAGGGAAGTATTTCTGTAGCGACCTAATTTGATAACAGAGCCCATCATCCATCGAGCCTCCGAGTTTTCCTACCATTCTTTCTCACAGTGCCCACAGTTGTTTAAATCTGATGTGGTGCTTTAAAAAGCCAAGCTACCCATTGTACAGTTTATAGGAGAAGTCACGTCTGTCACCTTGCTTTATCTGTTTCCCTGAGTGGGAAGCAAATGGCTTCACTTGTGAAGAAGACCACTTCCCATTTCCGAGCATCTCATCAGCCACACTGCCTACCCAGGAAAGAGGTGTTGGCCCTGCTTCATCTGCTGGGGGAAGGCCGAAAGCATTCATTCCTATTCCTCATCCCTCAGCGCTGGCTCCTCTGCATGTGCAGGCGGAATGTCTGCTGCAAACCCGGCAGAGACACCAGTAAACAAGCCACAGCTCTAGCCTCCCAGGGCCTCTTGTCTGTGAAGTGATAGCCACTCTGGGGGAAGACCTCTGTGAGTAATGAGGGCAGTGGTGGGGTCGCCTCTAAGGACGTGGGGTTTAGGTAAGGCTTAGCACGCACTGGAGAAAACAAGGTTTCAAATTTTCGTTCATCTGCCCCACATTCTGCCCTGGCGCTGTGCTTGGCTGCTGTTGGGGGAAAGTGGAGTGGGTGAGGATGAGGGTCTGGTTAACCACATGTTGCTAGAGGAAGTGAGGCTCGTTGTGAAGAGGAGTGTGTGCAAGCAGAATGCAGAGCAGGGAGAGGAAGAGGCTGGCTAGCAAATCCATAGCAGTGGGAGCAAGGAGGGCCCATGTGATCTTAAAGGACTCTGCTGGGACAGTTAGGAGAGAAACTTCCCTAAAAGCCTCCAAATCATTTCTAAATGTCAGGTTCCAATAAATATAAGCTACTTAATATTAGAATATTTTTCAATAGTATTTAAAAAATGAACATCTTTGACATTCCTTGGTATTTGTTGGCTATGTGTTCATTTTATATAGAAAATTTGTTTCTATTCTCATTATTCAAAGAATTGGAGGGAATTGCTGGAGAAGAAACTCTGTCAATACATTGAGTAGCCATCACTTCAGCACCTGCAGCTTAGGCCAGTGATTCTCAACCTTCCTAATGCTGCAAGCGTCCCTTTAATACAGTTCCTCTTGTGGTGACCTCTAGCCATAAAATTATTTTGTTGCTACTTCATACTGTAATTTTGCTACTGTTATGATTTGTAAGGTAGATACCTGTTTTCTGATGGTCTTGGCAATCCCTGTGAAAGGGTTGCTGCCCTACAGACTGAGCACCACTGTCTTAGTCCTGTCTAACTGATCCAGTCAGTTCTCATCCAGTAGGTGTGGAGCAGTTGTAGGGCACCGCCTTCCTCACTGTGCAGGTGAGTGTCAGTCTACTTCCCTTTCCATTGCTGTGATACAGCATCCTGATTTAGAGACGAAAGTGTTGGACTTATGCTTCCAGACCACAGTCCATCACTGGGGGAAGTCAGAGCAGGAACTCAAGCATGAATCTAAAGTCAAAACTGAAGTAATGCTGCTTGCTGGCTTGCTCACTGGCTTATGCTCAACCAGCTGTTGTATACTTCTCAGTTTCACCTCCCTAGATATGCTGTCCCCCACCATGGGCTGGGTACCCTGCACTAACAAGCAAGAGACTCCTCCACAGGTATGCTCACAGGCCAGTTCAATCTAGACAGTCTTCAGTTGAGGCATCTCCTCTCAGATGACTCTAGACTGTGTCAAGTTGACAATTAAAGCTAAGTAGAACAAGGATATTAACACTTAGGGTATAATTGGTTTATAAAGGATTTATAGACTCAAGTTCCCAAAGAAACAATTTCTACCTCTAATGTTGTCCTTAGTTATACCTAATATCCAAATATAAAAACACATCACAGTATTCTCAAATAAACACATGCAAATAGCCAGCAGCTATAAGGGAAATGCTTGGTATCACTCATCGTCGGAGAAATCAAGCCTCTCTCAGCAGGTACAGTGACATGCTGGCTAGTTTCATGTCAGCCTCACCAAAGCCTGAGTCATTCTGAAAGAGAAACTCTCAACTGTGAAAATGCCCACACCAGACTGGCCTGTGGGCCAGCCAGGGGTGCCTTTTCTTGACTGATGATTAATGTGGGAGGTCCCAGCTCCCTGTGGGCAATGCTGCCCTGGGCTGGCTGCCTCCCATGCTCTAAGCAGCACTCCTCCAAGGTCTCCACTTTAGGTCCCTGCTCTGCTTGAGTTCCTGTCCTGACTTTCCTCAGTGACGGACTGAGGAAAGAATGGAAGATGATAGAATCGCTCCCCTTCCCACGTTGCTGCAGGTCATGGTCCTGATGTTGTACCACAGCAGCAGAAACCCTAGCTAGGACAAACGGTATTGATACACGGTAGCATGTGGAGCAAAGCTATGGGGCAAGGTACTGCACTCTGGTGGGAGAATTGTAAATTATCAGTCTTTATAGAAAGTATTGTGGGGGGGTCTTCAGAATATTAGAAACTAAACTTACTTCTAGGCGTGGTGATACATGCCTATAATCCTAGAACTCAGGAGACAACGCCAGGGGGATCATCAAAACATTGAGGCCAGGCTAGACTACATAGTAACACCCTGTCTCAAAACAAATGAACAAAAAATAAAATCCCACTGATCCAGTTACTAAGGTTATATTCAAAGAAAATGGAGTCGGTGTACCAGATATAGCTGCCCCTGTTATTGTAGAATTCCTCACATAACTGAGGAATGGGAACAGACAGCCTAATGTATTATGAGTGGATAAAGGAAATGTTATATGCCTACACATATGACGGAATACTGTCAAGCCATAAAAATGAGTGAAATTTGTCAACCATGTTGGATGGACTAGAGGACATTATGTTAAATGAAGTGAGCTAAACATAGAAATAAGGACCACATAATCTCCCATGGGATTTTAAGAAGTTGGCCTCGTCGAAGTAGTGACTTGGTCAGTGGTCCCCAGTTGGTCAGTGTGTATAAATCGCAGTCAGAAAGAGTGAACTCTGGTGCTCTGTTACAGAGCAGGTAGCTGTTACTAGGAGAATGGTATTGTAGATCTCAAAATCGCTGGGAAGGGTTTTGAATACTCCCACTTATGAATGTTTGATGAGTTGAATATGCTAATTAGTCCTTTGGTTTGCTTGTTATGTGATGTATAACTAAATTAAAACGTCACATTGAATCCCACAAACATGTACAGCTATTATGTGTCAAGAAAGGAAGAGATCTAATTTAACATTTTAATTCTCATTTCCTTCTCATTTATTATTGTCAAGGTGAGGAGCAGGTAATAGCTAAGAAGAAACAGTTAATACTTCCAAATAATGCGATATTTCCCTTAGAATTACACCGGTGGATTGCCTTCTGTTGTTTATAGTAGTTGATTTTATGATATATTACATTGGATGTGGCTGCTTAAAGACTGAGTTTTTTTTATTTTTATTTTGGGAGCAGTTTTTCTTTTCTGGGGCTTACTTACCCACTCATTTAACAAATACTTAAGTCAGAGACTGTGTGGGTCCTGATCCCTTCAAGATCCCATTCTGTGGCAAGGATATTGCTCTGCAACTAACACTGGCTGTGTCTGTTCTCTCAGGAGGGGTGACAGCACTCTGCTGGGACCCGGTCCAGCGTGTGCTATTCTCAGGCAGTTCCGATCACTCCGTCATCATGTGGGACATCGGCGGGAGAAAAGGGACGGCCATCGAGCTCCAAGGACACAAGTAAGGCTGTGCTCCCGTAGAGTCTTTCACAGCAGGCTCCTGACGAGACCATACAAAGGCACCTGGCAGGATGCTGGGGGGCCTTCACACCAGAAGGTGTATGACAGGAACACAGTAACCGCCTACTTGACTCTGTGTGTCTACAAAGGCTGCTTCCAGCCACTGAGGCCCCAGTGCCTCTGAATGCATACAGTAAAATGATGACTGCGAATAAACTAAAAACAAAAATTAAAGCCACAAAGAATATAAGTGAATGTTTGAGAGTAAGAGAGAGCATTGTTAAATACAAGCCTGGAAGCCTGTAAAATCTCTGTACAATTCAGGCTTCCTGGCAGCTTGAGGAGGACAGAATTGATAGCCTTTCATACTTTACTCCCGTTTGTCCTGGTTCCTGTGTACTTGGGCTAGACTAGTAGCTAATCTGTCCTCTCCTGACCAGCAAGCCCTAGCTGGACACTAGAGCTGTGAGGTGGACGTCGGCCAGCATGTGGCAGCTGATGAGCTCTGGGGATGTGTTGTTTCTTTTCTGCTTCTTCGTTTTTCCTCTCTCCACAATTCCTAGTTTTCCTTCCTTTCCCCAGGATGACCAGCAGCCAGAGTTGATGCAAATGAGGGACGCAATTGACTTTAGGGACTGGCGGAGCTGGCATGGGTCTCTCCAGCCATCATATTAAGACAGTGCCACACGTCTTTTGTGCTACCACTTCTCACCAACCGCTCGCAGCGGCTAAACATTGGTCCTGGAAGGTTGTAGCGGGGCTGCCAAAATCTCAGGCATAGTCCTGCCTTTGATCCTTTCTGATGTGTGACTGCATTAAACACACAGCGCTGCACAGGTTTGTGTCCTATGTAGCCTAAGTGTAAACCTGGGCTATCCCTCTGGGTCTGTACACTCAGTGATGGAGTCACCTAACACATCACACTGTTTTCAAAAACCTGTCCCCATCGTTAGGGCAGACTCACCAAAACAGAAAGTGATAGATAATATTAAAGAGTTTTCATGTCCAGGGAAAGAAAACTAAGACAATATACTCTGCCATAATGTTATCTGCATTTCAGGTATTTTTGGTGTTTTCATTCCCTGTGGCAAGTGGAATGCAATTGTGTTCCAGGCTAGCTCTGTGTAGGGAAAGAACCAGGCTCCAGTTTGGGAGGCAGTTAAGATTCTCAAGTGTCAGCTGTTAGTTTTACAGATACTGCAGACACAAACCCAGAGGTGTGTGGTGCCATGCCCACCTTATCTTATACAGCAGTGCCACCTTTTGGTTTGTTTTTGAGATAGGGTTTTGCTATGTACCTCTAACCATAATGGTATTCAGACTGTCCTCAAATTCACGGAGGTCCCCCTGCCTCCAGCTCTTGAATGCTGAGGTTATAGGTAGTGCTTCAACACCTACTGGCACCATTTGCTTTAGATCTTTTCTTTTCTTTTTAATTTATTAGATTTTTTTAAATATACCAATCCAAGTAGATCTTTTCTTATTAGAATAATACTATTGTTCCCTGACCAGCCTTATGACTGTATTTTCTCTAGTCGTGTTTTCTTAGACCTAAAACTTCTGGGTGACTTAATGTACTTTGATTTCAAGCAGTGGAGAGCTTGTGTTGCCCTTTATGTTGGGACCCATGGCAGACTTGAGCAGGAGAGTTTGTGAGGCTGATCACAGCCAGGATTCTTAGATACACACAACTCTTGTTCTTCCCCTTTCCAGCATCCTAACTCTTAGTTTCATTCCTGCTTATCTCACCATGTGTAAGGTTTCCCTTATGAGCACCCATAGCCCTTCAGGAGTCCAGTGTGTTGGGATATGGTGGGATTTACCAGTAATCCCAGCCCGTGGGAGAAGGAGTTCAGGGCCATCCTCAGCCAGCCTGGGCTGCATGAGATCCTTCTAAAAAAAAAAAAAAAGTAAATAAACAAACTCTTTGGTAAAGAAATGGCCTATCAGTAAATAAATATGATGGGGAGGGTTTGAGCTTATGCCCTTATAGCAAGTAAATTGCACCCAAGGCTATGCAAAAAGAAGAATTCTCAACTTGCCGTCTGTGTTGAGGAGCCAGTGAGGGTGAGGTCAACACGTACAACAGCTTCCTTTAAAGTCCCTGGGGCAGCCTCTCCCTGCAGTGTTAGGGAGCACTAGAAGAAGGGGTAGTCTCTTATTTCTCTGGGGCAGCCTCTCCCCTCAGAGTTAGGGGGCACTAGGAGAAGGGGTAATCTCTTATTTCCAGTTATTTCACTAAACGTGTAATAAGCTAAAATATGCGGTAGAGCTTTCACAGAGGGTAGACCCCTGTCATAGAAGACAAGTCTGTGATTGGTTTGTTTCTTTTATCTTCGGTTTTTGTTTTTCGAGATGATTTCTCTGTTTAACAGTTCTAGCTGTTCTGGAATTTGCTTTGTAGGCAGCCTAGAGCTCCTAGAGACCCACCTGCCTCTGCCTTCCAAATGCTGGGTTTAAAGGTGTGTGCCATCACCACCTGGCAGCAGGATTGGGTTTAATCAGTTAGCATTCAGGCTAAGATTAGGAGCCCCAGCTGCTCTTCTGGAGGACCCAGGGTTCAGTTTCCAGCACCCCCTTGGCGGCCCAAACCATCTGTAACTTTAGTTCTGTGTCTGATGCCTCTCCTGGCCTTTGCACGCACCAGGCACACAGGTGGTGCACAGACGTGCAGGTGACACATATACATAAAATAGAGTTGGGGAAGTATTTTAAAGAGGTGATGTTCCAGAAGGCCTCAGGCTTTGATGGCCCCAGTCTGGTCTCATGTGCTGCTGTCACTACCTTCTCATTCCTTACGAATTTTTGCCAACCCTGTATTTTCACTGGACACTGATGCAGTCAGGTTACATAGCTGGGCCTTGTAGGGCATGCTTCCTCTAGCACTGCTAAGAAGCACGAGACTGTCCCTCTGAGTACAGTGTCTACAGGAGGCGAATCTCCATGCTCTGGAAAGCAGGGCTTTCGTGTACTCATCTGAACACATCGGTGTGTATGTGAAGGGCCTCATCCACAAAATGATCGTCAGCTTTGAAGTGCCTCCTAGGATAAGTGCTGCAGTGTAGCAGATGAGACATGAAGATAAGAGGTATCTTTGCATTCCTCCCCTAGTTTTTATTTGGAAGGTCGTTGAATTTCCAATCCTTAAATCAGGAAATCCCCAAGCAGATTATTATAAAGCTCGAGGTCTAGCATTCATCGCTGTGCTCCACGCTCCTGTGCTGGAAGACGAACAGTTCTGGAGCCTCGTAACACATTAGCCGCTGAATGCTGCCGCCAGCTGAGAATAGTGGAGCGCTCCTTCTGAACAACCTTTGGGGCTGCAGGATCATTGGGCTATGTCTCAGGGTGCCTTAACACAGTGGTTCTCAACCCGTGGGTCAAGATCCCCTTGAGGATTGAATGACCCTTTCACAGAGGTCATATATCAAATATCCTGCATGTCAGATATTTATATTATGATTCATAACAGTAGCAAAATTCCCATTATGCAGTATCAACAAAATAAGTTTATGGTTTGTAGTCACCATAATATGTAGAACTGTATTAAAGGGTCACAGTATTAGGAAGGTTGGGAACCATTTCCTTAACAAATGAAGTGTAGTTTAATCAGTTTGAAGTCTCTCCAGCTGAACAGAGGATAGATTCCCCCTCTTACACTTGAATATCAGAATGGAAGCACTCCATGCTTTTAAAATCATAACTTTTAAATGAATGAATGTGAGTTATTTTACATTAGTTGTTAATAAGAAAAGTGCTTTGATGTTACAACTAGTCCAGAAGACAATCCATATATAAAGAGCAGAAAATGCTTACGTGGGGGCTGGGGAAATGGCTGAGTCAGTAAGTGCTGTCCTCACAAACTTGAGGCCTGAGTTTGGGCATTAGGACCCTTATAACGAGCTAGACATGCTGATGTGTTCTTGTGAACACAGTGCTGGTGAAGCAGGGAGAGATGGATGGGCAGTGCTGCCCAGCCAGTCACTGCAGCCTTAAACAATAACAACAAAAGATGGAAGACTTCTTAGCTGTGATACCCAAGGTTGACCTCTGACCTCCACATGCATGTGCGCATCCTTCCCACAGCTATGTACCACTGAGTGCTGACGTTAGTTTGTATGTACATACCCAGTTGGCTTTGTCATGAGTTGGGTGGGGACTGGTGATAGTGGTGCCTTCACTGGGCAAGATTTTGGTACTGCCCTTTTTGTATAACACAGGGTTGTAAAACAGCAGTCAAATGTACTATTAATACAGCCCTGTAGAATGAAGTGGCCCAGAAAAGTGTGTGAGTGCACAGCTGGCACACAGACCTCATCTCAGCGCCGCCCATTTCAAACTTGTCGGTCTACTTGACAGCTCATCTTCACAACTCTGTGAGCATAACAATTTATAAAGCTCACAAAGATTTGACTTGTTTGCTTGTTTTTTATCGTTTTTATTTGCTTATTCTTAGAAAGTCTCACTGTGTAGGCCAGGCCAGTCTTACACTTGGCATGTTCTTACATCCATCCCTCCAGTGCTGGGATCACAGGTTGTGAAGGGTGACTTTTGATCACAAGAAAGACCAGAACCATCTAGTGTGGCCTAATTTTTTCTGTTTCTGAAGTAAGTGCCAGTGAACACGCATTCCTTCTTAGGCTTGCTCTGCCTACCTGGATCCATACAGCGTTCTGTTCATACCCAAAATGCTAACTACAGCTTGTCCACTCTTACAAACTTGTTAGGTGGGCTTATTATTATTGGTTTTTGTTTTGTTTTTGTTTGTTTTTTGTTTTTTCTCTGAGCTGCTGCCCCTTGCTTTGCCAAAGCTGGGAAACCCATCTGTAGTATGGAGGTGTGGGCTGTGTCCTTTCACCTGGCTAGCTTAACCCCTGAAATAACCACACCGAAATTGTATTAATTAAATTACTACTTGGTCCATAAGCTCTAGCCTCTTGTTGGCTAACTCTCACATCTTAATTCAACCCATTTCTAATAATCTGTATGTCACCATGAGGTAGTGGCTTACCGGGAAAGATTCAGCATGTTTGACCTGGCAGCTGGCTCCATGGCGTCTGCCACACTTCCCTTCTTCCCAGCATTCTGTTCTGTCTACTCTACCCACCTAAGGACTGTCCTATCAAAAGGCAAAGGCAGTATCTTTATTCAACCCATAAAAGCAACACACAAACAGAAGGACCTCCTACACCACCCATCCTGGAAAACTCCTCACCTCAGGCACCTTCATTGGTAAATCCCTGGTGTCCAGCATCCAAGTTCCTGGTCAACTACATGTCTTCCTACTGTATGGTCCTGACCAGATTTCCTATGAGAGTGTTGTAAACCTTGACTTCATAAATTCTTAAAATGACAAGGCAATTTTGATTCAATGAGCATCATTCTCAAATATAAAAGAGGCTTGGTTGTATAGTTGGTTTGTTGGGCTATTTACCTTGTGTGTGTATGGTCGGATATGGGCAGTGCATCATGTTCATGGGGAAGGGAAATATATATGGAGACAAAAGGTTGGTATTTGGTGTCATCCCCAGGTGTGTCTGTATAACAGCCTAGCTATCCTGGAACTTTCTCTATAGATTAGTCTGGCCTTGAACTCACAGAGATCCACCTTCCTCCTGAGTGCTAGGATTAATTGCTTCTTACCTTTTTTTTTTTTTCGGTTTTCGAGACAGGGTTTCTCTGTAGCTTTTGGAGCCTGTCCTGGCACTCGCTCTGTAGACCAGGCTGGCCTTGAGCTCACAGAGCTCTACCTGTTTCTACTTCCTGAGTGCTGGGATTAAAGGCGTACATCACCACTGCCCAACCTTAGCTTACTTTCTTAAGACAAGGTCTCTCACTGAACATAGAACTCACTGATTCAGCGAGGCTGACTGGCCAGAGTCCTGGAAATCCTCCTGTCTCTGCTTCCACAGCAGTAGGAAGCATACTTAGCTTTTTATGTGGGTGCTGGGACATGAACTCAGGTCCTCATGTTTGTGTGGTAAGTACTTTCTGGATTGATCCATCTCCCCATTCCCTGTGGATTGATTATTGTAGAACCCATTGAATAGCTGTATTATCCTGAAAATTAAGGGAAGTCTTAACAGTTTTGAGTTGTGGACAGTGTGAGATTGACTGGTTTTAAATGTTTTGATTTAGATTATAAAAGCAGAATTTACTAGATTGTAAGTTAGACATGGCTTAATGGAAAAGGAAAGACATCATTATATATCCAGAAAATAGAACATTAAAGCATCAGTGGGATTCTAGACAACGCATCCCCAATTTGTGGTCATTTTGTTCTATTGAGTGAGCTGTAATTCTTGTTCTGCTGGATCCTGGTTTAGTGGTGCCTGTTCATGGTGCCATCTGTTCCCAGAACAAAGTGAGTTCCCATAATTTAAGGGAATCCTAATTAGTCCACTGCACAGTTTAAGCACTGTCTAATCAATGTGATGACACTCAGTAGCCTGTGACCAGGGAGCTGTTGTTCTTCACTATGTCAGTGTTTTCAAATACTGATAGGTGTGATCTTTCTCTTGAAGAATTGAAGCCATCCATTTTGGAAGTCTGACTTGACCTTCAGATAAACAACAGAGTAATACAAAGAATATCTGTAGCCTGTAGAGAGTTACAGAATTCACAGGGCCTTACAAGATAGCTTAGACTGCCTTGAAACTTAGTGTAGCCCATCCCAGCCACAAATTCATGGCAATTCTCCTGCCTCAACCTCTCAGTGCTAGGATTACCAGTATGAGGCACTATGCCCGGATCTATTTTGTTTTGCCTTTTCTGATGCTAGATTTTAATGTAGAGCCTCACCCATACCAGTAGCATTCTGCTACTAGTCTCAGCCCAGACCTTGGTTCTATAAATAGTAGTAAAACATGCAATGCAGTTGTGTGTGGTAAAATGTAATGCAGTTGTACATAGCATCAATTTTAAGGGGAAGGAACAGATATTTATGGGTTTCCAGGACTATAGTGTGATATTTTGATCACATTCTGACAATAATGTTTGCTTTGAATCAGAGGGCAGAGCTAGCCAATTAACCATAGAGGTTTTGGAGGAGTGAGGACAGATAGAGAGACAGGAAGTAGTAAGGCAGGGCTTAGAAAGGCTCTCAGGCTTTTGGAGGGAGGAGCAGAAGAGATAGGAGGTCACTGATGGTCTCTCAACCACTTCTGTGATCATTCAGGTTCTTATTCTGATATTTGACTTCCAATTTTTTCGTGATCAAACATAATTAGGTAAACACATCATAGGACCTCTCTGGGAAGTCTCTTGAGAGAGTTTTGATATAAATCAACTTGAAGGTTATATTTTTTTTTCTGAGTAGTGATTCAGTGTTGTGGGAGTAACTTCCGCTGCCTCAACCAATAATCACTGAAGCAGGAGCCCACAGTGCAGCGGGGAGCGACTTCCGCTCCGTCAGCCAATAGCTGCTAAAATACCAGCCCACTGGGGCGTGGTATATTTCTCTCTTAAAAAGAGAAGCAGTTCCGGATAAGGCCCTCTTGGTTCCGGTGCTCGGTCTCAGCTGCTGCTCCCGGCTCCTGCTCCAGCGACTAGGCTCCCTTCCTGACGGTTTATGGTGTATGTAAGTTTTACCCCCCGCCAAATAAATAACCCCTTAAAACATAACTGGTGTGGGATTGATTCGTTAATAATTCAGTGTGGAAAGTCAGGACCAACCGTGCTGCTGAATCTGTGCACTTGCTAAGACAGGAACACTGGCTATCTAAGCAAGGCAGTAATAAATACCTTAACATAGTTCTGAAGACAGATTCTGCCGATTAGGCAGTTCCACTGACATGGAGGATCCTCTCATACTGTGGTCAAAGGCGGTAATCAGCACCTCAAAGAAGCAGTTGCTGCTGAGGAACATGGCCAACCCTGTAATGGACTTCCTGCAGACACCTTAAAAGAGAGCTCACTGCCTTCTTCCCAGTTCACCCCACATCTGGGACCGTTGGACCTTCTTCTCTCCAAAGTGTTCAGTAGGGTTTTCCCAAGCTAAATGCTGAGTGGCCTTAATAAAGTAGAAGCTGAGAATACCTATATTTGACTAAGTCTCTCAGTAGAAACAATCTTTTTCTAATCACAGTTTTTCTGTTTGGGAAAAATTATTTTTCCACTTAATATACATAAATGTCCAAGTGGAATGGATTCCTCATTGCAACTGTCAAATGAGTCTGTTTTATTATTTTCATTTTAATCTAAAAATGCAATAAATACTTTATCAGTGCTTGAAATCTCTAGCTTCCTCAAGTAAGTTTTAAAAGTAAAGGGAGGCTCTGGGACAATGGACTTGGTCCTAGTGCCCTCTCTCTCCCATGTGCAAGTTACAAGAAGTTACAAGTCTGCCTTGCCACAACTGACACGCGCCCTTTAATTGTAGTAATCACCAAAGTAGCTAGCTGATATTTCATGGAGAGAACCAGGAGGAGTGGGGTAGAGACAATTGAGAACTGCCTTATACAAGCATTTCAGAGACGAGCCAGCAAATGCACCAGCTTCCACTGTGGCACATAAATTCCCTTAAGGGAGAATCAGCAAGATGTTATAGTCAGTTCAGTAATCATCTATTATTTGAGTGTTGGTAACTGACCCAAAGTACTTTCTAGTGGGCCTGAAAAGGCTAAGGCAACATTTAAACTCACTTTAGGTCTGGCCATTGCATATTGAAGAGTCTGCAGAGATGCCTGGCTCCTCGGAGCTCAGTGTAGAATTTGAGTGTTGTCTGACTCTGATGGGTTTTCTGCCGTGGAGCATCTCATTTGCTCCCGAACTAGCTCCAACCCATGGTTTCTTCCACAGTGACAAAGTCCGAGCCCTCTCCTATGCACAGCACACAAGGCAGCTCATCTCATGTGGCGGTGACGGTGGCATTGTCGTCTGGAACATGGATGTGGAAAGGCAGGAGGTAAGTGAGTGGCGCAGCACTCGGGGGTGGCCTGCAGCTCTGTCTGCTGCCTCATGCTTGCCTCTGTAATAATAGAACGCGGAATAAGATACATGATATCTGAAGTTAGGGAATGCTGAGGAGTCGGAGCCCTTAGTTTAATAGTCCCCAAACATGATGCCTTGTCCTCTTCGGCACAGATTTAAATTTTACCATGACACTCTTAACATTAACTTTGCTTTTTAATCTATAAGCATTTTAACAATTTATATGTTTACCGACTATTCCCTTGACGAGCATTTTGAAGCTAACCATTTCCTGCTGACCTAGAATTTTTCCAGGTAAACTTTCCCTTTGACAGCCAGCAATCTTGTCATTTATTTCTTATAGGGTGCTAGAATTAAATTTAAAAAGCACACGTTATAAAGACAAAATCCCCTTAGTTTTTTTCTATCCCCTCACCCCAGTCTCATCCCAAGGGAGTCACTGGTGTAACCCATAATGTAATGCCTTCAGATGCCAGTAATTAAATGCTTAGGAAGATTACAGCTTTAATCTTGTGGAATCATAAATCCACAGGAGTTCTATTAGTAACTCATTAAAATGATCCTTAGTGGTAAGAAGCCGGGAAAAGTAGAACCTTGCTTTTGGAAAGTACAGTTGGCCCCATCCGTGTACTGGCAGGGGATCATTAAGACTGGTGCTGCTCATGGGAAGCAGGTTCCCCTAGCGCTGGGGATTGTGTCCTGGCTTGCCTTGAGTTAGGGGCAATCAGGCCTGACCCAGGCCTGGCTTTTGTGGCCTTTCTTCTTAGTGGAAGGACAGCCCAAAGGAACATAACAGTGTTGTTTCCAAAGATGAAAGTCGACATTTGGGAGCCAGCTTTGAGCCATTTTGACATGCATATATATGAACATTCAGCTCTTGCTAATGGGTTTAAGATCTTGTTAATTAGAAACTCTGATGAGCAGTGGGAATGATTCCATCCATCTTTTACAAATACCATGCTTCATATGCATCTGGGAATTGCTTCCTAGTTATGGCAGGGGTTGTGGGCTGCTAACAATAGTGAAGTTTGTTCTAACCTGAAGAGCTGACAGAAAGTCTAGAGTACTATTAAATGGTATAAGTAATGAAATTACAGTCAGCACTAGGAAGACAGAATGTCAGTGCTGGGTATGGAAGGGATGTTATGATTGGCTGTCAAGGACTGGCTCAGTGGGCCTGCACATACTATTACTAGAACAGTCATTGGCTTACAGGCTAAGAAACACCAGGAGTAAGAGCGGGCTGGGCGTGAGAGGTTGCTGTGTGTGTCAGTGCTGATGGGAAGTTAACAGCAGCCAGGCATCAGAGATGGAAGATAGTGTGGGGCAGGTGAGGGGAACCTGCTTGTCTGGATGCAGATCAGCGCAACATCTCAGATGCTAAACGTGTGTTTGTCTATACATCTGATGGGTTCAGTTGCTTACATATTATTAGATATAGTACATACTCTTTGTAGAAAAGATAGAAAATACTCATTAACAGCTAGAAAACAGGTCTGTTAATCATGATACCTTCATCAAGAAATACCATATTTACAAAATCTGTGACTTAACAAAGACTCTCTGTGTTGACAAACCTCTGTCCTTCTGTTTTTCTCTACATTTACAGAAATTCTTTTAACAAAAATGGAATCCTATTAAATGTATTGATTTCTATTAAATGTATTGATTTCTTCTCTGAATGCCCTCAGCATAGACACCCACTGTGGTGCATTTTATACCCAGATGTGTGTGAGTATATATGTGAAGGTGTGTGTGGAATGTGTGGTGAGAACATGTAGATATTTGTTGTGTGTGTATATGTGTGTGTGGAATGTGTGTGATGTATATGTGTGAGTGTGGGGGTGGAGCGAGGGTAGTATATATGTATGTGCATGTGAGTGTGTATTTGTGAGATGCGTGTGTGTATATTTGAGTGAATTAGTATCTGTGTGAAATGTATGGGTGTGTGTATCAAATTATGTGGTGTTTGCAGAAACAGTGCTGTACTGCAAGTCTAGTTCTGTCTCCACCTTCTGTCCCAGAACCATTTTGAGCTCTTCCCAACCTGCTGTAGCTCAGTGATAGAGTCCTTACTTAACATGCATGAGGTCCTAGGTTCAATCCCCAATACGACACCCATACTTACACATGTTCTCAGCATGTATGCACACACATGCAAGATCTCCTAAAGAATGCCTTTAAGTAGAACATACTTTTAAAACCTATCTGACAATTTATTAGACTAATTATGATGTGGTGACATATATGTGTAATTAGACAGTGTGATGTATCATTAGATAATAGGACTTAAGTTCTCAGCGTAATAGCCAGGAGCCTGCAGAGTGTGACCCCTGCCACTCCCCCCAGCTCCACCTCCCCTCTGGTCCGCCTTCCAGCATCACCCACCACTCCCCCCAGCTTCACCTCCCCTCTGGTCTGCCTTCCAGCATCACCCACCACTCCCCCCAGCTTCACCTCCCCTCTGGTCCGCCTTCCAGCATCACCCACCACTCCCCCCAGCTCCACCTCCACTCTGGTCCACCTTCCAGCCATGCTGAAGTTGCACACAGCCCCCTCTGCCTCTTCTCCTCCCTTCCTGCTTCAGATTTCAGCTGACTTGCCTTCTACAAAGACCCCCAGCCTATGTCAGAGCCTGTGGTCTACCTCACCAACCCCTAGCCTGCCAGAGCCACTGTTACCCTTCCACAACACTGCTTCGCTTAGGCTTTCAAACTCTCAGACATCTTGATTGCTAATAATATTTCCTGACATCTTCCCTAATGAATGACAGTCTCTATGATTTTAGGTTCTTTTTATCCACTGCTGTATCCCATCCTCGGAGCCTGGCAATTAGCAAACCTTCTGTAACTACTTTTAACTGAGGAATCAGCCGTTTCTGATAAAAAATGCCGTGATTCTGGAAATCTAACCAATGCCCATGGTTCCTTTGTTAAACTGTCTCTCACTGTGGCTGCTCTTGTTTTATTTGACAAGACCCCTGAGTGGTTGGACAGTGATTCCTGCCAGAAGTGTGACCAGCCTTTCTTCTGGAACTTCAAGCAAATGTGGGACAGTAAGAAAATTGGCCTAAGACAGGTAGGTGATATGTGCTCTATTAGAGTGGAATTATCTGGGAGGGACTCAGCCATCCGATCATAGAGTAGTAGCCCCCTGGGTAGGAGTTAGAGCTGACTAAGTGACTTTATACCTATGACACCTAAGTGTCTGTGGCAGCCCCGCCCTCATAAATTGGGTTTCCTAGTGGCTTGTTCTAAGTGCCTGAGGGTACAGCATCTCTTGAGGCATACCTTAATATTAGAGGTGTCCCATTAGCTCATGCTGGCCCCAAACCATGAATTACATGAGGATGTTTACTTCTTAGTTACTCATTTTCCGTCCTCCTGACTTGGTTTAGTTGTTTAGATCTGTTTATAACACAGCATTTTCAAATTCTTCTTCTATGGTTAGGTCTTTCGCCATGGAAATCAAATGTTAGGTTCCCTGGGTTGGGCACTGCTGGAGTCTAAGACACTGGGCCAGATCAGAGGTCGTCAGATTTGTAATCTCTCAAGGCAGCTCTTCCTCAGTTCAGTCAGCTTTAAGATCTGGTCGCTGGGTGCTTCCTCAGTGTGAAGCTCATAGCAGTGGTAGACAAAGAGTGTGGAGAACAGGAAATAGAAGAGAGGAGGCACGCTGCCCAGAAGTCCTCACTCTGAACTGAGACCAAAATTAAAAGGTGTAGAAACCCGGGGTGCCCTTGGTGTCTTTCAGGACACTGTTGTGTTGTGGTATGCTGTGGTGTGTGTATGTGTGTTTATGTGTGCAGTATGCAGTGTGGTATGGTGTGGTATCATGTATATCGTGTATTCATTAAGTTCCTGAGGGATGACTGGTCTTTTAATCCTTTTATCACTTTATAATACAGTCAAATCATGTTAAGTATCCTGGTTTACCTTAGTTAACCATAAATTAAGCCATTCTACCTAAGACACAAGTCCCAGTGTGACTTTAAATACTTGGTTACTGGGCATCAGCCTCCAGGTGCTGGGATTGTAAGACTGTGCTACCATGGACAGCTCTGGGACACTCTAGCCTGGTGTCCTCGCCCGAGAGCAGTGGGTGTGTGAGTGTGCCAGAACTGCAGCCAGAGGCATGGCAACCTGTTTCCCTGTGCCCCCAGCACCACTGCCGGAAATGTGGGAAGGCCGTGTGCGGCAAGTGCAGCTCCAAGCGCTCTTCCATCCCCCTCATGGGCTTTGAGTTTGAAGTCCGGGTCTGCGACAGCTGCCATGAAGCCATCACAGATGAAGAGTAAGTCCCTCACTCTGCCCCTTCCCGGTTATGGACAAAGCCCAGCCTGAGAGTCCCACTCCAGAGCTAGTCCGCCTGCCTTGTGCGCTGTGGGTGTAGTCCAGACCGAAACATGCAGTAAAGGCCCTGTGCGACCAAGAGGTTTCTGTGACCATGAGAGAGACAGGTGAAGAGGGGACAAGCTCAAAGAACTCCCCACTGGGCTCTCAGAAATCTCGGGGCATGTGTCTGTAGCAGATGCTCTCAAGTAAAGCTGCCTGCTCACCCACTGAGACTCTCCAAGGAGAGCTAAGGCTAGGACTTGCCTAGGTGCCCAGGCAGGTGTCTTCACAGATATTGGATCAGTCAAAGGCTCCAGCAGTTACTAGGTTCTGGGAAGAGCTAAGCCTATTTTTCCAGGATGAAGCTAGTTCCAGGTGCCCACTACTCAGCTGGTGCATTCTGCCTGGTACCCTGAGATCTTAGCTGATCTGAAAGGAACACCTCTGAGAATTCAGAACTACCCCAGACACTAAGAGAATACGCAGGAACAAGTTTGCCCCCAGTGAGTGCAGGATAACCAGCCTCCAGGCCTCCCAGTCTTTGTGGTATAGCCAGATCACATCACCCTATCAAATACACATCAAGACGTCCTTGCCAAAGTGGTTGTTCATGTGCACTGATTATTCACCCACTCAAGCACATGATGAGATTAACGAGAGCTATGGTTAGTGAAGAAGACGGCAGGATGCCGTAGAGATGGTCAAGTTCAACTTTTCATTCTACCAAGACAGATCTGAGTCTAAGAAATTTTAAGTTAAGCAGAACTCATTTGCAGTGATCATTTTACTACTGAAAGTCTTTCCAGTAGATTCAACTATAGCCAAGAGACAGTCATCTTCTGGGCATTGACAGCAGTGTAGAGACCCTGAACCAAGATGAGGGGGTCTGCATGACCTGCCCAGCTCCACCCCTGACTCTTTTGCCTTGTCTCTGGCAAGCACTCTAGACCTGCCTGTAGAGTGCCGAGGCAGCCAATGGCCTTCTCACTAAAATCAGCAGCAAAACCATAGGCCCAAGAACACAGAGCAAGTACTGATAATATGGTGCTTGGTTGTGTATACACACACACACACACACACACACATTCATACATATGTATCACTTAGTGAAGCTAATTTAGAATTCCATTTTTAAAACTTTTATTTGCTTTTACAGCAGTGGGAAAAGGAAGACAATATAGATGGTCTTCAGTTAGACAGACAGTAGTGTCTTGTACATTTTAACGACCATCCCTTTAAAATAAGTAGGCCAAGCTAGAGTGTATCCCTTCCTCCTAAGCACAGGCTTGCCAGAGGCACTGTGGTCTTTGAAATACTTCCAAAACACAAGTAGAGATTTTCCTGGATTCTATCACAGCAGAATGCTTTCCCAAAGGACCTCGAGGGCTTTCATCTTTCCTCTTCTGGAGACCAGAAGAATCATTTACCTCGCTATCCTTGTAAAGTCATGTAACAAGGCCAGTGAGGTGGTTCGGTGAATAGTGGCGGTAAATAGAGGCGCTCATGCCTAGGCCTGACCACCTGAGTTCAGTCTCTGGATCCCAACAGGAGAGAAGGACTCCAGAGAGTTGTCCTCTGACCTCTACTGTGCGCTTCCACACACACACGCACATACACACACACACGCGCACACACGCACACACACACACACACACACACACACACACACACACTAAATGAGTAATAGATCACCAAGGAGAGAGAAAAGGAGCATTTCTAACAGTGAAGCAGTGTTAGCTATTAGGCTACGTCATCCTGGATCCCTGTCAGTCAAGTGCCTACCTTTTACTCTGCTCCTGCCCCTTCCAGACGCGCACCCACAGCCACCTTCCATGACAGTAAGCACAACATTGTGCATGTGCATTTTGACGCGACCAGGGGATGGCTGCTGACTTCTGGAACTGACAAAGTGATTAAGGTAAGGTGCCATCTTGTTAAGCTTCCTATTGTGGGCTCTGTATACAGACTGGAGGATCTGCGGGCTGCCCATGAGTGCTGTCGAGGGCACACCGTACTCATTGCTCTGGTTTGCGGGATAATCTATGTAGGATATGGTCTTTAAAAACCAATAATACTAGGAACCTATGGAAATGTTCTGTTGTTGAGTGCCTGCAAGGACCTGAGCATTGAAATGTGGGCCTGACGACAAATGATTTTAGTCATAGAACTGGGGAGGCGGGGTCGGGTGTACCCCGGAGGATAGCATGGGTCTCAGTGAGCAAGGCTGTCACAGAAGACAAGGTGGATGACTCCTGAGAAGCGGTGATTGAGGTTGTCCTGTAACTTTCACACACATAAGCACACACCAGACAGGAAGTCGCATATGAGAAGTCACAGGAGTAACATGAACGACAGTACCCAGGATCCACAGAGGGAGGGGCTGCCGGGGAAGCTCTCTGAAGCAGGTGGTCTTGAACTGAGTGGGGCGTGGAAGGCAGGCCTGAGTCAGTCACCAGGTTGTACAGGAGCTTTTCCTGCTGAGATGAATACTCCAGGAGTGTTTATCCAAGCCTCTGAAGCCACGTGGGTTCATGGCTACAACAGAGGCCCAGGACAGAGGAGCCGACTCTGGCATCCTGTCAGGGGGCAGGAACAGGACAAAGTTGTTAGAAATGACATCAAGAAAGGTTCAGCCAAACCATGAGGCCTGGGCCCTTCCTTTTTGATGTCTTAGAGAATTGTTTGATAGGTTATCTGGGAAGTCCGTGGAAAAGCATGTCCAGGGTATGTTGGCCCCTCTCCCCTTCGGTGGATCTGGTCTGCCCCTCTGCTCCTTAGCTGGAACAGCATGTAGCTGCCCTTATGTAGAAGTCGGGCTAGTGCTATATATGTTGGCTTGATAGCTGGGAAGAAAGCAAAGTCCCACTTTGAACCGAGGCCAGTCTAAGTATTGCTCATGCTCAGTACAGTTTCAGCTTAACTCATCCTTGGCATTTTATTTGCTTTTTTGCAGTTGTGGGATATGACCCCAGTAGTGTCATGATATCTCGCCATGGACTAGAAGATGGTTTTCACTAAAGAAACACTTGTTTGAGCCTGAAGTCATCACGGGAGAAGCACAGGATGCCTATGAGCGGGAAGAGAGACCGAAGGCTCCGAGTGAATCTGTGTTCTCCCCAGACTGTGTGGTGAACTAGTGGAAGAGCGCTCTCGGGACTCTTCAGCTGTCCTTACCATATAAAAGAAGATATTTTTTTATCAAATGGTTTATTCAGCCTGGCTGTGCTGCATTGTGTTGAGTGCATTGGAAAATCTGTGTGGGGTGTTTAAGCTTCGGTGTTCCAGCTTTCCATTATACTCCTTGCTTTCTGTGTCGGGGGAAAAGAGAGAGAGAGAGATCTGTGGAAAGTGTTGTGTCGTATAAAACAGTCTCCATGTTTTCTTCACCTCAGCATGTTCCAGACAGAGCCTTTCTCTTCTCTTGAGTCTTCCTTCTCCAGCCACACTCACCTCTCGCTAGGGTGTGTGATTACAGTTTGTTCCGGTGTTCTGCTTTCATGGCCAGATAAGAGTTGGAAAACCGTGCGTGTCCACAACTGGCCTCTTGAGTCACCTGTGGGGAGCAATTGTGCTGTTGGCAGTGCCTGTGACTCCGCTTTCTCGGTCTATTTCATCCACGTTAGGAAATGCTTTCAGAAACTGCTGTCCCCACCATCAGCCCAGACTCTGGTCATGTGACTCAGCCTCACCCAGCAGTGCCTGTGTGTTCTGAATTCAGTGAGGGCTGCTTGAGTCTTTTGCATTTTGGACTTTGGGGATTTTGGGTTTTTGATTTTTGTTTTTATGGCTTTCCTTTATTCATGATATGAAAGACAAGCAAAAATGTCCAAGCTCCAGAAGTGTCTTGAAGGTGCGTCTTTCTACATGGTGTTGCCTCTAATGTGAACATTTATAGCTTAAAGATTAGTACCCTGCTCTCTTTACCGTTCGTATTTAGCTTCCCTTTTAAAACCAGGTACTTAAGCATCTTTATGGGAATGTACACTCTTCTATGAAGCCAGCTGTGATCTAAACAGAGGCACAAAGAAACGAGCAGGGTTCTCCTAGGGAAATCAGTCCAGCTTGATAAGGTGCAGTCCAAAGGACTCACTTTGGAATATCAAGATACATTAAAAGTAGTAGCAAGCCCGTGCCTGGAAAAAGGTCTGTCCAGTCACTTCACACATGCTCCGCCATCAGGAATATCAGTGGGGTTGCCAGGTCAGAGTCCCGTGGGTGAACAGGCTGACTGCTTGCCCTGCCTTTCCGTGTCACAGCTCTGCTTCATCGTCCTCACTCCTGACTTGACAGGTATTTCCTGGCAGGAAGTGCGGAAATGAAATCACAGTCCTCCGCTTTTATTTTGGTTCCGTTCCTAGAAAAGCCATTTCCCCCTGTCATCATTGCCTCTCTTTCTGGAGGAAGCCACGGTAGCCGGACACTAACAACCCAGAGTGCTTCCTAGGACACAGCGTCCTGGAGTCCCTTCTACTGCCTGCACGGGGAAGCAGGGCTGCTGTGCTCCCCCCACAGCCACGCCCCTGGCAGCTGTGCTGTGAGAGCAGAACTCTGCACACACTCCAGGAAGTCGTCAGCACTGGGGTTTAACGGCCCCTTCCGTGAAATGCCACCTAGGTGTGTTCTCTGCGTGATCGCTCCTTCACATCCTTGAAGAGGGACTCAGAGCTAAAATATTCAAATATCCATGATATGGTTGATGCTAGAATCTCCAGCCTCTTGGCAAGTTGTAGAGAAGTCAGTAATAGAAGTGAGTCTCCGAACTGAAGCGTGACTGCACGTGGGGAAGGAAATACAGTACTAGGAAAGCCGAGGCTCGGGCACCCAGCAAGCCTATGTGGATTTCCGCTCATGCATGGATAAATTCAGACTCCTGGGAAGTGAATTACCTTCATTAGAACCCTTTACATTCTTGGATGGCCCTACATACCTCTCTAGTCACCTCCCAGCTACAGCGCATCCTGAAGAGTCCCCAGAGGTTGAACCTTCACAGTGATAAAAGTCATGGTTGTCCACCACAGATTACCAACGTCTCCATGGCTCTGCCCTTTCCTATTACCCATGTGGCTACGGAATCTGTTGAAAGGAGTGCATCAGATCAGCTACATATTCACATAGTAATGCAGTGTGGATGCTTGTGTCTGCCTGGTGTTCTTGACCCACAGAGAAGTGTGTGCTGGCGCTGATAGGTTTCCAAGCATTCTATGAAAAAGAAGACTTTGTCCATCAGACATGAACACTGGCACGGTGCTTGGCTTGTGTCTCCTCTGAGCAAAAAAAATCACAAGTCCGTCTCCCCCTTAGCAAAAAATGATTTTAGAAATAAGTACTTGGGATTTTGTGTCCTTTTATAAAAGGTCAGTCAACATAATGTGTTTCTCGTTTAATTGTTTGAATTATTCATGAAATTACAACATTGGAAGGGAATCTTAAGATCTTGAATGTCCTAGGTTAGGCATACCGGGCTGTTAAATAGAGCCACGGTAAAAGGAAGAGAATCTCAAACACTCAAGAAACTGGCATTTGCTGTTACCAGTGGCAGCCTGAGTAGACGAAAGTGACCCCTTGCCTGAGGCAGGAAGTCTCTGGAATCAGGTTGGATACCGTTTTGAGAAGATTTGACTTTGGGTGTCTGCCTGTGGTTCAGAGTGGAGCATGTTTACCCAAAGGCAGGTAGTCCTGCTTACCCCTGTATTACCCCACCAACCACCCTGGGGACAAAGCTGAATCACACATTCAGGGCTCTGAAGTTCCCACCGCCCTGCTGGCTAAGAGCTACTCCACCAAGTCTGGGCTTACGACGTCTGTCCTTGGGAGACACTGCCTCAGCATCTCAGAGTCACGTTTCTAAAGTGTACTGTGGTTTTGTTCAACATCAATCCTTAGAAAGCTTGAATTTCAACTTCAAAGCAAAAAAAATATCTCGTAACTATGTGTCACAGTTGGTTCACAGAAATATTCATTAATGGGGCCTTTGGTTTTATTTTTTCTAATATTTAAATATATATATATATATTTGTATATGTATGAGTTTATTCACTAAGATTTATATTTTAAAGCAAAAGAAAAACATTTTTCCAAAGTGCTCTTATTTTTCTTTCCTTTAAAATAATGTTGGGGTTCATTTTTGCTGGTATAAAGGTAGATAGACACTCAGCACCTTCCCGAAGTGACACTTTAGTTAATGGTTTGTCACCTTTTCAAGCTGTAAGCCCTATCAGGGAATGTCTGTGTGTTCTGTAAACTGTAGCTCAGCTTGACAGCCAAGAACTACCCACCAGTCTTCAGGGGATTGGGTCTACATTTTTGCCTTTTCACAACGGGTTCCCACCAAGAAGCCTCAGGGCTTCCACAGGCAGCAGTGCATGTTGCCAGCATGAGGTCCTCCCTTGTACTTCCCACTCCAGAGCCTGTTGTCTGAAGGCTTTGAAAAGGAGATCAGATCTCTGAGTGAGGCATGAATTCCACCAGAGTGCTTCCAGTCCCTTCTAGACCTGTGACTCTGACTCTATGAATGTTGCTTATTACGAGACCAACCTAATTGTCACCAGCCACAGAGCCGACCTCACTCAGGCATCTGAAACCTTTCTGGTCTTTTCCATCTAGGACCTAGTAGGTGTGGTTTTAGAAAAAGATGGTGGATGTATTTGTTAGTACTATCTCATTTAAGACACCTTAAAGTATTTATCTTTAGGAGTTAAAAGGATCTAACTGAGGAGACAAAGTGTTTAGGAAATTCAGATTGGTTCAAAAGGTAGGTTTCAAGTCTGATTTAAATATTTATGTTTTTTTCTTGGTTCTTTGAGGTGTATGAGAGGGTGATTTTTATTTTTAAAGGGAAAGCAGTTTAAGTGTACGCGTCTCATTGTTTTGATGGATATGGAGCCTTTCGTTCATAGCATATGCCGGTGTGAAGTCTGGACCAAACACTCAACGTCACCATTACCCTTGTTCTGTGTGCGCTTGCGATTCATGCCATTTGCCTTGTCCTGTAAGTGGTTTTTTCAAGGTATTGTCGTTTTGGGGAGGGAAACAATCTTACATGGCAAGCGTAAAAACTGTTACTACCTGAACAGCAGGGAAGTCACTAACCTCACCCACCGCCATGCCTGCCCATGCTGTATAGTAACCAGGGACTTGGGCTCTTCTCTTTGCACAGCTGCCACCTAGGGCCCACATCTGGATGTGGCTGCCATAGGTTTGTTACTTTATGGCTATCTTTTTTCCAGAAAAAAAATCGGGAACTAGGAGATTAGGCAAGGACTCGGCAAAGCATGCTGTAAAGCCCAAGCCTAGAAGCTGGAGCAGGCATCTCCACGGTGGCTCTAGTTAAACCCCTCTGGCTCTGTGCCCTGTGCCACGGGATTCCACCAACCAGACCCACCACTCCTGAGCCTGGCCTAACGTGATGAGGTGGTACCGAGTGAGAATACTCTGTGACATCAAGATGACTGTACCCATGCAAATGTTGCTCGACACTGTGAATGTTTCTCTCTCCTTGTTTTCCCCTGTACTGATCTCCAGCCTCTCGTGTATGTGCAGCCTCTGCCAATGTACGGCTCTCAGAGCAGTGGCCTCTGTGACTCAGAATAAATGTCCACACATCTGACTTCTGCCTTGGTCCCATCATTGTCAAATGTAGCTGCATAAACCTAACAACTCTTGTTGTTTCCACCCTGGTGGGTTCTGACCCGTCAAGGCAGGGTGGGAAGTTTTCAGTTCACTCTCCACCTGGCTGTGTAGACCTCAAGAAGAGTTGCCATCGTAGGTAAGCCATTGTTGGCCAGCCTGTGCTCAGCACATGGCTGCAGCCGTGTGTTTCTCTTTAATATAGGGTACATTTTCTGTGCACAGGATAATTTCCAAGTGAAGATCAAGAACCTGAGTGTAAACAGAGTCAGGAGCCTCAGTGAAAACCCTTTAGGTCCACCTTATGGAGAAGAAGATAGGTACAGAGAAATAAGCCCCCCCCACCCCCCCACCCCCACCCCCCCCCCCGCCATAAGGAAAAACTCGGGAGGGGTGTGGCAGAGTAGCCTTATCACTCAAAAGCCCCTCTCCCTGTCCTCCCTCCCAGCACCGCCCATGCCTAGCACAGCAGGCTGCACAGGTTTCCTCCCGCAGGAAGGAATGAGGCAGTAGACAGATGCTTCCAGCCGTGCCCTCCTGCTAGCCTGGTGTAAGCCCTCCAAGCAGGTTCACGCTGAGAGCTTCCTTCTTCAGTGTTCCCTGCAGTCGAGCTGCATGGATATGGCTCCAACTGCATGGAGAAGCAGCCGAGTTTCTTCCACTGTGGGGATGGGGCTCATTCAGTTTACCTTCATCACCAAAAACTTATGCCAGCAGATTTGAAACTCACCGACTGGTTTTGTTCCAACTTTGAAGTTACAAGAAAAATTGAAATATAGAGTTTTTTGTTGTTTTTATTTTTGTTTGTTGTTTAAAGTGCATAACCCAAAGGCCAGGTGGTTCTTGAAGCTTTACAGCCAGGCCTTGTTTAAATTGCCACTGAGAGCATGTGTTGTCTTCCAGAGACATGCGTACCCAAGCAGTATGCAGCCTTCTGCCTGGGTACAGAAGCAGCTGTCCAGCAAATAGCCTGTGGGCTCCGGAGTCCCCTCAAGCCGACAGCATCCTATCTTATAAAATCAAATAAATGAGGAACATGCAAGGTCCTGGTGCTTTGGTGGCGTCCTTGGGGAAGGAGCCTCATTTTAGGCCTCTCATCCACACCCCTGGCGTTTTCCTGTTGCTCTTGGCCCTGCACTGGGTGTGGCCTGGCCTATCTCAGTCCCACATCAGATTTTCAGAACTCCTCTTGTATTGGCCAGATAGCAGCCAGGGCTGGGTGGTTATAAAAGGGACATTTGGAGATAGTGCCATTGTCCTAGTACCCAGAGGATACCAAAGAGAAGAGACTGGCTTGTGCACAAGGCCGTGTTCTCTTCAGACCCAGTTCCAACCTGCCAGACCAGGGAATGCTTCCAAAGAGGAGCAAGGTCGGTCGCTGCCCTTGAGTTGCTGTTGTGGCCAGTTGTGGCCAGTTGCGGCCAGTTGTGACCAGTTGCTGCTCGCACGGGACTTGGTCAGCTTCCCAGACATCCACCACCCAGGTAGGAACCAGGGGCAGCTCACGTGCTCAGAGGACTCAGCAAGTTCATCAAGATAAACGAGAAAGGGATCAAGATGAAGGTTCAGTCACATCCAAAAGCTCAGCCAGAACAGCTGAAGGAATCACCTCCCTAGGGATTCTAGGCTCAGTCAAGCCGAGGAGAAAGTCCTGTCCCCAGGTGACCTGGCCAGGTGGGCACACCATTAAGGCCAAGTTGCTGTCCCAGCCCTTTATCGCCTGCTTCATTACCAAGAAGGAAGGCACAGTGAAGAAAGCAACCACTGAGCAGTGAGGTTTCTGCAGATGGGCCGAGGAGTGTGTCCCTTAGCCTGGCAGGGAGCCCTGGCGTCTCACCTGGGAGGAGGAGGGGAGCTCAAGAGTGTGTGTCTGCAAAGGAAGGGATTTTCTTTTTTAATGGTTTGACTTCTTAATGCCAAAGATATCAACAAGCAAACTAATGAAGTGGGGCCTTAAAGCATTCTCTGTTTAAAAATAGCACATGTAAGCTGTTCAGAATTGATTCCAGGAAGCCTTTCTCTAAAAGCCCTGAGCGTGGCTGGGTTGAAAATACTGCGTGTCAGAGCTGGGAATGTGATGGGTCCCTGTGTCCCCCAGGTTTCTGGGCACCTGTACCTGGATCAGCTCATACCTGAAAGATCCCCCCTCTTTCTGCAGCTGCTAGTGACGCCCACACTCCCCAAGTAACTCCAATAAATGCATTGGTTTCCTGCCCTTGGCCCTTCTATTAGCTATCTCTCCCTGATGTCCTAGCTACTCTCAGATTCTGGCCCTGGGCTTCATCAACTGGTGGGCTTTACTTCTTTTTAAGAAAGAGCTCCCCCATCTTCCTTGCATCTCTTCTGCATACCTGGCCCATAGCTAGAGGCAACACTCACCTGCGTCTGCCCTGCCTGTCCCTGTCCCTGCCTGTACCCTTGGTGCCCTGTTTGTATGAGGTCACTGCCAGCTCTCTGTGTTCCCATTGGACCCCAGAGCAGCATCTCCAAGTGGAGCGTGTTGGGGAACAAAGCAGACCCCTCAAGAAGCCAAGAGCAGAAGAAAACCAGGGGTAGCCAGGCCCCACAGAGGTCTTAGGGTTTTAGAAGAGAAACCAGGGGTAGCCGGGCCCCACAGAGGTCTCAGGGTTTTAGAAGAGAAACCAGGGGTAGCCAGGCTCCACAGAGGTCTCGGGTTTTAGAGAAAGTTCGTCTAATCCAAGGTGGGCCCTCATTTTCTAAATTACAAATAAAAGAAAATCATTTGTTACAGAAAACTTAAGCTGTGTTGAGTTTTAGAAAAGGAATCTGGAACTTTCTACTGGACTCCTGAGACCACAGGTGACCACTACTGGAGTTCACTCAGCCCTCTAGAGCCCCTGGCCAGACAGACACCAGCACTGGTCTGTGCCTCCTCTCTCACATGGGGCCAACACATGGCTACATGCACAGTAACTCAGATGTCAGATCCCAGCAGTGGCCTTCATAGACACAGAATATGTAGATACAAGTTACTGTTGGCATGTTCAGGACGGTAAACTTGCAGTTTAAGAAGCTGGGGTCCCGGACAGGAGAAACTGAATATTTTTTCCACAAAGAAAGAAGAATTGAGAAACTCAGAGTCTCAACCCCGCCCCCCACCGCCATAGCTTCAATGTCATGTGACTTTCCCTAGATCCTCCTTCTGTTCACCCCCGCATAAAGGGTAACGGCGCACCAGAGAAACAAGCCCACCCAAACCCAGTGAACCGGTGAGTGTAGTGGCATTACATATAGGAGCGTGAGAACTTATCAGCAGCTATACCACAGAGGTGCTCCCGCACCCCATAACTGTTGACTGATCTTGGAGGCTGTGGAAAGCTCAGAACCCCTCCTTCCCCAGGAGGCGATGTTAACGGAGCCAATTGTATGAGAGTCTCATGTAATTAATCACACCTGCTCTGATTTCATTCCATGCCATTTCATGCCCGGAGGACAGAGTTCACACATAGTCTCCCTGAGAGCCAAGAATGTCCTTTTTGTGCACATGACAGGACGCTGTCACTATTCTAGTCTGGCGAGCCCCTAAGCTGGTTGTAGAGCCATTTTCTCCTAGTTGACACCCTGAAAGGAGAAAGTCATGTGAGTCCCCAGAGTCACAAGACCTGGCCCCAAGGTCAGAAAGGCAGCAGGATCTGCTGGAGAGAAGACTCCTGCCACGTGAGCTACTAACAAGGCTTGCAGGGAGCTCCAGGGGCAGCTTCTGGGTCTTTACCCAGGCTAGGCTGGGCTTTTGGGTCCTGTGGCTGTTTGAGTCACCCATGCCCCATGAGTAATTCCAATAGACTTGTTTCTTTGAGTGTGGTGCACGGATGTCCCTCCCCAGGAAAAGTCACACCACCAGGTCTCTGGAATGCAGCCAGGACCAATGTATATGCCTTTTTCTAGAGGAATGTGGTTGGAGCAGAACGGAGATCCTAGGACCTGTGTGTACTGTTTAGAATCTGATACCTGACTGGGCCTGGCAACTCTCGCCTACAACCCCAGCACTCAGAGAAGTCTACAGTAGATGGCTCATTGATCTGTGGCCAGCCTGGTTATCTATTGACGCCCACCTCAAAAAGTAACATGACCCCGGATGTCTTCACTTGTTGGTTTGGTGCAGACGGTTTTGTTCTGCCCTGCACGTTTATCATGACAAGGAGAGCGAGGTCGAATGGATTTCCTCTGTGCTGGAGCTCCGTGGTTAGTAATCCCACCTCCATTTACCAATGCTGGAACGAGCAGCTTCATCTCCCATGGCGTCATTCCTTGGCATTAAATCTGCTAACACACGTTAATTGGCAACACTTATACCTGAAGTGTGTTCAAGAGTCTCCAGAGCGGTGACAATAGCCTCTGGGCGGACATGGCCTCTTGTGCCTCATTGCTAACACTGTGGTGGCAAACAGTGCCCAGATGTCTGGTATATTCACGTGCCCACTGAGGGTTTACATTTCCCACTTTGTGGAGGTGCAGAATGTCCCCTCCTTTCCAGGTCATCCCAATTCTCATTTCCTCTGTGCACCTGTAATTTCCCAAATCCTAGGTGCTGTTGAGGCAACTTGGACCTGCCCCCCATTGTCTCAGGCCATATGCAGTCCCTTCTACCCTGAAAATAACCATGCTCTCCAGGACACAGAGACACCCACGGGCCTGCTCTTGGCTGTGCACAGGGCAGACTTGAGAGCAAAGCTATGCATGGGAGAAGGCTCTGCCTTCCGTGTCCAGGCCCCTACTCCGTGGAGAGGAAACAGCTCATCAGTCCAGGTCACACTGGCTTTAGGTCATCCCAGGGAGATTCAAGCCTGTGGGGCTGTGTAGACATTTTTAAATGAAGCATAGTGCTCAGCCATGAAAGGCTACAGTGTCACTGGAGTGTCACCCAGCCAGAGGTAGAAGAGAAGTGGCCGGCCAGGTTCACTAGGGACCATAGTTTAAGGAGAAAGAGAAGGCTCTCTGAGGTACAGGGCCGGCTGGGGCTGTAAGTGTCTGAGACAAGCCCCCGACACAGCCTGGCAAGGACTCTTGTACATGTTTCTCCATGATTCCACATCTTCCTGAAACATCTTTCCCCATCAAAGTTAGACTTGGATCTAGTACTGGGTCCCGCCCTCTCGGTAGGAGGCAAGAATAAGCAATGAGAACAGGGGCTAACAGACATTGGCAGCTTGCCTGATGCCAGGGAGTGCCTCAGTCTCGCTTCCCTGGTGACTTGCTCTTCTGCCCATCTCTTTAGCATGGCTTAAGGTAAACCCATCTTCCCGAGGACTGGTCCTTCAGCCCGGTCATTGATCCTGTCCCACTAGTGATGTGGGACTCCCCTCTGTACGCTGTGAATATGTTTTATTGCCATTGGTTAATAAAGACGCTGCTTTTGGCCTATGACTTAACAGAGTAAAGTCAGGCTGAAAGAGATATATGGAGAGAGTAGGCAGAGTTAGGGAGAAGTCATGTAGCCACTGTTGGGGACAGATGCCTCCGCTGGAGCCCACAGAAACTTTGCTGGTAGGCCACGATCTCATGGTGATGCACACATTGATGGAGATGGGTTAGTTTAGGCTATAAGAGCGACCTAGAAATACTCTAAAGTGATTGTCCAAGCAATGATTTAAATAATATAGTTTCTGTGTGATTATTTAGAGAGTCTGGGAACCCGGGAAACAAATGAGCAGCCTCCTACTACACACTGGAATGTCAGACCTGCACCGAGGCCAGAGAGTTTTCTCTCTTGACCAGGAATTTCCCCCTAAAGGGCCTCTGCCACTACTTTAATATTTCTCTTCTGAGAAGATAACCCTGAAGTAATTGAGGAATCAGATGGAGGATCAGAGCCCCAAGCACTTCTGGCATCTCTGGCCTTGGCAAAGAGAAAGCCACCAAGAGGCCCGGGAACATTGCTTGCTTTTAGCCAAGGGAAAAACCTGGTTTCTTTGGAGTCTTTTTACCCTAAATTAGCCAATTTCCACCTCCTGTTCTTGTCAGCCCTCCCTCTGAAGAGGCAGTCCTAACTGTCATCATAGAGTTGGGGTGATGGCCCACCTGCCTTTGCCCAGATGAATAGAGACATTGGGCCCCTCCATGAGCCTATTTAAAAAGAACCCCCCCCACCAAGTGCATGAGTAGTATACCCTCCAGATGAGGGTGGAGGAGGAAGTCCCCAAGTGGTGTCCAGAAAGAGATGTGAGGGAGAAATAAAGGCAAGAGCTGTGAGCATTACAAGGCCTAGCGAGGGAACCAGGTAGAGGGCATATTTTAAGTTATCATGTATTTTATGCACATGGGTATTTTTTCTGCATGTATATCCATGCATCACATGTATGCCTGGTGCCCTGTAGAGGCCAGAGGAGACCGTCAGCTCCATGTGACTGCAGTTACAGACAGTTGTGATCTGTCATGTGGGTTCTGGGAATTGAACCCAGGTCCTCTGGAAAAGCAGCCTGTAGGTACCCTGAACTATGGAGTCATCTATCCAACCTCCAGAGTACATTGTTTTAAATGTCTAAATAAAAGCCCATTAGAATCTCTTGATGGACTCACAGGGGTTCTGTGGGTTTCTCTTTGTTCCTCTTGGGTTTCAAAACCAGACTCTAGCGTGATGAACCCAGGATCTTGTTTCAAGCACTATGGTAGCTGTCCGAGTGGCTGGAACCATAGTGTGAGGTCGCTCCCACATGACTGCTGGAGAAAGAGAAGAAACTTAGCCATCAGTTGATGTTTGGGTTAAAGCCATAGTGGGCTCCTCTCTCTTGGCTGCAGGTAAGCCCTGCAGAGTTGAATTGAGCCAAGGTCATGATATCAGGGTCTGGGAAGCATCTCCCTTACCAAGAAGAAGATTTCTGGAGAAAAATCGTTTTCTAAACAGTACCTCACGTGGATTTAAGTCTCACATCTGGGAGTGTGATTCCTCTGAACTGCTAAAAGACTACGGATCATTGCAGTCTTTCTTCTATTTTCCTGGTAGGTATTTCAAGCCATGCAGGAAGCCAGATTTATTATTTTTTGTTTGTTTTTACTGTCAAAGCCACTTGAGAATCTGGTCCTGAGGAGTCATTTGGGCTCAGAAAGAATCCCTGTCTCCTCTACCCTTTTATCGCCTGTTGCATCTGTGTGGGGACAAATTAAGGACCTTGCTTAATTGTGACTTCACTAGGAAACATGGAGGAAATCTTTTTCTGTGTTGCTCTTCCTCTTTGTAGACTAGACACAGGGTAGAGTCTGCCAGGTGGGGCTTCCGTGGCTCCCTGAACAGGGGAACAAGTGACCTTGTCACCGTTATAGAACATTTTGAGAGGAGCCCCCACAGACCCCTGGGACATAGTCGACCTAGGAAGCCACTGAACAAAATATTGTTCCCTTAAATCCCTCTGTCCACATTAAAGCAAGTTACAAAGGTCTGAGTCAATAATGTGAAAAATAAGATGTAGCTCTTATATTTAATTAATATATGCTAAAATCTCTGAGACTGAAGTCCAGTAACACCAAACCTCTACTTAAATATCTACATTTGGTAATGATTACAAAGACTGGCTTAAAGAATAAAAGCATATATGCAATCAAGGTTTGTCTAAAAATGTTCAGTTTGGGCAGAGAGAGGGTCCCCCTAGTTCTTTCTCACTGCCACTCTCAGCCCATCTATATTTGTGACACCCCCTGACTGATTGGCAGAACCACTCTCCATAAGGGACTCCAGTGGCCACACCAGGCTGGGACTCGGGGCGGCAACCTTTATTACCCTGCCTGTCCTCCGTTCTGGTCTCTCCACACATTCTCTTAGTCCTGCTGCAGCCTGGCCACAGAAGCCCATGTGTCCAGCTCTCCTCCTTCCCCTAGGGACGCTACCTCTTGATCCAGACCCAGGGCCCCCTAGTTCTTTCCTGTCACCCCTTCCAGCCTTTCCTTCTACCCCATCTCCAGTCCTCTGTGACAATCAGTCACCCACAGAAACATTCTCTATCAGGGACCCCACAGACACACTAGGATAGAACCCAGAGTGGGCAACAGCAGCCAAGGAACAGAACACCACCCAACAGAGGAGACAGCAGATATCTATGCCAAGAACATCATGATTATCATGACTTCAAACTCCAGGTGCCTAGATCTCAGCGCAAAATCATACATGAAAAGCCAAGGCAACATGGCTCTTCCAGAAGGGCGGCAGGCACATCGTCTGTCATAGGCCCTGAGAAAAGCAATTAGCTGAAGCACAAGATAAGGACTTCAAAGTATCAGTTATGAGTGTGTCCAAGGACCTTAAAGAAGATATGAATAAATGCCTTAATGACGACCATGGAAACAATTCAATATGTGAAAGTAGAATTTAACAAAGAAGTAGAATCACTGAAGAAAACCCAAACTTAAATAAAACTAGAAATGAAAAAATCAGGATGTAAAACAAAGACCTCATTGGTAAGCCTCAACAACAGATTAAAAGACAAAAGAGAGAGCTTTAGGTCTTGAAGGAAAGGTCGGAGTAGATAGCTCAGCCAAAGAAAATGTTAAATCTGAAGAATTCCAGGCACAAAACATGCAGGAAATCTGGGACACTATGGGAAAACACAACCTACAAATAATAGGTATAGAAGAAGAAAAAAACAAGGTCAAAGGCACAGCAAATAGTTTTTTTATATGTGTAGCCCAGGCTGGCCTCAAATTCATCCTCCTCCTGCCTCTGCTTTCTTCAGCAAATCCTACCAGGGTGAGCCACCACAACCAACTGTACAGCAAATATTTTTAACAAATTATTGGAGAAATTTCCCCCAATCTAAAGAAGTTGTGTCTATCAAGGTACAAAAGCATACATAGCACACGACTAGACAGAACCAAGAAAGAAATTCCCCACAGCAGAAAAAAAAGCCAAAACACTAAAGTTACAGAACAAAGAAAGGGTTAGAAAACCTGGAAGGGAGAAAGATCAATAATGCATGAAGGCAGGCCCATTAGAACAACCCCTGACTTTTCAATGGAGTCTGAAAGCCAGAAGGACCTGGATATATGTTCTACCTCTCGGAGAGCAAAACTGCTGACCCAGACTACTACACCCAGCAAAGCTATGAATCACAATCGACAGATAAAGAAAATCATTTCACAATAAAACCCAATTGCACAGTAACTGCCCATCAGTGCAGCTCTTCAGAAGGTACTAGAAGGAAAGTTTCAGTCTGAAGAGAAGGTTAATTACATCCAAGGGGACACAAGGAATAAACAACCCCAGGGGAGGGAGATCAGTACCACAAAATAAAATGTCAGGAATCAGTAAGCACTGCTTATTAATAACCATGTTAATGGTCTCGGTTTCAATAAAAAGACACAGACTCGCAGATAAGATTATAAAACATTTCTTTGCTGACCAAGAAACATAGCCCATCATCAAGGTCAGACATCACATCAGGTGAAAAGAATGGAAAAAGATATTCCAAGCAACTGATCCCAAGAAGCAGGCAGACATAGCTGTTTTAATAGCTGACTAAATAAATGTCAAATCAAGAGTGATCAGAAGAGACAGGGAAGGACACTACATACTCATTAAAGGAAAAATCCACCAAGAGGACACTGTAGTTCTTAACGTTTATGCGCCAAACACGAGGGCACCCACGTTCATAGAAAGAACAATGCTGCAGCTAAAATCGCATGTTGACCTTGACGCGGTGGTGTGGGTGATATCAGAACACCACTCTCACCAATACACATGTCATCCAGACGAAAGGTAAACGAAGGAGTACTGGAGCTGATGTCATGAATCAAATGAACCTAACAGGCATCTACAGGACGTTCCACCCAAACACCAAAAGCTGACCACACCTTAGGACACAAACAAGCCTCATGGAAGAGAATTGAAATAATGTCCTACACCCTATCTAATTGCCCTTGATTAAAGCTGGATATCAGCAACAGAAGCAGCAGAGAGTATACAAGCTCATGGAAACTGAGCAACTCACTGCTGACGAAAATTCAGTCTAGACAGAAATCAAGAAAGAAATTTAAAACTTTTTTAAGAGTTTAATTAAAATGAAAAGGCAACATTTTCAAACCTATGGGACACCATGAAGGCCATTCTAAGAGGCAAGTTCATATCACTAAGTGCCTTCATAAAGAAATTAGATCTCATATTTGTAACCTTATGACACACCTGGAAACTCAAGAAAAACAAGAAGAAATAATGCCCAAAATAATCAAATTTTGAGCCAAAAATCAATGAAATAGGAATAAACAACAATTAAAATATAATAATACAAAGAATCAATGAAATGAAAACATTAAAGCCATAACTTAATAAATAAAGCTAAGAAGCAGTACAGTAAAAGACACCATTATTTGAGCAAAGTGGCAGCCTAGATGGGACAAACACTTTGCCATCTGATAGATCTTTTGTACATCTGATAGAGGATTATTATCCAGAATATATTAGGAGCTAAAATAAATAAATAAAAACCTGCACATAAGAAAACAAATAGCCCAATTAAAAAGGGGATACATAATTAAAAACAGAATTCTCAAAAGATGAAATTCAGATGGCTGAGAAAAATGTTCAACAACCTTAGTCATCAGGGAAAGACAAATTAAAACTACTTGGAGGCTTCATTTTATCCCTGTTGGAATGTCCAAGATCAATAAAACAAACGACAGTTCATGCTGATGAGGATGCAGGCTCAGAACAAGTATCCATTGCTGGTGGGAGTGCAAACCTGTGCAGCCACTATGGAGATTTCTCAAAAAGCTGAAAGCCAATCTACCGCAAGGTCTAGCTATACAACCCTTGGGCATATACTCAAAGAACTCTACGCTCTACTACAGAGACACTGGCTGATCCATGTCCAGTGCTGCTCTATTCATAATAGCCAGAAATGTGAAACGACCTGTATGTGTATCAACTGATGAGTGGACAATGAAAATGTAGTACATTTACACCATGTTATTATGTAAAAATGGAATCATTATGAGTGAAATAAGCCACTCTTTTATGTGGATGTTAGCTTTTGAGCTTAAATGTATTTCAATCCAAGAAGGCTCACAGCTATTATATATTATCAAACTTCTGAATATCTGTCTTGAGTTTTGTCCTTTATTTGTTTGTTTGTGGCAGAATCATTGTAGCCCGAGCTCCCCTTGAACCTGCCTGGCCTTGGCTTTGAGTTGCTGATATTCCTGACTCTATTTCGTGTTCTAGAATTACAAGCCTGCCGGCACGACCACTCCAGTCAATGCTCGGATCTGTAAATGGGAAAAATGTATTGCAATCCAATTAACCCCAGAGGTCAGGTACCTAGTAAGGGACCAGAGGGAGTGGGGGGTCTTCCAAGGAAAGGGAAATAGAGGAGAGTGTTTGAAAAAGAGAAAGGAGGAAGTAGGGTGGGAGGAGTAAGTGCGGGAGAATGATGGAGGTCAGGTTAATAGAGGGGTGTGGGGAGGAAGTAACTGTAAAGATCTTCTGCAAAGCAATATGGAAGCCTACTGCTAATAGTCAGGGTTCCCTAGAGGAACAGAACCGATGAAATAAATATACTGGTAGAATTAATATATATTCATTGAATATGAATATGACTTTAATATATTCCGTGAGTATGAATGTTAAATGAATATATTATATGAACAAGAACTGAATATAATTATTGAATATGACTATTAATTAAATATATTTAATGAATATATTTTTATATTCATCCTATCACTCTATCATATATAGTCACACCTATAAACATCATAGGCCATTGCCAAGGTTATTGGTTACGCTCCACCATCCGGTGACAGGATCCGACTGCTGAAGACAACACTTACCTAATGTCATTGAACATGGAGAAGTCAAGCTGGTGCCCAGTTAGCAGCTTCATCCCTCCTGACCAGCGATGATGCTGTAAGTAACTCTCCGCGTTACTGGAGGAGAAGGTAATCAATATCACCCAACTACAAACTCTGTGACCTGTGACAGCCACCTGCCTCGTATGCTGCTGCTATAGTGACACAAATGTGATGGGACGAACTATCCACTTTCTGATTCGGCCCACTCCTTGAGGTGGAGCTCATATCTGACCCTGATAAAGGGACCAAAAACCTGAGCCTAGGTCAGTGCTGGCCCTGGAGGAAACCCGATACTATTATTCTGTTAAAGGAACGACGTTCTGTAATACCCGCAGACCAGTGCCTCTTTCAACTCTCATCAGAGAAGCTGCTTCTTGCCATAGATGGGAACTAACACCGAGACCTCTAAGTGGACAGTGTGCAGAGAGTGAAGAGACCTTGGAGCACCCAGTCCTAAATGGGGTGTTTCATCAAGCCCCTCCCTCACCGCAGCTTCATGCACCCCTGTTACCAGATCAGCACGGAACTCGGTGCTGGAGGTGGAGCAGGACCTGATTGGAGACCTGACTCTAGGACATGGAAACAGAGTCTCTACAGGCAGTCTACACTGCTTTTTTTATTTCAGTGCTGTGGATTGAAGGGCTGTATGCATGCTAGGCAAGTGCCCTACTACCAAGCTACACCTTCTTCCCCTCACACAGCAAGCACTTTGGCCTAAGTCCATCACTTATGGGGGAGAACTCATAGCCAGCCAGAGTACCGCAAGGGTGCTGAAATGAAAAAGTGTATGTGTATATATGATATATATTTCACCTACAATGAATGCCTGGAAGATCACTGGGGCGTCGGTCGTCATGCATTGCTGTCTTCTCTGTTCTTGTGAGGTCTACCCTCCAACTAAAACAGCCGTTCTCAACCTCCCTAAATGTGGCAACCTTTTAATACAGTTCATGTTGTGGAGATCCCCCCCCAACCATAAAATTGTTTTCGTGACTACTTCAAAACTGTAATTTTGCTACTGTTATGAATTGTAATGTAAATATCTGTGTTTCCTGATGGTCTTAGGCGACCCCTGTGAAAGGGGTTGACCCCCAGCACTTAACCGCCCAGATCCAGGTTAGTTTTGGAGGTGTATGCCTTCTTCATACTTACGGATTTTTCAACCTTGATCTCTGATGGTGGTCAGCCTGCTCTGTATGCATGTCCACGTTTGCTCCTCATCGATTCCTCTGTGGTTGTGTCTGAGAGAATCAGAAAGGTCTTGCCTTCTCAGCCTGCTCTGACAGAACACTGTGAATGACACCCCAGAAGAAAGGAAGTGAATACTGTCGAAGCCTGGCTCTCTCTGCTGGGTGTCCCTCTCATCTGAGAGCAGACCCCAGCTTAGTGAGTTCACAGTCCCTCCCCTCCCTACGAGGGGCTTTCCCCACTTCATTCCCTGCCTCCTCATGGAAACATGCTTGCCTTAAGTTCAGATGCTTACAGAGTCCCAAAGGAGGATTAGCTGGGCTGCTCTTCCAGCCAGACCTTCCACGAGGGCAGTCTAGCACGCAGGGAGGGAGCATTGCTGCTGGCAACAGGCCTCTTGGAACTTGTCAAGTCCCTCTTTTTCCAAATCCAGACCAGGTATTGTGGCTCATGCTTGTAATCTTAGTACTCGTGAAACTGAGGCAGGTGTGTTGTGGGTTCCAGGACAGCCTGGTGCACATGGTGAAATCCCATTTTAAGAAAATATTTTTTTAATTAGAAAATTTCAATCCAAAGTCCACCAAGGGCCCTTCCCACCCTTCAGAGCTGTGGCAGCATGCTTCTCATTTGAATTATTAGTGTTGTGATTTTGATGCCCTTCATCTAGTTTAGAGCAACAGACACCTACCTGACCAGGTGATCTGGACCAGGGGCTGTGCCTGTCCTATGTAGCCTTGACCCCCACAGGCAGAGTGGAGCGAGCCCGGGATGCCACCTGATCTGCCAATGAAACCCTCCCCTAAGTGTAGAAATGAGACCAGTGGACAGGCACACCAACAGTTGCATTTGACCCTGTGAATGGAAGGAACAAGCTAGGCAGTTGATAAGAGTCGCTGGACAGCAGTCACAGGGAGGCAAAGTTTACCCCAGTTTCCGACAGTCCTCTATGCTGGCCCAGACACCAGCTCTGCCTCTGTGTTCTCCAAGGCTACCTGGTTACCTCATGCTGATAGCTTGTTTGAGTAGGTTTCTGTTCTTCATAAACGATCTCTAGGGCACTCATAAGTTATGGGAAGTTCAGAAGTCCTTCTGGGATAGTCAGCAAACTTTCAAAATAACAATGTTTCACTGGGGAGCCTGGTGTGGTGACCCATGCCTTTAATCTGCACTTGGAGGCAGAGGCAGGCAGATCTCTGTGGGTTCAAGGTCAACCTGGTCTACATAGTGAGTTCTAGGACATCTAAGGCTGTGACACAGAGAAACCCTGTTTCAAACAAAAACAAAAACAAACAAAAAGAATGTTTCTCTGGGCAGCAGCGGTGACCACAGCGGGAGAAACAGCATTATAGCCGCCTGCAGCCCCAACCTGGGAGGAAGATGCTAATTAAAGTGAAGACGCTGACTGGAAAGGAGATTGAGATCGACATTGAGCCCACAGACAGGGTGGAGCAAATCAAGGAGCGTGTGGACAAGAAAGAGGGCATCCCCCCACAACAGCAGAGGATCATCTACAGTGGCAAACAAACGAATGATGAGAAGACAGCAGCTGATTACAAGATCCTAGGTGGTTCAGTCCTTCACCTGGTGTTGGCTCTTAGAGGAGGAGGTGGTCTTGGGCACTGATGAATCTCGGTTCCATTTTACCTCCTTGCCCTGTCGCTCATAATGAAGCATCACATATCCCCTCACGCTCTGGGACACCAGAACTTCTGCCCCCTCCCTTGGATGCCCAGTCTTGCGTGTCTACTGGTGGGAGAATGTGAGGACCCCAGGGTGCAGTGCTCCTGGCCCAAATGACCATTACTGGCTGTTGGGTTTTAGTTTGCAGTCCTGTGTGCTTCCCTCTCTTACGGCTATATCCTTGGTTGTCAATAAAATATTTCCTGGCCTCCTGGAAAAAAAAAAAAAGAATGTTTCTCTGGAAAGATAAGGGCCAGCCATGGCTGGAAATGGTAATGAGTGGTTTCCGTCATCATTTTCCAGCATGATCCAGTCCAGCAGCTTCTTTTCTTTAAGACTCTTACCCAGTATTGGGGACAGTCAAGAATTTGATGGGGAGGGGGATAAAGCAATGATAAGGGTATAGACTCTCAGGGGAGGACAGGCCTGGGATGGGGAAGGTACTATCAGCTATTGGGAAATTTGCCCACGATCAATCTTGCTGCTAGTAACAGGGGAAGTAGTTCACCAGCATTGCATGTATTATAAAAATACTAATCAGTATTGCTAATGTGAGCAATTCCTCCCAAGAAAGTCATTATCTCAGTGGAGGCTCATTCCACGGAGATTTGGGAGTGGAATTTATGGTGGATACAGTCTTCTAAATACAGCAGCGAGGACTTTTATTACATGGATACATGCCTTGGAGCTAATCTCTCTCAATAAACTAATTAAGGAAGGATGTAAAACCATGCTCAGGGAATGGTAATGGAGAGATGCCATGTTCTTCAAGCATCACGAAAATAGGAGAATCTAAAGATGATTAAACTGCAGTGTCTCGGGTGTGATCACCTGTGGCAGCAGTGACAGTAGCTGTCTGATGGGAACTACGAGTTGTGGGTTGTCGTGGTTAGTCTTCTGTCAGCTCAGCACAAGCTACAGGTATCTGAATGGAGGGAGCCTCAGTTGAGAAAATGTCCCACAAGTTCTGACTGTAAGGCATTTTCTTGATTAGTGATTGATAAGGGAGGGCCTAGTTCATTGTAGGTGATGTCATCCCAGGGCTGGTGGTCCTGGGTTCTATAAGAAAGCAGGCTGAGCAAACCATGAGGAGCAAGCCAGTAAGCAGCACCCCTCCATGGCCTCCACATCAGCTCCTGCCTCCAGGTTCCTGACCTGTCTGAGTTCCTGCCCTGACCTTTTTTTTTTTTTTTTTTTTTGATGATGAACAGTGATGTGGAAGTGTAAGCCAAATAAACCCTTTTCTCCCCAAGCGGCCGAAGTCATGGTGTTTCATCACAGCAAAGGTAACCCTAACTAAGACACAATTTTTACACAGAGCATAGGAAAACTGATTCTATTTCCCTTAGATCCCTCCAGGACTCTGGGATGTAGCTCAGCGGTAGAAAGCACTTTTCTAGCTTGCACAAAGCCTTGAGTTCAATTCCCTGTATAGCAAAATGAAGAGAATGCCTTTAAAAAGACAGTGAGGTGACTCAGAAGGTGTGGGAGAAGCGGTAGAGGAGAGAAGAGAACAGGATAGGGCTGGGGGAATCCAACTTCTACAGAACCCATGAGGAGAAGCCACAGCCTAGGGCAGGGCTTCTTAAACTTATCCACTAGTGACCTTTTCCACATTAGAAATCTATACATGGTCCTGGGTATAGAGGTATAAAAAGCTGGCGTGCAAGTCAAGCATTTACTGATAATAAGTCGTAAAGAAATTTATTTTATAAGGTAGACACCTAATACCAACCTCCATGTGCATGTACACCTGCATATACATGGGCACATGCATGAACATGTACACATCTGTGCAGGAGTCACACACAAAAATAAATACTAATGTTTGCCCTAGTTTGCTTTCTGTTGCTATGTTAAGCACCATGAGCAAACTTAACTTGGGGATGAAAGGGTCTATTTCACCTTACAGCTATCTGAGGGAAGTCAGGACAGGCGCTCCAGGTAGGAGCTGAAGCCGAGAGCATGGAAGGGTGCTGCTCACTGGCTTGCTCCCCGTGCCTTGCTTAGCCTGCCTTCCTATACCACTCAGTACCACCTTTCCAGGGGTGGCACTTCCCAATGTGGACTGGGCCTTCCCCCGTCAGCCCCAATCACAATTTCATCAGTCTGATGAAGGCATTCTCTCAGTTAAGGTTTATTTCCCCAGATGATATCAGCATGTGCAAAAAAAAAAAAAAAAAAAAAAAAAAAAAAAAAAAAAAAAAAAGACCAAACAGGACAACTGGCCACTTGTCAAGTTAACATAGGCAGCCCATCACCACCAAAGCAGCCTTTCCTTTCCTGTCTGTTCTCAGGCTTCATACTAACGCCAGTATCCACAATGTAAAAACATTCCAGCGTTTAAAAGTCGCACTGTCTTTAAAAATTGAAATACCTTAAAAGTCCCGCCTCTTTAAAATATCCAAAGTTTTTCTCCTATAATATAAAAAATAAATTACATACTTCTTGTGCCAAGAGGGAAGAACCAGGGCATAGCTATAATCAAAGCAAAGCAGAGCAAAACTCCAACAATACAAGTTACTGTTGCTCAATGTCTCACTTTTGGAATTCACTCATGATCTCCTGAGAGCCAAAGGCCTTGGATATCTCCACCTCTCTGGCTCTGCCATCCACAGCTCATACAACTCATCTCATAAGCTTAGGCCATCTCCATGCCATGGCTGTTGCTGTTCTTTGTGACTTTCCTATGGTACTGGCATCTCCAAAATTCTGAGGTTTCCGCTGCAGCCTTAAACAATAACTTCTCCTGTGTTCTCTTCAGGGACCACGACACTACTGTGTGGTACTAAGTCTCAGCTTCTCTCTGTGATCCCTCCAATCCTAGGACTCCAACCGAGGCTGCATCTTCACTAGTGGCCTCTCACTGATGTGAGCTGTCCTTCTGTATATGTGTTGCTTTTATTGGTTGGTGAATAAAGCTGTTTCGGCCAATGGCTTAGCAGAGTAAAGCCAGGTAGGAAATCTGAACAGATATAGAGAGAGTCGGCGGAGTCAAAGAGATGCCATGTAGCTGCCCAAGGAGAAAGACACCAGAACCTTACTGGTAAGCCACAGCCTTGTGGTGATACACAGATTAATAGAAATGGGTTAATTTGAGATGTAAGGGTTAGTTAGGAATATGCCTGAACCATTGGGCCAAACAGTGTTGTAATTAATATAGTTTCTGTGTGATTATCTGGGTCTGGGCACCTGGGAAGCAACCACGCAGTCTCTGTTTACATCTCGCAGCGCCAAGCCTTAGCTGATCTCCATGACCCCTTCATGCCTTCAAAATCAGTACCACATGGGTTACTCTCCCAGCAAGAGACAGCCTTGCCGGCTCTGTATAGGATGGCTTCTCTCATCCAGAAGGTTTTATTCCAGTGACGCTGGGCTTTTCTTAATCACAGCTGACTCTTCATCCTTAGCTGACCAGAACACAGATCCTTAACTCAAAATATCACACGAGAGGCCCCAGTAGAGCCTTTAAGGGACTCCCAACCCTGCCTCTGGAACTTCGCCGTCAGGCCTCCGTCCTCTGCACTGCTCCCAGCTTTATCTCCCAGATTCCCACAAGAGCTCATTAAGTTCCACCACACAGCAGCTTTCTAAGCCCAGAGTTCTAAAACCCTTCACAGTTCTCCCATGACAACAGGGTCGGGTCTGCCTCCACATTTATCTACTCTCTGCTACCAATTTCTGTCATAGTCTAACTTTCCGTGGTTGTGATAAAGATCGTGACTGACAGCAGTTTGGCCAGGGAGGGATGTATCGTCTCCCCTCACAGGTTACAGACCCTGATGAAGAGGAACCTGGAGGCAGAAACTGAAGCGGAGGAGGTGGAGGAGCACTGCATACTGGCTTGCTCCCCTTGTTCGCCATTTCGGGATCGTCTCCCCAGTACATACTACACTGCCCCCTAGTGGGCTGGGCCCTCTCATATTACTATTTAATAAAACACCCTACAGAATTGCCCACAGGAAATGCGAGGGCAACAGTCTCTCAGTTGACATTCCTCTTCCTAGACGGTTCTACATTGTGTCAAGTTGAGGAAAACCAAGCAGGACATTTTAAAAAAGAGATTTATTTAAAAGCAGTTCTTTAAGGTCTGTAGATATGTGTTTTACTGTTTAATGGCAAAAAGCAAATTTATGTACTGATGAGATGGACATGCTTGTTTATTTTTATGTGAAGAATTAAATCTTGGCTGAATGCTTGATCCTGTAGGGTAACCTCTTGCCAACGACTTGCTGTCCCAGGAGCGCCCTCGGAGCTATTGTCATCAGGGAGGCTGCATGATGGGTGGCCTGGATGCTCGTGGGACCCCAGAGTCTTCCCCACTCCAGGGATGTCAGCCAGCGCTGACTCGAGTTGACTGGCTACTTCCACAGACACAAGCAGGAAGATACTCCTGTGTTTCTGATATTCAGCTTGAATGTCGTGTGCACATCTCGCCTGCGAGGGAGCCGGGCATCTAAGGACAGCACGCTGATCCGGGAAATATTTGGAGGCTCCTGGAGATCTCGGATCCTGAAGATCTCCTCTGCCGGGACACTTCAAGCACCTTTGACCCCTTCCTACGCATTCCCTTGGATATCTAGGCGACTCAGAGTGTGAACAAAGTCTTAGAGAATTTAGCCAAGGCGGAAGAACTGTGCGCAGAAAAATGCCTAGCTTTGCGGCGGTTGTCGGGGGGGAAAAGATGCTGCTTCCAAGACCCTGACTGTGCAAACTGCCACAAAGGTTCTCCTGATGGTGTTGAATTGTTTCTCAGTCTTCACGGTGACAAAGTGGGCTGGCATGTGAGATACCTCTAGTACCGTGGCCTGCAAGCATGCACGCCAGAGACTAATAGAAGACTATCTGGGCACGCCCTCTATGTTGTGATGGTCCCTGTCGGTTTAACTTGTCCCAGAAGACATCGCTTCTGTTTTATCAAAGCTGGCAATGGCCAGTGGTGTAAGACAGATGGTGATTCTAAGGTTGTCAGGTGTGACATGACTTCTGCCCTGCGGAAGCCTGCTTATGTGCTCGTCTACATTCAGTAGACTGATCTCAAAAAGAATGGTGCCCCTGTGCCTGTCGGTAGAGTAAACAAGGCTCTTGGCCCCTGAACACCAGGTTGGGAAAGCCCAGCAGAGGATCGCGAATGGAAACCACAGAGCCACAGGGACACACGGAGAATACAAAAAGCAAAGAAATCTCTTTAGACCTCTGGAAAGTCCTTTAGGAGCACAGCAGTCTGAAGCCTGTGCGGAATCTCAGGACAGTTAAATCCACTCTGCCAGCCAAGGCAGATTCACCAGGCCAGACACAGAGAACAGTCCTGAAAAGGAGAATTACACTTGTTGCAATTCCAACAGGCTCCTGCCTGCTGGGCGTTGGGGGTAGCTGGTGGAGTCCGGGATGGTGAGCGGTGGTGGTTGTGGGGTAATGAACACTGCGCAGTTCTGTAGTCCGGGACGGAGACCAAGAACAAAGGCAGGAGTTCCCGCTGTATACTAGCCCTCATTCCTCCTGTGGACACACTGTGAAACGGAGGACACCCTTGGAGCAAGAAATGAATTCAGCCACCAGCTAGGACAGAACGTCTCACCCTCAGGTGCTCTCCACGTGTCTGCTGTGTCCTTGCTTGCCCTCTCCTCAACCCCACCCCGGCTGATTCCCGGGAATGACAATTTGAAAATGGAAGAAACTGCTCAGGGTTTTGATAAAAGTTAAAGCCTAGAACACTCCGGGATTCTTGGGAGAAGTCTGCAGCGCCCTCTGCTGGAGCTCATCGGCTTTGCTCAAGCCTTTGATTCAGGAATTTGCCAAACCCAGGTTTGTTTGCTGTATAGAAAACATTGTAGGAATTTGTTTGGAGTCATTGTACTTGAAATGCAAATCTTTTGACCAAATAAATTTTGTTACTTGACACTCTGTCAGTCTTTTATTTTGCCATGAATGCAAATTGATATTGAATATTATCCAAGTTTTTATTGAATATTGTAGTAATATTGGCCTCATAGATTTTTTTATAGTTTTCTTTAGACAGATATATTTCTGAGACATGGATTACGAGTGAAAAGATTATCTGTTATAAATAGTGTGAAGAAAGGCAAGGGGGTTTGAGTTTTACTTTAAAGAATGTCCGTCGTGGAAAAACAGGGCATCGGCGCTATGCTTCTATGACGGAAAAATGGGGGAAATGTGGGTGTAGGAGAGGGAAGGGGGAAAGGATATTTGAAGATTCTGGCCGTGAGGGGACAGCTAGAGAGAGGCCCCAAGCTTAGGAGTACCGGCTGCACGACAGAACCAACACTGTTAGCTCGGGTGTGGGTGAACCAGCCCCGAAATTGTAACCAAGGGAGAGCTAGATGTTCCCATGTCCCATTTCGCGGACCAACCCTGCAGCTGCCCAGGCCCAGACCCAGGGTTATGACTTGGCCTGCCCCAACATCCACCCATCTATGATCTGCTGGAGCACATGAAAGGACCTGAACCGCAGACCCAAAGCTGCAGGATCTCCACAACACAGGGCAGCAGCGGAATGTCCAGGAAGAATCGTAATGGGGGCCCAGCATCAAGACCAGGGGCCTCCAGCCAGACCAATAACTCTTTGCAATGAACACTTGCAAGTAGAGATGTATGGTTAAAGCGGTACACGGGGAGACGCGGGTGGCACTGCAGCTCCCATGACGAGATTTCTAATTCCTTCCCTTTAAAATTTTTTCTCATTTTATTTTCTTCTCTTTTTTTCCCCCTTGAATTTTGTTTTAGTTGGGGAGGGGTGTGTGCAGGGGCAGAGGGCGGATGCAAAGGGAGAGGGAATGAATCGAATCAAGAAAAACACATAGAACAAATTTTTAAAAATTGAGAGTACACAAGTCTGATTTTCAGCCTCCATACTGCCCTTTGCAACCTTTTGTAAGCCCGGTCCAAGGAGATCAACTCTCTTTTCTGGCCTCTGCAGGCAATGGGCACACATGAAGCACGGACAGACACACAGGCAATAAGGCAACCCGATTCACACTGGTGTCTTAACCCTAGCTGACTGCCCACGGCTGGGTGAAGTCACCTGCAATCCCTTACATATTCCCTTCTGCATTGAGGCCTGAGCTAGAGAGGAGGTTCTGTTCCATTCAGCTAAGGAAAACAAGACTTTGTGGCAGATGGAGCAAGAGGAGGTATAGTCAGGGCAATGCTGTATCAGGAAGGGCTCCTTACAGCCTGTGCCTAGCACTTTGCTGGGATTTACAGCAAAATGGTTAGCTCTCGTGTGGGAAAACTGTCTGTGTGGGTAAGTGTAAGGTATACATACTCTGCAAGCGATTGTGCCGTTCGTTCATAGGAGCAAAACATCAAACTGTTAGTTGGGGCTTTTACTTTTGAAGTATTTAAAAAACAAAAAATTAAAATTTTAAAATGTAAAAATAAATTTTAAATTAACAATTCTAAATTAATCAATAGAAGTTTGATTTTTTCTATTGATTAATTTAAATTTATTTCTATTTATATTGATTAAATGAAGCTAGATGTTTCTTAGCCTCTTCTGCTAGCTTTCAGCCTCTCTCTCTTTCCCCTTCTTTCCCTCTACCCTCTCTATTTCATTTTTTTGATTTCATATGTTTCTGATTAATTATCATACACTTGAAGTCTTCATATATTGTGCCAAGTCATTTTCTCCTAAGCTTACTCCATTCCTCTCTCCTCTCCACTCTGATATGTTCTGGAAACCCTCTGCATCCTGCCTTCTAATTTATTTGTTCTGCTTGTGCAGATTTAACTATGTTTTATAATCTATCTTCATTGTTCCCAGTTGTTAATCTGTTGAATTTCTATTACAGTTGGAAAAAACATTTATAATTTTAAAAATGTATTGGTTTTTCCAGACAGGGTTTCTCTGTGTAGTCCTGGCTATCCTGGTACTCATTCTGTAGACCAGACTGACCTCAAATTCAGAGAGATCCACTTGCCTCTGCTTCCCGAGGGCTGGGATTAAAGATGTGTACCACAACTGCCCAGCCTCGAAACAAGATTTTAAAAATTCTTCTTATTTTTATTTTGTGGCTATTTGTGTTTAGCCTGCATATAAGTATGTGTACATGTGTCTGGGATTTGTGGAGTCAGAAGAGGGTGTTGGAGCCCCTGGAAGTAGAGTTGGAGATGGTTGTGAGCCAACATGTGGGTGCAGGGAAACTGAACACGGGTCCTCCTGAGGAGTAGCCATTTCTCAGCTCAGAGGGAGCTTCTCATATTTAAATATTTTGCTTCAGTTTGGAAATGCCATAAAGAAATGATATCTGAACACATTTGAAACCAATATTCAGTTTTATTGGCAAGTCAAATAGAGCCTGGTTAAAGAGCAGGAAGCGTTCAGTGTGGAGATTGTGTTGCTTTAGCGGCAGACAGCTCTCCTTGGGCTGTTTATCGTGCTCTATTTTATCTTTTTCTTGAGGGGCTCTTGATAGTCTGAAAAGATAACTGGGGTTGGGATTGGCACAAGAACCCACCACATCCGACAGCATTTCCATCTTCTTCGGCAACCGCCGATTTCATCTTCTATCATTTTGCAAATGTCTCGTCTGCAGATGCCCTCCAGGTTGAAACAGTGAGTCTCTGCAGCACCCAAACCACTTCTAACTGCGGAGAAGAAACCAGGGCAGCGGTTAGCCCAGTGTGTGAATGCCAAAGCATCGGCATCCTCGCCTGCGAAGGCATAATAGTTCTGGACTGAGTACCTCTCTCTCTGTGATGAAAAGGAGCCAGATCAAAGATCCACTAAGCAGCTGTTTCCCCCCGACCCCACACTCACCCTCTCTCCCCTTCTCCCAGCCGCTCACTTAGTCACAGCTTGCTCCTTGATTTTCTTATAAATACGGGAAAAGTCTGGATCAAGCTGCAGAAGTTACTTCGTTAAATATCAGACTGAAACAAGAAGGGTAGGAACAGAATAGATTCCCCAAATATACTGATGTCTCCATTGCTTTCCTCCTTTATGTCAACAAATTCTTGCTATTCACTCACCACCCGTTTTTCTTTATAAGAAAGAACAGTACAAATGGCATAAAGCCTCCCTTACTTACACAGAGGTTACAGCTGATCAAGGAATCTAACCATACAACCAAAACAAACAAACAATCCACAGAGTAACGAGGTGATTCAAAAGTGGCAAAGGTTTCAGACAAAAATAATACAATAAAGAATCAGATACAACCTGGGGGACAGAAGCGAGAAGACGGGCAGAGACTGCTTTCTGAGGTGGTGAAAACAATAAGCAGCTACCCAAGTGAAAGTAAAAGAGCACGCAGGACAGCAAGATCCGAGTCCTCAGACTAAGACTTTGATGGATGGAGCATGTCAGAAAAAGTCAGCTGAGATTAAACGTAGACTCCAGCCAGCACCAGGCTCACGGGCCGTGGTGAGGAGGAAGATTCACATCTCCGGTGATGTGGTTGTTTTACTTTGTCTCCTTTCAGGTTGTTTATGGCAATCGTCTTAATGTTCACTGTTCTCACTTTTTCTTGCCTTCTTTCCCTCTCTCCCTTTGAATAGGGCAGGGTCAAGATTTCATTGTGTGGTAGTCAGTTGCGGTGCTAGTCTCTGCTACACTAATATTCCCATTTTATTATTTTGATTGCTATAGGCATATGATGTTATACAGCATGAGATCAAACACTATTAGTTCATATTATGTAATCACGGTTTCCATCAGGTGAGGCTGTCTCTGGGATGGAGCTGGTGTCTACAGCCCTGATACACACTGAGAGAATTTGGCTCCAGGCTTAGAGTGGAAGCTAACTCCTAATAGCAGTGACTGTAGATCTTGCATTTCATGCAGACTTTGACCACTGGTGTGCATGGCCACAGTGGCTCTGGGATCGGGTGCCTGAGTGAGTTCACTTTGGTGACTGATTTGGTTTTTCAAGACAGGATCTCTCTGTATAGCTTTGGCTGTTCTGGAACTTGCTCTGTAGACCAGGCTGGCCTCGAACTCACAGAGATCCACCTACATCTGCTGCCCAAGTAGAGGCAGACACCACCACCGCCCTGCTACAAGACTAATTTTAAGGCTGGGGGTCACCACACCATGAAGAATATATTAAGGGGTTGTAGCATTAGGAAGGTGAGAACCACTTCTCTAGTGAGTATTCGTAAGATACATAGGGCAACTCCGTGTGGTGGACATGCGGGGGATATTCCAATTTGAGGTCTTAATTGGAGACTATTAAGACCTTACTCAGAGTCTTGGGTCACAATTCCACCCCTATAAAGGGAACATAGGAGCTGGGGGGGGGATATACAGGTAGAGTGACTGAAAAGGTTTAATGATAGGGCAGAAGACAGGACACACTGTGGGGAGGAGGCCCCTGATACCCAAATGGATTGAGAGACAGGAGCTCCGACAGAGACCCTTGGAGTTACAGCAGTGGAGAATCCCTGATGTTAAGTAGAGACCCAAGGAGTCCCCTGGCATGGCAGCCGCAGCTCTCTGTGGGCAGACACTACTCATAGAGGAATATGAAATAAACAAACAACCAAGAGTTCTATTTTAGACATATTCATTTTGAAATTAAGCTTGGAGACAGCAGAGATGCCATTGGATCATTCCTTACAAGTCTGGAGTTCTCAAGAAAAGTCCAAGGGGGGGATTTAAAGGACTGAGGCGAGCTAAGTCCTTAACAAGTGGATGAGTGTAGGCTGGAGAAGAGGACCAGGAAACTGAGCCCTGGGGTTCGCTCTAGGAGGAAGCCCAGAAAAGATGAGGGAGCAATGGGGAAACTGAGGTGGAGCTTCAATGAGATAGAATCAAGAGAAGTTTCCATCCTGGGGTATTTAGGTGACTCTGGCATGTCATAAAGAGAGGAGGGGCTGACTTTGGAAAAATCTGCTAACAGGCAAAGTAAGTTAACAGTGATGACTGGCTGGGCCAACAGCATGGCCATTATTAACACTTGTGCAGGGAGGAAGAGAAAGCTTTTTCTTAATGAGTAGGTAAAGACAAAAGCAGTTTCAGTATCAAAGTTTGAGGGTTGGGGAGGATGTTCGGTGGGAATCTATTTAAGAGAGAATGGAAGGGGATGATTTCAAAGACAAGACTGCAGGTCAGGATTTTAAGGCGTTTTCCACAAAATGGAACAGGAGAAGCAAAGTTTTTTTTTCAAAGATCAGATGAATATTAAAATATTTGTATTTTGATGATGATAATCCAGTAGGAATATGATTAATGTTAAATCACTGACATAATGAACCGCAGCAGAAAGATCCCTAAATACACAGAGGAGATGGAATATATGTAATACATATAATATAAACATACTTTTATAATAAATCTTCTAGTTTCTCTTTGAGTCTTGGGAGCACTGATGGTGATATCAACCCTGTCATCTGTGAAATAACTATTTTAAATAAGTTCTAAATTTTTTCTTGATCAGTATTACCAGATTACTATAAACTATGCTATTCTTTCAATAAATGAATGAATAAATAAAGTTTTTATTTTGTTGATCTTTTGTTTCCTTTGTTTCTTGTATTCATTAGTTCCTTTTCAATTTATTCTTTGGGTTTGTTATGATATCTTTTCTGACATCACATAATGCATGCTCAGCCTCCCAAATTTTAACAGCCATTTGCTATTCTTTGCATCCACCCTTATGTCTTCAATCACCACGTATAAAGCTCTTACTCACCGAGTCACTGCGGCTCGGTGTCTTTGCTTATTTGTCTATAGCTGTTGCCCCCTTCTCATCCCACAGGTCAAGTTTGCAAAGTGGTTTTCGTGCATAACAACTTTTACGAAGTGTCTTACCTTGGGTTTCTTTGGTTTATATTTTGACCCATTTCACAAAGCCAGTAAGTTCCCTTGCTAACTTCTTGTTAGCTGACGGCGGCTCCAACCTTTCACTTGTTTTGGAATCATAATCGCTTTGTGGGTTTGTCTCTTCCCATCAAATTCCCAGGTCTTTGTGACCCTTGTTCAACATTACCTCTCCCTGATGAGATTCCATCCTCTCTGAGAGAGCAGATGTCATTATGGATGCCCCTGCCAGTGTCCTAGAAGAGCTAAGCATCTACAAAGAAATTCCCATGCCTCACAAGGCACCCAGAGACACAAAGAAACGATAAAGTACAATGTGCGTTTGGCATTTGGGTTGATGGCACTGGACATCTATTTTACTCTGATATAATCTTAGTGGAACTGGTGCTATTAGGTTTCTGAACGTGGAAGGTTAAGTAGTTTCTGACTTTCCAAAGAGACTTTTAAACTGAAGGCCCCTCTCTATAGTCGGCCACCAACTTACCTGGGGGTAAGAGGGTCAAAAGGAAAAGGAGAGTATGGAGGATCAGATGGAATCTCATGGCTGAAGGGTCCACGATGTGAAGACGCGGAGACCTGCTCAAGTCTGAGGTCTTGGAGTATGGCAGACCCAGGGCTTTTTATGATGGCCTTAGATCTGTGGTTTGTTCTTGGCTAGCAGAGCTTAACCAACAGAGAATAACTTATTCTCCCACATGAAATCTTCACACACAAGAGGACACAAATGTGGCAATAATTCAATGGGTGAGAAGCAGCAGACCCAAAATAGTCAATACAGTTGTTGAGGGAAAGAACAAAGTCAAAAACCAAGCAATAACCAACTTCAATACTTACTATAATATAAGCTCGCAATAATCAAGATATATCACAAGATAGTAAATCAATGCATCAATAGGAGATAAAAGTCCCAGAACTAGACTTACACAAAAATGGTTTGACAAAAACCAAAGGTAACTCAGTGGGAAAAAAATAAATTTCTCAACAAATAATGCTATAGCAAAACTTGAAATTCATATTTAGAATTATGAATCTAAGTACATATCTTATAACTGCCACAAAAGTTAGGATGGATAATATTGCTCAACATAAAACACAGAGTGGCGTGATGCTTAGAAAATAATGTTGGAAACTCTCTAGGCAACCTAAGAGTTAGCATTGACTCTTTAAAAGATGAAATTTCAAAAGCAGGACTTAGAAATGACAGAACCAACAACTTAGACTTCATTAAAATAAGAACTTTCCTTATGTGGAAGGCATTCCCAGGAAGATGGGAAGGATGTGACGGTTGGAGGAGAGCCTTTATAAAATATCTAATAAAGTACTGGGATCCAAAATAGACAAACAATGCTTAAAAATAGATGAGAAAGCAAGCAACACAAAATTAGATCAAGAGAATGAGCAAGAACTTTTACCAGGGATGGGCAGTAAGCAAATGTGCTGAAAAGACAAAGAGAAGAAAACTCACTTAGCATCATACTTTATCGCAATTGTGCACATTGAAGTGAAATCCCATTACACACCAATTGGCCCAAACCTACAGCGCTAGCCCTACTGGATATCAGGAAAGGTGTGAAGAACAGGAGTGTCCACTCAGCTTAGGACACCACCATTGAGTGGAAATATTTAGCCAAGTTTACCTTCACCATGTTAATCCTCAGAATCTACCTAAATAGGGAGTTTTATACCCATACAAACCCTGCATGTAAACTATATAATTAATAACAATCTTTTATACTTGTTCAAAATTTAAGAAGTTAACAGGATATTTTCCAATAGACATCCAGATACAGGGTGCATTTAGAGTCCGATGAGATGTGACTTAAAAAGAAGCGCTTCAGGACACATTATAGTTAAAATACCAAAAATTCAGGACAAAGGAGAAAGTTTAAAGCTGTGAGGAAGAAAATCCAAGTCACAGATAAAGACAAACTGATCACCAATAAAACCCTGTTTCTCACCAGCAGTTCTAAAACTCAAGAGGACGTGGACTGATATGCTGCTGGCCCTGTCGAAGATTACGGCCAAACTGAAACACCATACTCTACAAAGCTACTCTTCAAAACTGAACAAGAAGTAAAGGCTTTCCAAAATAAGGACCAACTAAGAAATTTATAAGTACTAGACTAGTATCATATAAAATACTGGGAGAAATCTAGACCCCAAAGAAAAGTAAGGCAAACCATGAGAACATGAAGAGTATCGTTAGGAGAACAGCCAAGCAAACAAGAATTGGGAAGAAACCACAAATGATTGAGTAAAATGCCAAACCTCCAAAATGAAGGAGAAAAAATGAACATTACTTAAAAAGAAAGAAAGAAAGACTTTTAAATAGCAGAAGCTAGTGCATATTTTTTTAAATGATAACAGTCTTTAATATAAATAGTCTTAATTCTCTAATTAAAAGATGTAGTCAGGCAGTGGTGGTACACGTCTTTAATCCCAGCCTTCAGAAGGCAGAGGCAGGTGGATCTCTGTGAGTCTGAGGTCAGCCTGGTCTACAGAGCAAGTTCCAGGACAGGCTCCAAAGTTAGAGAAACCCTGTCTCAAAACAAACAAACAAACAGTAAATTGGTTGATTTGATTTTTTAAAACAAATAAACAACTAAATAAATCTCAACAACTTGCTGCTTGTAGGGAGCTCACCTGACTGGTGAAGATATTCTCAGACTGAATATGGAAAGAATAGAAAATTGTATCGGGTAAACAGAAGACAAAAACAAGCAGAGCTGGGCGGTGGTGGTGCACACCTTTTATCCTAGCACTCGGGAGGCAGAGGCAGGTAGATCTCTGTGAGTTTGAGGTCATCCTGGTCTACAGAGCAAATTCCAGGACAGGCTTCAAAGTTACAGAGAAACCCTGTCTCAAAACAAAACAAACAAACAAAAATAGTAAATTGGTTGATTTGATTTTTTAAAATAAATAAATAAACAAACAACTAAATAAATCTCAACAACGTGCTGCTTGTAGAAAACTCACCTGACTGGTGAAGATATTCTCAGACTGAATATGGAAAGAATAGAAAATCGTATCCAGGTAAACAGAAGACGAAAGCAAGCAGAAGGAACCATATTCATAATTAATATAGCAGGCTTCAAGGCAAAATTAGCCAAAAGAGACTAAGACAATTATCACATATTGCTAGAGAGAACAATGGGCCAAGAAGGTGTGAGGTGTGTGTGTTTGTGTGCACATGCAGCTAAAACATCATATATACAAATGATGTCAGACTACACTATTTTATAAAAATATAATACTGGGTATAAATCAAGAAATAGACTCATATAATACTACTGAGTGATTTTTAAAACTTCTTTATTTAATGATTTTATGTATTTATTTTATGTAAATTTGTGTTTGTCTACATGTACGCCTGTTGTATGAGGGTATCAGAGCCCCTGAAGTTACAGACAGTTATGAACTGTCATATGGGTGCCTGGAATTGAACCCAGGTCCTCTGGAAAAGCAACCAGTGCTCTTAACCACTGAGCCATCTCTCCAGCCCCCTAGTGAGTGATTTTAATGCCCCTCATTCATCAACGGATGGACATCCAAACAAAAAGAATTAGCAAGGAAACCCTGGAAGTTAAACACTATGTTAAAAGGACTTAACAGACCTCCACAAAACATCCCATCCAATAGTCCCAGAACCCACATTCTTTACAAGTTCATGAAGCTTTTTCCCAAAACAGACCATGACTTCAACCACGAATCAGATCTGAACAAATATTTTAAAAAGCCATATTTTTTTGTATTTTATTGAATCATAACTGAATTAAACTAAAAATAAACAGCAAGAGAAATTTCCAGATCTTTAATACACAGGTATTATAATTATACCCTTGAATAGTGAGTGTCATTAGAGAAAAATGAGAGAAATTAAAAGTTTCCAGGATCAAAAGAAAATGGAAATGCAATGTACCATGAGCTTATGAGACACAGTGAAACAGTCCTAAGACGAAGGCTTCTAGATGAGTGTTTGAATTTATAAGACAGATATTGCCAGGCAGAGGAGGTGCACACCTTTAATCCCAGCACTCAGGAGGCAGAGGCAGGTGGATCTCTGTGAGTTCGAGGCCAGCCTGGTCTAGTTCCGGGGAGGCTCCAAAGCTACAGAGAAAGCCTGTCTTGAAAAACCAAAAAAAAAAAAACAACCAGATATCAAATTAATAACCTATTGTTTCCCTCAAGATCTTAGGGGAAAAGCCAATGAAATGGTTGAGCAAATAAAGGTGCCTGTTGCCACGGCCGATGGCCTGAGTTGAATCCCTGTGTCACACGTGGTGGAAGGAGAGAACGGAAAACTGCAGGTTAACCTCTGTTCTCCACACGTCACTGTGGTATACTGGAACCTACATGTGCACAAGAACACATACAGTAGATAAGTAAGTAAACATAATAGAAATAATTTATAATTCAGCAAATAGCTGGACATAAAACCAATAGCTTTTCTGCTGCATATGAATTTTCTGGGAAAGAATCAAGATGACCATCACATTAACAATAATGGCCACACCCCTAACCCAATCAAGCATATAAACAAATAAACAGACACTTATGAGTAACACAACCAGGAAGATGAGAGATCAATGCAGAGAATATTATGAAACACTGAACAAAGCAGACATGTAGCTAAGCGAAACAGAGCACACATAACTGCTTGGGAAGACAGGTTCTCCTCATGCTGAAGAGCAAAGCCAGATGCTTGCCTCTCATTCACAAAGTCAGTTCTACGTGGCTCGTGTACAGAGTCAACTCTGGGTGGCTCAGAGATCTCAACGTAACACATGACATTTCTAAAATAAAAGAAAGTGTAGATATGTACTCATGGTTTGGGCACAGGAAAAGGCACGCTTCTAAATAGGACACTAGTAAGGAAATAATAGGAATTGGCAAGTGAACTTGCATCAGATTCAAAACCTTTGCATAGCAAAGGAATCCATTTCTGCAATGAAGAAAAAGCCTTGTGGCTGGAGAGATGTCTCAGCAAGTAAAGGTGCTTGCCAAACTGAGTTCAACCCCAGGACCCACATGGTCGAAAAAGAGAACCAACTCCTGCAACTAACAATCATAATAATTTAAAAGTTATTTTCAATTAAAAAAGAAACTATGTAGGATGGGCAATAATCCTTGTCAGCAATTCATCCATCAGAAGATTAATAACCAGAATATATAAAGAATGCAAAAAGGTAACACCAGAAGAAGAAACAATCCAACCACTGAAAATGGACACAAGAACTGGGCAAATACTTCTCGAAATAGTTGACGATGTCCAATCATTGCACGAAGAAACAGTCAACATCTTTAGCCATCAGGAAAATATAAATTGAAACTACACTGATATTCTTTTTACCCCAGTCAGAATGGCATCAACAGCAAAACAAGCACAGGGAAAAAAAAAAAGCAGCACCAGAGAGGATTCAAGGGCGGGGCAGGAACGTATATTCATAGACTATTGCTAGGAATTTAAACTAGTATAACTGTGATGGATATTGACATAGAGGGTCCTCAAAAGGCCAAAAATAGAAATGCCACGTGATCCAGCTGTAGCATCCCTGGATATGTGCCCAGAGAAATCAGCATCAGCATCTGCTATTGATCTGCATACATCTGTCTATCATGCACTCTTCATACTGGCCAAGCCACCAGCCTAGGTGTCTTTGATGGTCTGAGTGAGAAATAGCTCCCTTAGGCCTAGGTGTTTGAGCACTTTGTCCCTAGTTTGGGGTGCTGTTTGGGGTGAGGGTAGGAAGCGCAGCCCTACTTGAATAAGCATTTCATTGGGGAGCTAACTCCAAGAGTTTTAAAGCCCTGGGCCACTTCCATTCATTCTCCCTGCTTCCAATGCTTGTGATTGAAGATGTGCACACTTAGATTCTTGCTCCTGTGCAGCTATGAAGCTTGCTGCTCTGCCTCCCTGCAGGGGTCTATTTTTATATCTCCGGAACTCTTCCTTCTATAGATAAGCCGCTTCTGCTTATGGTGTGTTACTACAGAGACAGAAAAGTAACTAATACAATCTCTATCAAAGGATGAAAACATAGTTTTTTTTATTAAGCTAAATCTATAGATTGCTTTTACACAATATTAATTCTGCTGTTGTTTGTTTCTTTTTTATTGATTTTTACTGAGCTCTACATTTTTCTCTGCTCCCCTCCCTGCCTCTCCCCTCCCCTTCCACTCTCTCCCATGGTCCCCATGCTCCCAATTTACTCAGGAGATCTTGTCTTTTTCTACTTTCTACTTCCCATGTAGATTACATCTATGTAAGTTTCTCTTACCATCTGCATTGTTGTCTAAGTTCTCTGGGATTGTGGTTTGTAGGCTGGCTTTCTTTTCTTTATGTTTAAAACCACATATGAGTGAGTACATGTGATAATTGTCTTTCTGGGTCTGGGTTACCTCACTCAAAATGATGTTTTCTAGTTCCATCCATTTTCCTGCAAAATTCAAGATGTCGTTATTTTTTTCTGCTGTGTAGTACTCCGTTGTGTAAATGTACCAGATTTTCCTTATCCATTCTTCAGCTGAGGGGCATTTAGGTTGTTTCCAGGAAGAAAATGTAGTTTAAATACTTATTTATTATGTATACAATATTCTGTCTGTGTGTATGCCTGCCGGCCAGAAGAGTGCACCAGACCCCATTACAGATGGTTGTGAGCCACCATGTGGTTGCTGGGAATTGAACTCAAGACGTTTGGAAAAGCAGGCAATGCTCTTAACTTCTGAGCCATCTCTCCAGCCCTGAAAATGTAGTTTATAGAGACAACAGTGTGTCACCAGTCATAAGGAAGAATGAAATCATGTCATTTAGAGGGAAATGATGGAACTTGAGATGGTCATGTCGAATGAGGTAAGCCATCTTATCATCAGGAAGGTAATGGTCCCATGTACTCTTTCACGTGGCTTCTAAAGAATAACCAAGTTGGAAGCTGGAGAGATGCTCAGCAGTTCAGAGCACTTGCTACTCTTGCAAAGGAGCCCAGTTGAGTTCCCAGAACTTATATCAAATGGCTCAGCACTGCCTGTAACTCCAGCTTCAGGTGATCTGACATCCTCTGGCACCCATATGCACAAAAGCAGATGCACACGTACATGCAGGTGTATACACACACAATAGTAATAGTAATAATAATAAATCAATCATTTAAAGGGCAATTAAATTTAAATAAATAAATAAGACTTGGAGATAGAAAAGTCCTGCTACGAAGAAGGATTGCTGGAGCAAGCTGCAGCCGTGAGAGAGGAAAGTAGGGGCAGCGAATTGTGAGCAGAGCATTTCTGTCTATGTCTCTCACCATTATTTTGTGCAGCTAAACGTACCTTAGAAACAAAACAACAAAAAACTTCTGAAAGAAGAATAAACTTTACCCAAAGAGAGGTGCGGCTTTGCCCTGGGTTACTAGAGGGATTCTGGAATGTTCGCCCCTGAGAGGAGTATCTTCATTTTTCTGGGCCCTTGCCACAAGGTAGTCCTTGTGCCTTAGGATAAGATTTGGGAACACTGTGTTCGGTTCTCACATCCGGAAGAACTAGACAGTTTAGTCCAAAGCTCAAGCGGCCGGTGGAGACCGAAGGTCATCGGCGGAGGCGGGTTGTGGCTGAGCCAAACACCTGAGCTTCCTGCCCGTGAGAACACAGCAGCTCTGGTCCAGATTGTCAGAACGGCCACACGCCTCCAAAGATGGCGTAGGTCTAATGCTGGACAGCTTCCAGACGCTCTTCCTGAGCACTGTTCTTTTGCTTACTCCTGGTGTTTAAAAATACACTTTTTAAAATGTCTTTACAGCTCCAAATGTGCTTCAAAAATCCTACTGCTATTGTTATTTACTCTATTTTGTAGGTCCACCTCTATTTTCTATTTGTTTGCATCCTAGGGATGTGTCCGTTGCTTCTGTGTGGACCACTGTTGCCCTTAGCATCCCCTCAGAATCCTCAGTTCTCTAAGTTTGTAGTCTTGTGATCTATTTTATTTCTGATTTTAGTAATTTGAGCCTCCTCTTTATTTGTTTTTTGTTGTTGTTGTTGTTGTTTGTTTGTTCGTTGTCAGTGTGTTTAGTTTTACCCACTGTTTGGACTTTTAAAAGAATCAGCTTTTGTCTTCACTGTTTCTCCACTTTATAGTCCATGGACTCTCATTCCTTTTTTGAATGTTTATTTATTTATTTATTTATTTATTTATTTATTTATTTATTTATTATGTATGCAATATTCTGTCTGTGTGGATGTCTGCAGGCCAGAAGAGGGCACCAGACTTCATTACAGATGGTTGTGAGCCACCATGTGGTTGCTGGGAATTGAACTCAGGACCTTTGGAAGAGCAGGCAATGTTCTTAACCACTGAGCTGTCTCTCCAGCTCTGGACTCTCATTCTTTCCTTTATTGTTCCTGTGGGGTCCATGAGGGTCGCACAAAGATGGGGGACCGACCACCAAAGTTTATTACACCTGAAGCAAACTTTATTCCAGGAAAAAAAAATAAAAAATTAAAAAAATAAATCTCCATGAGACACAAAAAGCTTGTCAGCTAGCTGAGCCCACAGCCGGAGATGGACTTGTAAGGCTGTGGCAATGGGCTGTTCCGAACTCCCCTTTGTATAGCAAGAAGCAAGCACTAGTTGTGAACGAAAGAATTTTTACAATTTCGAGGTAAACCTCAGATACAAATTGCCTTTTTTAAAAAATTTTTCCATTAATAAGGTTTTTTTGTTTGTCTGGTTTTTTTGTTTGTTTTTTGTTAAACTAGTTTAGCAGGTGAGGGTATGGGAAAATGTACAACCAGAACATCAGGCACATCCCATCATTTAGAAGTTAACTCAGCTCACATCAGTTGTTGGTCATGAGTGGCCAGGGGATTATCTAAAAGCTGACTCTTAGTTTGCAGAGGGCACTTCAACCTTGCAGCCAGAGCTATGGGTTGCAAAGCAGAGTAACCCACTGTTAGCAGTTAATCCTTAAACTGCTGAGAAAGCTGCTGACAGCCTGCTCTCGTTCTCCTAGGCTCACAACTTTGTATTTCTTAATTTCTACATTTTAATTTCTGGAATCCACATTTCCATATTCTTATTCTTGGACTCTTCCGTTTCCTTCTTTTTTTTTCCTGCTCTGAACATGGTTTACTCTTTGCCTCTGAACTCTTGAGGACAGCTTAGACTAGCCGACTGTGCTTCCTTGTTGTCTAACACAGGTATTGGAAACTATAAACACCCCTCTTCACACTGACTCAATAGGCTCCTGGGGCCATACACACCCCTCCTCACACTGATTCAAATATGTTCTGCAAGGTCATATGCTTTGGTTTCATTCACAATACTAATTCCCAGTATGAATTCCTTCTTTATTTTATCCGTATATTATTTAGAAATGTGCTGTTTGGTTTTCAAATGTTTGCTACACTCCTTCATTTCCCCCACCCCGGTTCTTTCCAGCTTAATTCCATTCGGACTGGAGAACATCCTGTTGGTAAAGGCAGTCCCATGGACTTTTTTCACCCTCTGCTTGACCACATAATAATGGGTCAGGATGCCTCATCACTGAGCTATAAACACCCCACACATCCTGTTCTGGGATTATGGCACTGTGTGGGGGTAGCTTTCCGGGCTTCAGAGTCAATGTGTATTTTTTTCTGCTTAAGCAGGTTTTTACAGGTTACAAATTACTAAGGACGTAAAATAGCCAAGTGTCTTCATACACAGCGCTACACCCCTCTGCAGAACAGAGGGTTCCTTCTGCATGTCTGTACTGAGCCATCTCACTGGCCTCTGGAATTCCTGCTCAATTTTAGAAATGATAAAACCTCTTGGAATGGGGCTGAGTGCCCTTTACAGCAGCCCTCTAGATCAGCGTTGTGTTCAGCTCTGACTGGGACTCGGCTGATGCAGAATCAAGTGCTCAGGAGCTAGGAAGGGTTGTTAGTGTTTAAAGAAGGCATTTTTTTTTTCCTGCCTAGGCCCACATCTCAAGACACTAGCTGGTCCAGAGACTTTGAACTCAAACCCAGTCCCCTGCTCTCCCTCCCCCACAGTAGCATGCACCACCCCGAGTCGTTCCATTGACGACAAAAGCCTTGAGAGTAAATGACCACGTCATTCAATGTCTTCATTCAATGCCTCCCTCAAAGCAAACCGTTCACAGCACTGGGTTGGAAGCCAATCACCATGCAATAGGGTAAGCTGTCCAGGACGAGCAAAGCACTGGGGAAGCTCAAACCAAGAATCACACACAAGGTGTGTGATTAATTATTAGCAAATCTAATAATTCTGGGAAATAGTCGTCGCTGGTGAAAATATCTAGTCCCTCAATAAGCCAGCGGGCACCTAGCAGAGCCTAACTCACTGTAACTTAGTAGAGATGGCTGCGTGATCACACACTTTCATCCGTAGCCAAACTGCTTGGAGACCATGTTCCTATTTAGCAAGGTTTTCTGATCAAAACTGGGAATGCAACCACATCCTCGATGTGTCCAGTGACCAACAAAACAAGGACTCTTCAGTCTTCCCATGGAGAGCTCTCCACAGAACTCCGCCATCCATGAACATCCCTAATGAGGACAGAGGGACACTCTTTGTCCAGACCAAGACATCCCACCGATGTCATCAAGCCACAGGTAGAAGTCCTCACTGCTTCCCGGAAGCAAGGCCAGGCTTTCGTCCTCCACCATGAAGATCGCTGTCTTCTGCTTTACCACTGTCTTCCTCACAACTCAAGTTCTACCAGGTAATGAAATAAACTCGGCAGGGGCTCAGGTAAGAGGAGGTTATGGGAAAACAGTGCTCCAAGGCTAGTCACTGTCACCTGAGGCCCAGAGGGCGTTCTCACAAGAAATCCAGAAGACCCCCTGGTGGCGAGACCTGTAGTCAGGGGACTCATCCATTTTCCTCTGCAACTGTGGTTAGAGAAAAGGAAGCCGAGGGTGTTCCAAGTGCTTGTAACTCCTTTACTCTGTTGTAAGTGTGAGTTTAGCTGGACAAAGTTACTAGCAGTTTCTAGATCTGGGTAACTAAAACACTGGAACAATTCTAGTAAACCTTTATCTTCAGAGCTCTGTTTACTTCAGAAAAGTTACTGATCTGAGCCACAGACCTCCTAAGAGTTCTGTAGGCCCAGGGAGGTGGGAGTCGTGACCTTGCAAGGATTTCTGCGGGCTACAAAATCCTTACTCCAGGCTACAAAATCCCTACTCCAGTGCATGTCTGGCCTTCAACATGAACCATAATAAGTGGCATTTTGCATTTTGTGTAGGCTCCTGACTCTAACCTGGCCACGAAAAAAAAATCAAGAAATATCCCAGAATTCCCAAAATTGTAAAGCCAAGAGACAATAAGTGACATGTTGCTTTACGGCAGAAGGGAATTCATTCTCATCATCTCTGGTGCCTGCTGGACCTCCAGGGATGGGTGGGGTAGAGGCAGAAAGTGGTCTTTCATCTCACTTTGCCTGCGTGCGTTATATGGGCAAAGACATACTAAAAATGTCCAGGAGAAAATGTCATGGAAGGTATGATTATCTTGATAAACCACATTTCTTCTCTAAGTACGTGCAATTAAAGACTGCTGACTGCTAGCCAGTTCACAGTGCTTCATGCTGGGGGAGGGAGGGATGGCTTACAGCGCAAGTCCAACTCTGGTTCAGGAAATGCAAAATGGAAAAGGGGAAGATGGAAGTGGGAAGAAAATGGAGATCAAGAAGCAATTTAGCACTATAGATATTTACCAGGCACCGACTCCCTGCCAGACTGCAAGTCCACAGAGACCAAAGTCATGTGACGACCCTTGGTTCTCAGAAAGCCATACGCTCACTACTCAACTCTGGTTGCTACACGAGAGTCTATCTCAAAAATCTTTTGATTTAAAAAAAAAAACCACCTTGAAATTTGGAATACCTATTCTGATTTTTCTGTGTTTGTTTGCGGGTTTATCCATTTTGGTTTGGTCTGGTTTGCTTTTAAGAATGTGGCAGGGGTTCTCATAGCCCTTGAACTGGTTGGCTACGCAATCAGGGGTGACTTTGAGTTTCTGACCCTCCTGCGTCCACCTCCCATGTGCTGGAATTCCAGGCATGCACTACCACGTGCCAGTGGCGCTGGGGATCAAACCCTCACAAGGGCTAGGCAAGTACTCTAGTAGCTGAGTTATGCCCCCACTCCCTCCTTATTCGTGTTCTCATTGCCATTCAGACAAAAGAGAGGACATGTGATGTCAGAAAATGAACAGAGGAAAGGCCATTTCTTGTCACTGAAACAGAATTAGGGACAATGTTAAAGGAGCCGTAGGAAGGGTGGGTCCTCTCCACAGTCCTCAGGCACACATTTGCAGTCCAGTTGAGCTTTGGGAGGTAAGATTAGGAGAGAGGAAGAGAGAGAAAGCAGAGAGGGAAACAGATTGGGGACGTAAGTTGCAGCTCTGTCCTTATCACCTCCAATACCAGGTCACTAGATGATCTACTCCTTTCCCTCAGTCCCGTCTCCCCCTCGACCGGTGCTTTGGCAGGACGATCGGTGGATTTGCTCTGAGTCTAGATTTTGCTTGCATTCCGAGTACGTAGAAATGACAGGGGTCCGCACTATGAAATGGACAAGGTTTATCAGCAAAGAAGTCGTTCTACAAAAGTAAAACCAAGTTTTCCTTCAATTCTTATGAGTCCGCATGACATGTCACATATGAAATTTTGTAATTTCTCAGCTGCACAACTAAACAGCAAAACACATGTGAACTGAGGGTGACAGCAAATTCCCTCACCTGTTTGCCCCAGACTGGAAGTAACCGCAGCTCAAGCCATTGGTCCACGGCCATTTCCTGAGGTCCCTCTGTAAGCCAAGACTTGAGCCTGGCTCTAGGGTGCTCTGAGATTCCAGCCCTTGAGCAATTCATCACCACACAGCGAGGTCAGCTGAGGACACAGCCATGGTAAGAAGCAAGAGGTAGTGAGATGGAGAGACACTGGGTGATTTGGCACAGTGGTCGACCTCCCTGGGGTTCCTCTTCGAAGCTAAAGTGAATCTTCTTGCTACCACGGGACAGCCTAATAGAAAGGGAACCTGTAATTACAGCAATTGGCTAATGAAGAGATGCAAAACCCAGAAACCAATCAGTTCAGATTTCAAATGGCTTCTACCTGGCACTCAATACTTAAAAGGATCATTGGCTTAAAATCAAACCAAACCAAACTATACCCTTAAAATTATTTCCCAGTATACATTCTAAATAAAAATGGGTTACTGCTTGCATGCTTGATCTTCACATTCATTAAGTAATTTTCTCTATAAGCCACAAAAAGTTAAATCAATTTAAGGCATTTGGATGTCAGCTCACTTCAATTTAATAGCCCATACTGATTAGAAGGGATTCAAGAATTGGTGTTGGTCAAATTAAGAGAGGAGCTAGGAGTGTGCTTGATAAAACACATTGTATGTATGTACAAAATTATCAAGGAATAAAAAAAAATAAAATGTTTGCTGGTATAGAATGAAGAAAAATAAAGCATTAGCCTTAAAGGAAAAAATGCTTTGATGCTCAATGAAAAAGTTAGGAAATTGTCAAAGAAAACATGGGTTTTGTTGCTCAGAATAAAGCCACTTCTGACAGCATACATGTGCATGTGACCCACCTCTGCAGCAGTCCGATCACAGACCACAAAGCAAATACTATTCAGTGTTTCAAACAAGTAAATCTGTCTACCTCTTAAGAAGCTGAATGATTTGCTCTCAATGCGATGATTTCTAAAGCAGAACTGTAGCCACAACCAGCGTCAGAGAGGAAGGAATGAATGATGCAGCACCAAGGTGCCACAGATATCAGTGAGAACACGTGCGTCCATGAGAGGCATAGACATGTGGCCCCCTTCCCCAGAAGAGTATCATCTCTCTAGCAATGTCCTTGAGATATATTTTCTTTAAGGTCAGTATTTTAGTTTTAATTCTGACAGACAAATATGTAAATATGGGAGATAGATAGATAGATAGATACGTACGTAGGTACATACGTACATAGATACATTGATACATGGATGCATAAGTAGATAGGTAGATACATATATAGGTAGATAAAGGTAGACACATAAATACATTGATACATAGTTAGATAAATAATGGATAAATGGCATATAATGTCTAGAGTGTTATCCAACAACCTAGAAGAATAAGTGGTGAAGAAAGGGTATTAAAAACTTTCTTGCTGTTGTTGTTAGAAGACAGGAAAGAGAAAGAAGAAAGAGCTGTGTGCATGCCTAGAACTCTTGAAGCAGAGAACACTACTCAGTCTCAGCCTTTGTTACTTAGATATACCCAATATTGCCAGATTTCTCAAGGAGAAATTTCCAAATGTTTTTGTGACATCGGGGTTTTAAGTGTTGGTGTAAGAAATCAAATAACAATGAACATACATACAAAGTCATTTCCAGATGTGACCCCTACCCAGTCTGTAGACTAAGTAAAAATTCATCAAGTCGAGTAAATAGTTACAATAACCCTCTTCTGTATGCAGTCAGGGGCAAGTTCAAGGAAATCTGTGAACGCCCAAATGGTGTTTGCCAATCATATTGCCTTGAAACGGAAGTCTACGTTGGGAGGTGTTTAAATAAACGACCGTGCTGCCTGCCCATGGGGAATCAACCCGGAGTTGAGAACGTCACACCCAAGAGCTGAAGCCTTTCGCTCGGATCCCTCACAGCGTGTTTTATCCCCGCTTCTCTCTCTCCTCTCTTTCTCTCTTCTGTGTTTTTGAATAGGTTCTTGTTCATTCCTCAATAAGTAATAAAGCAAAATAGCGGAGAGAAGGCTGTGTTTTTAAGTTATTATTTTATGTGTGCGGGTATTTGGGCTGTATGTCTGTTTGTGCACCACATGTGTGCCTGGGGCAGGTGTGGGCCAAAGATGGTGTTGAATTCCCTGGAACTGGAGTTACAGACGATCGTGAACTGTCATATGGGTGCTGGGAGTTGAACCTTGGTCCTCTGAAAGAGCAGCCAGTGCTCTTAACCGCTAAGCCATCTCTTCCTGAGACGGCTGCTTTTTAAAGTGTGTGTTCTGGGACTGGAGAAATAACTCAGTAGTTAAGAGCACTGGCTGCCCTCCTAGAAGACCTGGGTTCAGTTCCCGGCACTTGCGTGGCATTTACCTGCAACTCCAGTTGCAGAGGATCTGATGCGCTCCTCTAGACTGTGTGGGCACTGCATGGATGTGGTGCACAGATGTCCATGCAAGCAAAACGCCCATACAAATAAAGAGAAATAAAATATTAAAGTTTGTGTTCTACCTCATGTTTGACTGTGGTTGGGTTCTCAGTGTGTCACATCCTGGCCTAGGTGAACTCCTGGTTCTCAGTGTTCCCTGCGGAGTGCGGAAACCAGGCTCACATCCACTGCCTTTGTTCAGCATCTCAACCAACCCTTCTTTACCCTCTATCTGAGTCCCTTCTCCCTTAGGAAAAATGCCCTCCCTCTCACGGAAACTTGCAGGTTCTCGCTCCCTGTAAAGGGAATCCACAAAGCAGAAAATCTTTCCCCAGCCAGTCGGACATCACTAGGAATGACTCGGACATGAGGAGAATGCACAGAATTAAACACATTTGCTTCAGCACCTCTTTCAAACACTGTGTTCCCCAGCTCACCGCTCTCTCCACCTTAGAAAACACTCATTGGTGTGCTGCACACTGGGGAATGCAGATCTCTTACCTGTCAGTTCTGTGGGCGGGATGCTTAGTGTGGACTACAGTGGGCCAGAACCACGATCTGGGTGCTTTCTGGGAGCTTCACTGGTCCTTCCTCCATTTTTACCTCAGCAATGGTGGCATACCAGTCACGGCTCCTCCTTTTTGTCTTTAAACCCAGCAATCCCAAGTTGAGCTTGGCTCACACTCCGTGATCCATTCATCCTTGGCCCCCATCTCACGTGCCGCAGGACATTTGTGGTTGCTTCTGCTCCAGCTGCGTAAGCCAAGACCAGCTCCCCAAATTAAGGTTAAATGGGTAGTCACTTTGATTCTTACCGCGGTTTCTCCTTGTCAGACTAGATGGTGTGTTCATGCGGTACACTGAGTGGCTTCCATACATCTCCATATTGTGTGACCCAGGCACAGCTGTAGAACCAAGATCTCATTGTTAGGGTTTTCTTTGGGACATGAAGCTGCAAACCCTGCTTGTTGAGTGAGTGTAGATTCAAGATAGTTAAAGGTTGATTCCTAATTTTCTGAGAAACTGCCATACTGATTTCCAAAGTGGTTGCACAAGTTTGCATTCCCACCAGCAATGGATGAGTGTTCCCCTTGCTCCACATCCTCTCCAGCATACGCTATCATTGGTGTTTTTGACCTTAGCCATTCTGACAGGTGTAAGATGGTATCTCAGAGTTGTTTTAATTTGCATTTTCCTGATAGCTAAAGAAGTTGAACAAGTCCTTAAGTATCTTTTGACCATTTGAAATTCTTCTGTTGAGAATTCTCTGTTTAGTTCAGTGCAGCATTTTTTAATTGTGTTATTTAGAATTTTAATGTCTAATTTCTTGAGTTCTTTAGGTTTCTCAGAAAATTGGGAATCAACCTACCTCAGGATCCAGCAATACCACTCTTGAGAATATACTGAAAAGGTGCTCAATCATACTGCAAAAGCATTTGTTCAACTATGTTCATAGCAGCATTATTTGTAATAACCGGAACCTGGAAGCAAACCTAGATGCCCTTCAATGGAAAAATGGATAAAGAAAGTGGGGCACATTTACACATTAGAGTAAAACTCAGCGGTAAAAATCAATGACATCTTGAATTTTGCATGCAAATAGATGGAATTAGAAAACACTATCCTGAGTGAGGTAACCCAGACCCCCCAAAAATGAATATGGTATGTGGAGTAGATGGACTTTCTGTCTATGTGTTACTTTCATTGGTTAATAAAGAAACTGCCTTGGCCTTTGATAGGACAGCAGCTTAGATAGGTAGAGTAGACAGAACAGAATGCTGGGAAGAAGGCAATGAGGCAGATGCCATGATTCCCCTTCCTGAGACAGATGCTGGCTAGACTCATGCCGGTAAGCCACGACCTCGTGGTGACATACAGATTATTAGATATGGGTTAGTCAAGATGTGAGAGTTAGCCAATAAGAGGCTAGAACCAATGGGCCAAGCAGTGTTTAAATGAATACAGTTTCCATGTAATTATTTCGGGTGTAAACTAGAGTGCAGCCCGCCACTCCTTTTGCAACATACTAGCCATAAACAAAGGACATTGAGCCAATAATTCATGATCCTAAAGAAGCTAAGTAATAAGATAAACCCAAAGAAAAACCTTTATAGACTCACCTGGGTATTGGAAACAGACAAGATCACCTGACAAAACTGGGAGCCTGGGGGTGAGAGGGGAGTAGAAGGAAGGGAGAAGGGGAGGGTTGAGGAGAACTTGATAGAATGGGATATTTGAGATGGAGGAAGGACAGATATGAGAGAAAGGAAAGAGATATTTTGAGCCATTATGGGGTTAGCAAGAAACCTGGCTCTAGAAAAATTCCCAGGAATCCACAGGATGACCCCAGTCCTGTAGTCAGACTGATGATTATCTTAAATATCACCATAGAAACTTTGTCCAACAACAGATGGAAACAGAGGCAGAGAACCACATCAGAGCACTGGACTGAGCTCCCAAGGTCCAGTTGAAGAGTGGAAGGAGTGAGAATATGAGCAAGAAGGTCAAGGCCATGAGGGGTTCACCCACTGAGACAATGTGCCTGAGCTAATGGGAGCTCAGCAACTCCAACTGGACTGGAAGTGAATGGGCATGAGATCAAACTGTTCCTCTGAATGTGTTGACAGTTGGGACAGACTGAGGGGCCACTGATAATGACCCTGGGATTTGTCTCTACTATGCATGTAGTGGCTTTTTGGGATCCTATTCTCTTTTGATGTATACTTTGCTCAAATTGGATGTAGTAGGGAGGGCCTTGGACTTGTCACAGGGCAGGGTGCCTTGTCGTCTCTTAGGATACAGCAAATCTAAGTCTCCAAACATGGCGAACCCCAAGAGCCAGGACATGTTATCACCAAAGGATAAATAAGCATCGTGGTATCTCCAAAGAAACAGATATGCAGGGAATAGCATACAGTGTTCGGGAACATCTCACAGATATGAAGGCAACTGATTCTCAATAACGTGGACAAAAACATGCGGTGGAACAAAGAAAATCTTTGACAGAGTGGTCCAGGGAGCCATGACACACAAGGTCAGAAGTGACCTCCATCCCTTACTGAAAATGGGCCAACAAGCTAAATGTTAGCTCAGAAACAAAAAGCTACTAGACGATAATGGTGGAGAATTTAACAAGTTGAGTAGACAGCAGGGTTTTGTTGTTGTTGTGTTTGTTTCTGTTGTTGACTCACACCCCAAAAGCAAAGGCAAAAAGAGAAACTATACAAACAGAATAATAATCAGGCTAAAAAGCATCTTTGCCTCAAAGGAAACAATCAGCAGCATCAAAGGACAAACTGCTGAATGGGAAAAAATGTTTGCACACCATTTATCTGATGAGGAAGTGATATTCAGAATATATCAGGAACTCAATATGCAGCAAGAAAATCTGATTTTTTTAAAAGAGGAAAAGTTATCTGAATAGCCCTTTCTCAAAAGAGAGCACACGAATAGTCAAGAAGTATATGAAAAATGTAAGTGTCCAGAAAATGCAAATTGTGTTCATAATAAGGTGTCCTCTCAGCCCAGTTGGGATGGCTATTACCAAAAGGAAAAAACTCACAAAAGCCAAGGAGATTGTGAGGGGACATGACTCACACAATGCCAATGTGGATAGAAATCAGTACAGCCGAGAAACAGAGCTGAGTGGAGGCTGCTCAGAGTTCCAAACAGAACCACAGGGCCCAGCAGTAGTGCAACTAGACAGAAATGCAACCGTATTTCCAAGAACCATCTATCTGCACTCAGATGTTCACTGCGACATGATCCATGTTAGCAGAGCAACAGAACACACCTAACTACCCGTCTTTGGAGGGATGAAGAAAATGTGATATCCAGATCACGAGCACAATAAAATAGTGTCCCATCATTTAAAAGGGACAAAACTCTACCATGGTCAGGAATGTGGGCAGAACTGGAGATTAATGATGTTCTGTGAAACCAGCCACAGGAAGACAAGCACCACGTTATTCCAGTCTGCATTATTCTCTCCGTAACGTAGACGCTACCCCAAACTGGTGACTCTCTAGTGAGCTCTTCTCTCATGAAGTTTTGGAAGATGTCTGAACATCATGTTCATCTGTGACAGCATTGGTAGAATAGGAAATGTATGAAGTGACATCAACCAGGCACAGAAATGCAAATCCAGTGAGCTCTCACTCGTTAGTGGAAGCTTAAAGGAGCTGATGATATATGAGAAGAGAGGAGACAGCCAGCCCTGGAGTTCACCCGGAGCAGGCGATGGCGAGAAGAGAGGAAGTGGAGAATGGGGCCGAGACAATACCAGTGTGGGGAAAAAGCTCTAATACTATACAGTTTGCAATATTTTAATGTATCAATTTCTGAGACTGTCATATATGTCTATGATGTATTTTAATCATATCCATCACTGCTACTCCCTCTGACTCCTCCCAGACCCACCTCTCTTCCCTATCCCTTAATTCCCTTCCCCCTCCTCCCTCTAACTCCTCCCAGATTTACCTATCCTCCATGTCCCTCCTCTCCCTTCCCCCTCCTCCCTCTAACCCCTCCCAGATCCACCTCTCCTCCCTACCCTTCCTCTCTCTACCATCTCCTGGTATGGAAGGTGATGTATGCTGTGACTATGTTTTATTGCTATCTGTTAATAAAGAAGCTGCTTTCAGCCAATGACTTAACAGAGTAAAGCCAGGCTGAAAGAGATAGAGAGAGAGAGAGTTGGCAGAGTCAGAGAGAAGCCATGTAGCTTCAGACACACCAGAACCTTACTTACTGGTAAGCCATAGCCCTGTGGCAATGCACAGATTAATAGAAATGGGTTAATTTAAGGTATAAGAGTTAGCCAGAAATAAGCATAAGCTATTGGCCAAACAGTTTTGCAATTAATACGGATTTCTGTGTGATTATTTTGGGAGTCTGGGCGGCCAGGAAACGAGCCAGCAGCCTCCCCCAAGAGCCTCCTCCCTCTAACTCCTCCCTCTCTATCCCTGTCCTCCTTAGCCACTCCCAGCTTTGTGTCTTCTATTTCTTTCTTTTTCGCAAGACACACCCATAGGTTCAATCGTGTCAAGAACATATACAACATGTAGCAAACAGTTTTAAGCCCAGCACTCGGGAGTCTGAGGCAGGTGGATCTCTGTGAGTGTAAGGCCAGCCTGGTCTACAAAGAGAGTTCCAGGACAGTCAAGGCTGTCTCACAGAGAAACCGAAAACAACAACGAAGAATAACATTCTATGATGTTCTTCTCAGATTTAAAGCCCCTTCCTAAGAAGGAAACACATGCCTAGTGTGCAAATCTGGCCAGGGACCCAGAGTTGAGGAGCTCATGGGCCCCAGGAGTAAACTTATGCAACTATCTGACAAAAATACCCTGGTATCATATGGTCCTCTAAAATGTGCATCTTTCTACCCAGAAGCGTGGACCTCATTAGAGAAGATTCTTTGTGCAGTGGTGGAGGTTAACACAGAAACTCACAACTGGTCAGAGGGAAGAGAGTAAGTGACTGTGGAGTGCCACAAATAGGACACACACAAGGACACACACACACACACACACACACACACACACACACACACCCCAAGGCTCAGGAATCACTGCAGAAGAAAGGAAGGAAAGATTCAACGAGCCAGAGGTCAGAGATGAGCAGGGCAAACCACTTCTTCTGTCCATGACAGGAACTGTCCTCATGGACTCACGGCAGTGGTGATGTGCCCGCGTAAGTCCAACACAAGATGACGCCAGTCATCATTTTAGCACAAAGTGGGAAGGGGTTCGTGAGCACCCCACCCTAACTGAGGAGCTGTGGACAGCTGACGGCTTCTGGGGGAGGGATGAGTTTGTTTTCTTTAAAGTTGTGGTCCTGGTAGGTGGGCCATGCTCTAGTGGATCACCTCACACTGTAAGTGTACAGGCAGTGCAAAGGGAACACAGTGGGCTATTAGAAAAGGATATGCAATGGTTAATTAAACAGTTCAAAACACTAGGGGACAAGTGTTTGATCACGTTTGAGGAAAGGCGGTTGTTAAATATCCTAATTTAACTATTATATGCCGAGCACGAGTAGTTGAACCCAACACTGCCCTCCACAAACAGTAGCAAACATTATATGCCTTGTAAAAATTATCGTCATGAACTGTGTTTTCTGAAAAGAGAATTGGCTACAGGTGCTGACCCCTGGTGCAATCGAGAGCACATAGCAGAAGGAAAAGGTTAACCTCTTGGTTTTCTATCCTTAGGTTAATTTGTCACCAAATTTAGAAACTCTAAGGTTTGGAACTATTCCAACGAAAGCTGGTTTTCTTCTTTGCACGTTAAGCTTCACTGAGCAGAAGGAACCTCAGTCCCCCAGAAATGAATAAAAGCCCTGAGCATCAACATCTGACCACCTTCCTCACTGCCGGCCACTTAGCCATGAGACCCCATTCCTGCCTGGCTGTCCTCTTGCTGTTTGGGATGATAATGCCCAAAGGTAAGCGGGGAAAGGACGGCAGGATCGGGGCTTCCGAGGATGTCTGCTGAGGGGCTTTTTCCCCCATAACTCAGGCGTCAGCACATGGACTTGAGGATCCCAAAGTCCAGCATCTTCAGAACTGATGAGGTCCAAATTCAGAAAGATGAGTCCTAGCAACATTAAAAAGGAGCCCAAGAACTCCACCACTGGGGGGGGGGGGGGAGAGCCCAAGTCGAGAAACAGAGACCGAGAAACTACTTGAAATAAAACTTAAGTCGAAAGACTTAAAAAAAAAATGGCTACCACCAGCACCCCAGTCTCCAAAGGAGTGTGAAGACTAATTCACATTGCTGAGTGGATGGAAATATAGAGTCCATTGAGGAGACGGGGGTGTAAACGCTAGAAGCAAATAAGAGAACTTGGGAACAGAGGAATTAGGGGAAAGGTGAAGATAATAGGAAGCGTCGACGTAAAAAATGCTAATTGTAAGGTTATAGGAAGCATGTAAGAGGCTGGTACAACCTCACAGCCCGCAATTCACACGTTTGAATGTTAGAATCAGAATCAAAATTAAAACCACTCCAGTCTCTTCTGGCTGTTTCAGGCAGATCCTGGTGAGAACTTAGAAAATTCATTCCCTGCTACTTTTTGGAAGGAAGGGGGATTGCTGAGTATGCCTGAGGGGCAGTGGGCTGCGCAGTAGTAACGGTACTGCCCACCGCCAGCAGGATGCCCTCATCTCTCTGTTCTCACTGAGAGAGAGAGTCCTTGGCTCAGCTCTGAGATCCATTTAGAGAACAGCCAAAGCCTCTCTCTTGTGGATTTGGGCCTAATTTGGGAACATCTTCACATCTACCTGGCACAGTAGCTGCACTCTCAGAGAGGAGTTGATACAATTCCCGGTTCATTTCTTAGCCCTCATCAGAAAGTTTGACTGAGGCGGACAGACTCGCGGGGACGTGTGATGTAAAATACGACGGTAATTATTTGAATGTGGATAGCACTTTAGTGGTCCTGTCTGTCACTTTAGATAACAGAAGCCATGCTCACTTGAAGAACATGCTTCCACAAAGATCTCACATGTGACCGCAACGCTGAACCAAGTTTCCCTTCCTCTGGGTCGCTGTTCTTTCGACCAATCCACATGGACATAAAAATGACAGCTGATTTCTGCCAGACGTTAGCCTCAAGGTCTCATGACTGAGTAGTGAGGAGACTGGGGAGATTCTTTGCCATGTGTGGCAGCATTAAAGAACTCAGAGGGCACTCAGCTATGTGGAGTAAACCAGAGGTGTTGTTTCAGTAATACGAGGACCTAAAATACTAGAACTTGGAACACACGCTACAACGGTAGTTATCAAAGCCGGAGGCGAGGGGAAGCAGACTGAGGAGTTATCAAAAACTCAGTTGGACAATTTGATGTGTAAATTTTATAGATGAATTCTAAAACTTCCTGGCCATAGCTCTTAAAGACATGAGGATGTTGGGCCTCATGGTAAGTATTCTCATCATAATAAAATAAAGAGAATAGTGGAAGTCTGTTTAGGAGGACGGGAGAGAGAGCCTGCTGCAGAGCCGACAGGGAACCCGGAGGCCTGCATTGCAAGTGAGGGTCCCTGGCCCCTCAAGATCAGTTTTCCTTTGCTCTTCCCACATGGGTTGTCCCATGAGGACAGAGTAAACCGGAGTCATGCAGTTCTTCAGTAGAAGCAAGCACTTCACACGATCAGGTCTCTTGTGAGCCCATGATGTCAGAGACCCAGGAAAAGATCAAAGCATCTAACTTCCAGTGTGACCTTTTATTCTTCTTATTGTTTGGGAGCTTTATGCACGTCCACAATGTGTTTTGATCAAGCCTAACCCCCAACCCCCCCCTCCAATTCTTCCTATTCCCCACCACTTTTCTCTCCCAGCGTCATGAGATTTGTTTGTATTTTTATTGTTTGTTTATTTGTGCTCCAGCAGCTGTTAATTGACATCAGGTGAGTATTCTTCTTATTGTTTGGGAGCTTTATGCACGCCCACAATGTGTTTTGATCAAGCCCACCCCCACCCCCTCTCCTCCAATTCTTTCTCTATTCCCCACCACTTTTCTCTCCCAGCGTCATGAGATTTGTTTGTATTTTCATTGTTTATTTATTTTTGCTTCAGCAACTGATAATTGACATCGGGTGGACATTTTATCGCAGACCTGGAGATGCTGTGGCGGCAGAAGGGAAAGTGGAGAGGGGAGTCTGTCTGTCTGCAGTGACAGCGGAGTGGGGTACACAGGAGAAGTGGGGAAGGCCAAAGCTGTTGGGGAAGCAAGTCAGGTCCAGGGCCACAGCTTATCAACACTGCAACCCGGATTCCGTGCCCTAAGCCCTTGTGTGCTTTACTTTTAAAAGTCAGCTTCTGCTAAGTCAGCTTCTACTAAGGACCGTAAGCAGATGTGTGTCTTTTCTGTGACACCTGTTGTCATCACCAGTGGAAAGAATGACTGACCATTGGTGGTGCTGGAAAGACAAGCTGAGGGCACTGACATGTAGCTATGTTCTCCTCAACAACCAAATGAATTAAGAAAACATGTGGATATAGGTGAAGGGAACTCTCATCCCTGAGAAGTCTCTCCATGCATGTACACAAAAAAGCCATTGAGTAACTCAATAACCGTGTTCTTAGACAGTTCTGAAGGGTGAGCTGAGGTGAAGGTAGAAGGGTGGGTTGATTTTCTACAAAGTAAGTTTGAGCTAAGGACATATGCTTCCGATAAGGGTGCTGTTGAAACTACTTCTTGGGGGAAGGTATTGATGCCTTCAGTTCAGAGTGATTCACTAGAGAGGAAACTGAACAAGCCATTGCTAATCCAGTAGCGTTCCAAAGATACCTTCTCCATTGTGGTTACAGTCAACACTTCCATGCACTTACAAAGTATTGCCCAGGATGAGGACCATATCTCTAAATCCCACAAGTTAGCCTGCTCACTCCAAGGTGTATCTAATTCCAAACCCCTAACCTCTTTCCCTAAAAAAAGGACACTATTTCTGTAGAAGCATATGATCTTTCTGTGTAGACAACATTGTGTCTCCCATTCCAAAACCACCTTCTGGGGCTGTGGCTTCCTGCACACTTTCAACACTTTGAACATGATTTCATGATGTTGTCCAATTCCTTCCTGTGCAGGAAAAGCTGGCGTTATCCCTGGGGAAAAGCAATGCATTTTGTTGAAAGGCATGTGCAAAGACATAGCATGCACGTCCACGGATGACACCATTGGCGAGTGCAATGATGAGAAAAAATGCTGTCGGAAATGGTGGGTGTTCGAACCCTACCCAACACCCATTCCTAGAGGAAAATCTCCTTAGAGGGGAGGAAACTGCAAGCTGTCAAGTTTCGGAAAGCATGGACAAGCTATGTAGATTTCGGCTTAAGTACACTCACCTCCTCCCTTGCCTGGAAATAAATGTCCTGATTCCTTTTTTTCTGCTCTCTCAAAGTCTCCTAGAAGTCAATAAAGGGGCTGGGGGGGGGGGGGAAATGCCCTCCCTTCCTCAAGATGTATTGGAACATCTCTGCTTAGTGTCCAACTTCAATAATTTTAAAACATGGCTTGAGAAATTATTTGGGATTTATCATAGCAATATTCTCCTTTCTAAATAATAATAATAAGCTAGAAGAAAATGTATGAGAACTTCATACCTTGAGAATATCTTAGCAAAATGAGCACCCAATAAAAGAGATCAAGATAAAACCCGGTGGTGGTGGCGGCGGCACTCGCCTTTAATCCCAGCACTCGGGAGGCAGAGGCAGGTGGATCTCTGTGAGTTCGAGGTCAGCCTGGTCTACAAGAGCTAGTTCCAGAACAGGCTCCAAAGCAACAGAGAAACTTTGTCTCGAAAAAAAAAATCAAGATAAAACTTTAAACATGTAAAACAATGAAAATGAAGTATGCAATGTTTGATTGTCTTTACGGGAAAATAAACACTTTCTCTCATTTGCCTCTGAAAGGATAGCATTTTTCTGGACTGAGAATGTAGCTCAGAAAGAGAGCATTTGACTGACCCTGGCTCAAACTAAATATAAATATAAATATAAATGTCACTACTGATGAGTAGTAGCTCCACTACTTGGAGCCTATGGGTAAAAAGGCTGTCAGTCATGTGATCTTGCTGACACTGCATTGAGAATTAGGCTGTAACCCCTACTGCCTCCCCCAAAATACAACCTCAAGAGACAGAATCTAAATCCGTAAAATCCCCAAAGATTATATTTCTTTGTGTCTATCTCAAAAGGTTAAGAAACTCCTAAAACATACAGGATTCTGGAAGAAAATGGCTTTCGAATTTCCTTACAACACATCTATTAACATAAAGAGTAATTTATCTGTGAAACTTTAAAATATGACAGACCATCTTACAGGCTATTATATACAATAAAGTACTTAAGATAAACACACATGGCTTCACATAATAACAATGGATGCACAGGTAAAAAACAATTATGAACAAATCAGATACATCATAAATATTCAAAGTGAAATATATAAACGCATACCACTGTTATTGGTGATTGTGCGCTCCTCCTTTTAAAACTATGGTGGTTTAAAACAATCATGACAGACCCATGAAGTCTATTAACAAAACCATTAAGAAGACACTATGAATTCCCACTACAATGGCCACCGGAAGAGCCTAAGCAGTTGTGAGCTGCCTGACATAGGTGCTGGGAACCAAACTCAGCATCTTGATACAAGAGCAGCAAGTCCTCTGAACCACTGAGCCACCCTCCAGCTCCTCCCACTAAACATCTAGGGAGAAGCTAAAGTCTGAAATCAAAACTCAAAGAACAAATCTCTCTCTAAAGACATGCCAAAGCCCAGCGCCATTAAAATCCAAATGAATTAGTTCGTGGCATTGTCTTTCCCACACTGGAATTCAAAGTTTTCAATTAAATAGCTGAAAGCATCAGCATTGGGTTTTGATCCCTCATCACAAAGATCCCCCGGTGGCTCGGGAAGCTTTAGCTAATTCAGTATTGAGTCTCCTGTGGCCTTCCTGTTTCATCTGAGCAGAGGTCTGATCTCCAAAATATACAAAGAACTCAAGAAATTGGACACCAAAAGATCACATAATCTAATAAAAAAAAAATGGAGTACAGACCTAAACAGAGAACTCTCCACAGAGGAATCTAAAATGGCTCAAAGACACTTAAGGAAATGCTCAACATCCTTAGTCATCAGAGAAATGCAAATCAAAACAAATCTGAGATTCCATCTTACACCTGTAAGAATGGCCAAGATCAAAAACACTGATGACAACTTATGCTAGAGAGGTTGTGGGGAAAAGGGAACACTTCTGCATTGCTGGTGGGAATGCAAGCTGGTACAACCCCTTTGGATGTCAGTGTTGCGATTTCTCAGAAAATTAGGAAACAACCTTCCTCAAGACCCAAAATATCATTTTTGGGTATATATCCAAAGGATGTTCAATCGTGCCACAAGGACATGTGCTCAACTATGTTCATAGCAGCTTTCTTTGTAATAACCAGAACCTGGAAAGAACCTAAACGTCCTTCGATCGAAGAATGGATACGGAAAATGTGGTACATTTATACAACGGCGTGCTACACAGCAGAAAAAAATAACGACAGCTTGAATTTTGCAGGAAAATGGATGAAGCTAGAAAACATTGTTTTGAGTGAGGTAACTCAGACAAAGAAAAACAATTATCACATGTACTCACTCATAGGTGGTTTTTAAACATAAAACAAAGAAAGCCAGCCTACAAACCACAATTCCAGAGAACTTAGACAACAATGAGGACACTAAGAGAGACTTACATAGATCTAATCTACATGGGAAGTAGAAAGTAGAAAAAGACAAGATCTCCTGAGTAAATTGTGAGCATGGGGACCTTGGGGGAGGGTTGGAGGGGTCTGTGTGCTGCCGGGGTGAACAGATGTTTGCTCACGCACCTCCAAAGTCCATGAGCCACGCCCCACTGGCCTGAGCACAGTGCACACTTGGATCCCCTTTCCCTGCTCCACATAAGTGTATCTGCAACCCCAGGAACCACACAGTGAGAAAATTTGGCCAGAAATTGATGGGTGAATAAAAAACAACAACAACAAAACAAAACAAAACAAACAAACAAACAAAAAACCCCTAGGGTAACTTTATAGCATTTAAGCAGTGAAAGTAGAACCACGAAATAAGAACAAGTCAAGCTGTTGTGGAATATTCGTGAAGTGCGTTCTGTAACCGTTAAAATCATTTGTTTACCCTGTTCTCAAAGGAGGCTTGACATGACCACAGTATGGCATAGGCACACTGGAAAGGTTACGGTGGAATATAATTTGTACAGCTGGCATGCATTGTTTGCTCCGGGGGCACGCATGCTAACATTGAACTCATCCAGAGATTAGCATGGCTCCTGTGCAATTAATATGCAGCAGTCACCGTAATTTCAAACTGTTGTATGGAAAGAATGGAATGGGGCAAAGACTTGGGACAAAATTAGAAGCTAGAAATAGATCTGTGCTAGCTGCCATCCTATCATTCGAATTAAACACCTTGGTCATGGCAAATGATACAAAGAGACATTTCATTAGAGCCTTGCTTAGGGTTGGGCCGTCATCATCATGGCAGAGGGCATGGAGACAGATAGATAGGCATGGGGCTGGGGCAGAGGCTGAAGCAGACAGGAGAGCAAGACTGGGGTCTGGTGTGGGCTTTTACCCCCAGTGACACACCTCCTCCAACAAGGCCACACTTCCTAATCCTTTCTAAACAGTCCCACTAGCTGGGACCAGCCGTTCAAACATATGAGCCTGTGGAGGCATTCTCACTCAAACCCCCACAAGATCCCAAGAAGGAGAAATTTGACCAAAAAACAAATAGACCAAAAAAAAAAAATAAACATTTTTTAATTGTAGGATTCTACAATCTATTTATCACTAGGTAGAGACTCTTATGCGTTTTTCTGGTTTTCAGATAAACTGTTTAAGAATGAGAATAAAAAGATTGAGTACGCTGGGTGAGCTGATATACACCTTTAATCCCAGCTCTGCGGAGGTAGAGGCAGGTGGCTCTCGTTGTGTTCCAGGCCATCCAGGGCTGAATGATGAGTTCAGGTCACCCAGGGCTGCACAGTGAGTTCAGGCCAGCCAGGGCTACAGAGTGAGAGACCCTGTCTCAAAAATAAATAGACAGTGTAGAAGCACAAGTTCACACTTGCATGTCTGTTGTTAGCAATTTAATGTGAAGGCAAGGGAAGATGTAGAAACCTGTGGGGTAAGAAGGGAGGGTCAGGAGGGATCGGGTGGGAGAGGGGTTGAAAGGGGAGAGGGCAGAAAGAGACAGTTGGAAAGGGGAGGCATTTTGGGGCAAAGGAAACTCCCAGGAATCTATGAGAATTCTCAGCTAAGAATCCTAGCAATAGGTAAGGTGTAGCCTGAACTGGCCATCTCCTGTGACCAAGCAAGACTTTCAGTGGAGGAACTGGGACACCAACCCAGCCACATAACCTTCAACCTACAGTCTGTTCCGCCTATGGGATGTGCCAGGGTTAGGGTAGCACAGAGATTGTGTGAGTGGCCAGCCAATGACTGGTCTAGCCTGAGACCCATGCCGAGAGAGTGCACTCACCCCTCACAATGCCTGGAACACCAGGACTCAGGTGCTGGATGGTCCAGAGACTTAGAACAGAAGCAAACACAACTGGAGAAAAAGGTGTCATTGTAAGAATGCCTGACGATACTCTGCTATACTCATAGACTAGTGTCCAGCTCAGTGGTCATCAGAGAGGCTTCATCCAGCAGCTGGTGAAAACAGATACAGACCCACAGGCCTGCTGAAGAGAGGATTGTCTGAGCCAGAGGTGTCAAGGATACCACAAGAAAACCCACAGAATCAACTGACTTGGGCTCACAGAAGCTCACAGAGACTGAACTACCAACTAGGGAGCCTGCATAGGACTGACCTAGGCCCTCTACAAAAGAGTGACAGTCGTATAGCTTAGTCTTCTTGTGGGACTCCTACACAGTGACTTTCTGGCAAGCTACACTCAATGAAACCCATGATTCCTAGGCCACATTTACTATCTGATAGTAAGGTATTATCTTTCTTCTTCTGTAACAACTTGTGCTTGATGGCTGGTGACTCTCTGACCTTTGAGGAGAGGCATTGTCAAAACATCCTACCTGTCCCCACAGAGGCCCCAGGTGATCTGGCAATACCTCAGTGTTCACCAGCCTATAGCCTGAGTAGAACGGGTTTAGTCCTTTGATGTCTATGATGGCAGTCAATAGCTGGGCATCACACAGTGTTCCTGGGCCTCCAGGCAGTACCATCTCGTTCCAAACCTACCACACAGGGAAACACATATTGATTGGAAATATCAAAAAGTCCCTAAAAGCTCTGTTTTCAGCATTCCATAAAGGACTTCTACTTCCTCTCATAAATTCTGTCACTTCACCACGTAAACTCTGCTTCAAGAAGTCAAGGGTCTGCAGACATGAGACCAAACTCGGTATATTCTGGACTCATGATCAAAGAGGGTAAAAACTGGAGCCAGACTGCCCCGAGTGAATGCAAGAATTGCCAACAAGTAGCACATACCCCAAGGGCCTTCTAGAACACTGGAGAAGTGGGGGTCCACATGCACCTCTGTTTCAGCAGCATGCAAGGAGAAAGGACCCGAACCTGGACAGGCACCTATACTCTCGTGAACATTCCTGTACACAGACACACACACACATACACACACACACACACACACACACACACACAGAGTTTTTTTTTTAATTTAAAGTTATATGTATGATCAGTATTAAGAATATGGGCATACTTTATAGTATCTAAAGTTGGGGTGCTTCTGCCTCCTGTAAACCTTCTCTGAACCCCTCAGACTACTCTGGTATCCACTATGTTAGCCTCATCAGAGCCCAGTAGGTAAGTCATGGCACGTTGTTAGAAGTACACTCACATTGCCATTCCATTTGCTGTTGTGCTATATGCCTTTGTGCTTTATAATGTCTTAATTTTTCCTACATTATTCCACAACTGCAAAGTGTGAACAATTTGTGTTCACTCAGACTTGCAGTAAAAACGTCAGATGATCTCATCCAGTTAACTCAGAAACAATAACCCAAGTTTCCCTCCCCACATCTCACTAGCTTGTGTATAGTTTCACATCTGACTGTCCATTCCCTAAAACACGGGCAAAGCACCACACTGTCACATCAAGGGCTTCTCTTCCCATTACCAGCGAATGGGGTGAAGAGCTTCCCTTGGTAAGTGGGGGCTTAACTTGCACGGCTCCAGACCCCAGGAGGCGACACAGATTGTTCTCCAGGACCGCGCCTTCCCTCTCCACTGTGTGCTCACCATCTGTGCCCACACCACGGTTTGATAATCGTGCTGAAAGTGAATGCCGGTCACGGCCATTGCATACTACCTCCCTGTACAAAGCCTCATTGGAACCTAGAAATGTTCTTGCTACTGAAAGGTTCAATAACCATGCAGCAGCTCACGACTCCAGGGCCAGAAACCGGCTCTCCTCATCCTGGCCTCTGCTTCTTATGAGCCTCCCTCCTCGACTATGAGGGTCCTGCTCTCAACCCTGGGGGTCCTCACCTTGCTGTCCGTGACTCCTCTGGGTAAGACAAAAGCTTCTCATCCCAGGGACAGGAAATTAGAGGTGGAAAAAAGATAGAGTGTGTAAGAAATTTGAGGAATCAAGAAAAGAAAAATGGGCAATTAGAATAAGGTGGGAAGCCAGGTGGTGGTGAGGCAGAGGCAAGAGAATCTCTGAGTTCAAGGCCAGCCTGGTCTACAGAGTGAGTTCCAGGACAGTCAGGGCTGCAAAGAGAAACCCTGTCTCAAAATACATACAAACAAACAAAAAACAGAAAAGAAGGAAGAAAGGAAGGAAGGAGGGAGGGAGGGAGGGAGGGAGGAAGAAAAGGTGGGAGAAGGGCTAACAGACCATTGTCTTGGGTTCACAGAATGCTGTCAGCATTAAGCAAAGTTCTGTGTTATGTATTTCTTTTGTTTGTTGTTTGTTTTATTGGTTTTGTCTTTTTTTTCAAGACAAGGTTTTTCTGTGTAGCAGCTCTAATTATCCTTGAACTGCTCTGTAGACCAGGTTGGCCTCGAACTCACAAATATCCACCTGCCTCTGCCTCCTGAGTGCCGGATTAAAGGCATGTGCCTCCACCGCCCATCTGTATTTCTTTAAAATCAATTGAAACTTGGATGGTTTAACTTAATCTGTGTGGGAATTACAAAAGGTAGGTGAAGGTCCTGCCTGAATTCTTTTTTAATGTTTTTAAGCATATACTAACTATACATAATAATGGGTTTTATTGCGACATTTTCACACTTATACATGATGTATTTTGATTGTATTCGGTTTCCCACCTTGTCCCCTTCCCTTTCTTCTTCCCGACTGGCTTTCTTCTACCTCTGCCTTCAAGGCCTGTTTTTTTACATATGGTAGATACCCTTGGGTTTGTTTGTGAATTCGGGGTTTTTGTTTTGTTTTAGATAATAAGAAAATTACTTCATTTCCCCCTTTCCTTTCCTCCCTGAATCCCCCATGCACCCCTCCTTTTCTCTCTTTCAAATTCACACCTTTTAAAAATTGTTATTGCAAGCATATTAGGAATTTACACACATATGCAAATATAACCTGTTCACTCTGTATGATGTTACTTGTATGTATGTTTTCAGGGCTGACCATTTGGTACTGGATAACCAGTCTGTGTGCTTTCTCCCACCCAGCATGCCTTAGCTGCCTGTCGTTCTCTGTGTAGGGATGAGGTCTCTCCTGAGCTTTCCCCTTGCGCATCAATGGCTGTTCTTGCTCAGCTCGTGTCTAGGCAGTCATGTTGTGAGATTTTCTGGATGTAGCTTCTGACCTTCTTAGGAAACACAATCTCACAGCCATCTCCCTTCCGTGTTTTCTGAGTCTTGAATGTGGAAGCGTTTTGTAGATGTGTCCACGACCCTGCAGTTTGGTTGGTTGTGGTTTTAGATAGCAGTCTCCATTTACATCTGTTTTTGTTTTTGTTTTGCCTTTTCCTCTTCCTTCTTTCAGAATGTGTGTGTGTGTGTGTGTGTGTGTGTGTGTGTGTGTGTGTGTGTGTGTGTGTGTGTTTGATCCGGTGAGTCTCATTAGACATGTTTATAGGCGCATGTGTGGGAGGTTGTTTGCAGGAACATGGGCAAATTGCCAGCGGTTACACCACTGAAGAAAATGTTTCTCCCTCCCCCATCAGCTATTAGCTGAGCACACTTAGCAGCCCCACCTTCCCTGTGACAGGAAGTTGATGGCCTCCATAGGAATCTCCTGCAGGTCATCATGCCATACCCGGAATTCAGTATGTCACACACACACACACACACACACACACACACACACACACACAGTCCTTGTCCCCTTCCACTGCAATCCATGAGCCCTGAGTGATACAGAGGTCCCCTTTCTGCTGGGTATCCTACCGTCACTTATTCTCTGTATTGACCATCTTGGCAATCACTGACGCCCAGTGCAGAGAGAGGCTTCTCCGCCGGTCTCTGGCAGCAGCGCTGATCTATGGGCACAAGCAGCTACTTAGAGGGTGTTCATGGCTCTGTCACGTCCATTAGCAAATCAGCAGCAGCCTTCCACCAGCACCTACGACTCCCCAGTCACTGGCTTTTGACCAGGTTTGCAGCACCAGACATGCTCAGAGAAATAGACTTCCTGTGGATCAGGATCAGATCTCATTCTGTCCCTCCTGACAGCCATGTGATGGAGATGAAGTGACATCCCATTGTAGTTGCCATTTGAATTTCTCTACAAGGAACAATGGCTGCATGTTTCATTAACTTCTTGGTCATTTATAGACCTTTCTCGGAGAAACATCTGTTTAAATGTTCTGCCCATTTCTAATTTGTTTTATTATTGAGTTGTGAGTTCTTTATGTATTTCAATACTAACTCCTTGTCAGATATAAGTTTGCAAATATTTCTCCCACCCTCCAGATTGTTATCTTAAAATATTTTATTGGACACACTCTATCGTTATGTTTTCAGGGTCAAGTTATAGACAGGCCAGCCTCAACGGTTTTAAATAATTTTAAAACATTTATCATCGTACACGGGAAAGTGTTCATGATCAGTCAGTTCTTAATAGACTTTTTGGGGTTTGTATGGCTTTAGTGAATTAATTAGCTTGATTGAAGTAAAAGGATTTAATATTTGTTGGCTGGATGTGGCAGCACATGTCTTTAATCCCAGCACTTGGGAGGCAGAGGTAGGCAGATCTCTGTGAGTTCAAGGCCAGGCTGGTCTACAAAGTGAGATCCAGTACAGTCAGGGCCACACAGAGAAACCCTGTCTTGAAAAACTAACAACAACAACAACACAACAACAACAACAACAATAATAATAATAAATGATTGCTTAATTGATTTTTTAAAAAAACTGAAAAAGAACCAGTTCTTCTGATGGTGCCCACTGGCACCTGGCATCCTCCCCTTCCTGTATCTCCCGCCCCAGTTCTTCCTCCCTCTTTACTTCTCTGATGGTCTCTGTCCTACTCAGAGTTTTTCATTTATTCTAGATTCCACATATGACAGAAAGCATGAGGACACGTACCTGTAACCTCAGCACTTCTGGGCCTGCGCCAGAAGGCTTGGCACGGGTCCAAAGATAGCCTGGACTCCTGATAAGTACCAGGCCCTTCAAGGGTACATAGTGAGTTTCTGAATCCAGATCCAGAGGAGGAAAGAAGAGGAAACGTTCAGTGCTTTCTTTCTGGTCCAGATGGTTTTGCTTATGTGATGACCTTCAGTCCCAGCTATTTTCCTGCAAATGGCATGCTCCATCCTTCTTTATAACTTGACCCCTTCCTTATCCATCTGCGGATTAAGCACTTAGGCTGACCCCGTGACGTAGCTCCTATGAGTACATCTGAAAGAATTTTGCTTTAGGAATTAGCCCTGTTTTTAATTTTTAATTTATAATTTTTTATTCATTTTTTTTATTTTTGCACCATAGACAGAAATGTAACTAGTTCTCTGCCCCTGCCTCATTTACGTGCTCTTTCCAGAAGGAGTTATCATTTCAATGTACCTATCACCTTCTTGTTTCTTCTTGCACTCATTTTAATGTTTTTCTGACATCCTGGAAAAAGTTCTTTATTCTTTTCTTAAATCATAAACTACTTTAAATGATAAAAACAACAAATCAAGAAGCCTAGAAAGATAGCTCAGTGGTTAAGAGCCCTGGCTGCTCTTGCGGCGGACCAGACTTCATATTCTCAGAACCCACATGGCAGCTCACAATTACGTGTAACTGCAGTTCAAGGGGACCTGCCTGGCAGTTCCCCTGGCCTCCATGGGCTCCAGGCATGCACATGGTGCACAGATACATGTGCAGGCATTCATATCGAATAAACTTTCAAAACTTAAATTAATACTAAAAATAAAAGTATCAAATTGAGGGACTGGGGAGGCAGCTCAGTGGTTAAAGACACTGCTCTTGCAAAGAATCTGAGTTTGAGTCTCAGCACCCATATTGGGGGTTCACAACCACCTGTAACTCCAGATCCAGGGGATCCAACACCCTCTTCTGGACTTCATGGGTGTTCTGGTCTGGGACCAGCCCAGACCATAAATTATTTCTCAGACCAGAGGGGAGGCGTGGGAATAGAGGCAAAACTTACATGTCTTTATCAGGAGGGAGTTTTCAGGGATCCTTCATAAAATCCTGAATTCACATCCTGAAAATCACCCACATTTACTCTCCAAACAGCTTTAATACTAAAACGTAAACTGAGAGGGAAGTTCATTAGCGTTCTGTTTTCTAGGTAGAATCTCAGTACCCATATTGGGGGCTCACAACCACCTGTAACTCCAGCTCCAGGCGATCCAACACCCTCTTCTGGACTCACACACATGTGGCACACACACACACACACACACACACAGACTTTTAAAGTAGCAAAATGAGTCTTTTCCAAAATAATAACATATAAGCAGTCCAGTGAGACATATTTGTCTTCTCTTTTCAAAGCCAGAAGCTTTCTTGAGAGACAGGAGTGCTCCTCCGAGTACCTCCACTGCAGAATGAAGTGCGATGCCACTGAGTATGCCATCAGGTATTGTGAGGACTGGACCATCTGCTGTCGGGTAAAGAAGAAAGAAACAAAGAAGAGTAAGATGTGGTGACACGCTGAACTCCATCTTCTTCAGAGAAGCCATCAAAAGTATTTCAACGTTCCTTGTCTATCTGGGAATAAATGGGATGACGAGTAAGAGAAGTTTTATGCTTGGGTGGTCACAATGAAATAAATACGCTTTATCACATCTTACAGTCTATTTTCTCATGCGTAATATTTTACCAGATTGTGTTTTCAACTGTATATGCCAACATGTATACAGGGTTGACCTTGGCAATGGTAATCAAGCTCAGTGGATTATGAAGAAGAAGGAGAAGGAGGAAGAGAAAGAGGAGGAGGAGGAGGAGAAAGGGAGGAGGAGGAGAAAGGGAGGAGGAGGAGCAGGAGGAGGAGGAGCAGAAGGAGGAGAAAGGGAGGAGGAGGAGCAGGAGGAGGAGGAGGAGGAGGAGGAGGAGGAGAAAGGGAGGAGGAGGAGAAAGGAAGGAGGAGGAGGAAGTAAAAGCTTGATAAAAAGTATTGGGAAGAAGACCTCAGCGGGAGGGGAAGAGGCCTAAGAGAAGAGAAAGGAGTGGGGTGACTATGTATTATGCACATGTATGAAGTTCTCAAAGAACAAATTTTAAATTATTAAAAATGCTACCTATAATGAGATATCACGATGATTACATAAATTAGAAGGTGATCTTTTGACACTTTTACATGCCCTTCTGACTTTAAAGGTTTTTGTCAAAGAGTGCAGCGTTATCTAATTCCTTTGTAAGATACCAGCTTTCAATGTTTTAACACTAATGAGCTATGGAGAATTTCATTTCTGGTGTTGACCATTTCCAGCATCTCGGTCTAGAGTTGGGATATTTTCTTCTATAATTTCATTGAAGATATTTTTTATGCCTTATTGTGATATTCTTCTCCTTCTCTTACGCCCATGATTTGGAGACTAGGTCTTTTCATGATGTTCCAGAAGTTTCCCAAGCTCCATTCATCTTTTTTTCCTCTGTAAACTCTTCTGAGTGATCCAATGCCTCTTCTTTGTCTTAAATCCACAACTCTCTGTTTTTGACATGATTCATTTTGTTTTGTATGGCTTGCCACCGAGGTTTTTCTTTGGTTTGATGTTTTTCCATTTCTAGCATTATTTCAGTTTGGTTTTCTTCATTTCACCCATCACTGTTTTTTTTTTTCCTTCTTTGAGTTGTAATGTTTAGTTCTTTGTCTGGGTGTTCTTTCAGGTCATTCTCATTATAGTACATCACTGTGGGATTTGTGTTTTTATGGAGGTGACAAATTCTCTGTGTGTGTGTTGTTGTTGTTATTTCTGCCTTGAGATGTGTACATCTAGAATTAGCTTGTTGGTTGGGGTTTTTTTTTTCTCCCCGCCCCCCATCACCTTTCTTCTTTCAGCAGAGGTGTTTGCAATGTTTAGGCAGGGGTTAACTCATAGCAGGGTTAAGACGTGGGTTCCTCTGTTTATCTGGTATTTGGGGATGCAGCCTCTCTCCCAGGTCTTGCTTCTCTGTCACCACCTGGTGCCTTGATTTATTTGGTCAAGGAGTCTGGAACAAGTTTCTCCTGACAGTGTGGACTAGTCCAAGGTCTCAAACCCAGACGGAGCAACTGGAGGATCCCAGCTGTGCAGCTCTCGGGGACTCTGAACTAAGTGTGGAGCTAATGAGTCCCTGGTAGTGAGCAGGCTGGGATCAGCCATAATAGAATCTGAGCCATCAGAGAATACGAATATCAGCCAGAAGTGGTGGAGCATGCTTTTAATCCCAGCATTCAGAAAGCAGAAGCAGATGGATCTCTATGAGTCTGAGGCCAGCCTGGTCTATATAGCAAGCTCCAGGCGAACCAAGGCTACAAGGTGAGACCTTGTCTCAAAAGAAGGATGAGGAAAGGAGGAAGGGGAGGGAGGAGAAAAAGGAAGAGGTGAGAAAGATCAATGGCCTATCTGGATCTCTAGAACACTTTGCTAACAAGGACCTTCTAACAATATTAATTCTCCTGAATTAGTTCTTTCCTTTCAATGTGCCCTTAAGATTATTTCTCAGTTCTTTATAGTTTTATTGTGTAGGCCTTGAACATCTCTGGCTAAACTGTGTTTGGTGATGGGATTGTCTGTGCTAGACTATTATGTATAAAGAGAGGGTTAGTTGGTCTTACTATCTTTCCTATGATTGGCTAGTCTGTGCTGAATGAGAGAGGCTGATGTCCACCAGAGATGTTTTCTGTGGCAGTAGTTTTTCTTTGTGTATCAGGGGCCTCTGCTGGTCACACTTGACTTTTCAGCCTGTGGGTCGGGCAAGACTTCCCAGACTGCACCCTTAGGTGTGACTGCTTTAGCTAAGGGATGTCTTTCAAGTGTATTGGCTGTGTGGGAAACAGACACAGCATTGAGGTCAGTACGGGCAGAGCGCCTCTTGCATTATCATTTCCTGCAGGAAGGATGCAGCTGGGGATGTCGCGTACCCCCCACCCCCAGCTCAGAGCTCTCAGAATTTGCAGCAGCAACTGACAGGTTACCCCAGAATTTCAGTCACACTCTGACCTCAGGCTCAGAGCTATCAAACTGCAGGGTAATTCTCAGTTGATGAGGTCTGTTTCTGACTACTACAGGCAGATCTCTCTCTCTCTCTCTCTCTCTCTCTCTCTCTCTCTCTCTCTCTCTCTCCACACACACACACACACACACACACACACACACACACACTTCCTAGACTAAGCCAGGCTCCTCCCTCTCGCTCTTTGCCACTCCTCCCTGGGCCTTCTCCCAGAAGTATGGCAGGCCAAATTGAGGCTCCGTTATCTGTGGATGTTACCTAATTGTGGGCCCTCCACCAGGGTTCAGTGCTTAACGTAACAATTATCTCCCAACACACCTCCGAACTGTCTGTCCACTGCTGACCCATCTGGCAGATGAAGCATTTTCTCCACCAAAACCTCCAGCTGGATCTGAGGTTTTCAAAGGCTGTGGTTTGTCGAGAAAGGACTACATAGCTTTCTTTAGGCTTACTTTCTGGAAGTGGCTTCTGTTTCCCCTCCCTGTGCCAGACCTGGCTGAAAGTGTTCGGCTCGCTTCTCTGTGTCCCGCATTGCTTTCTCAGCTTGTTTCCGGCACCTTCCATTCCCTTCGTGGATCTCAGGAGCACTTCCTCTCTGCTTCTCTCTTTGTAAGGCAGTCTTTTGTCTCCTTCCGATGCTTTCCCTCACCAGCTCACAGAGAGGCAGCCTCTGGCTCGCCTTCTTAGCCAGAAGTTCATTTTTGTTAACGCTTCTCCACAGTTTCATTGCGGGTGTAAACTGTGGGTATTCATTCACCTCCTGGTGGGCATCTAGGTAGGCCTATGTCATGGCTGCTGTGAAGACAAGAATGTGCAGTATCTCTGTGTGGTGCTGACTTTGATTCCTTAAGGCACAGACCGGGGGAAAGAAACAGCTGGACCACATGCTCATCCATGTTTTGTGTTTTGCGGGACCTCTGGCCTGATTTCCATAGCAGCCGCACTAGTGTCTCCCCAATGGCAGGGTATAAAAGTTCCTTTCTTCTACAGCCTTGCCAGCATTTGTTGTTTGGTTTCTCTCTTTCTTGATCAAAAGAATATTTTTTTTTTTTTTAGCTAACTGACAAAGTATCATGCGCTTTTTTTTAAAATAAAAGAAAACCTAGAAAAGATTGTCATCACAATGTAATCAAGGTCTCTTGATTTTTCTTTCTCTGAATCCCCTCATTGTCTTTTTTCCTTTTGATTTTTTTCGAGACAGGGTTTCGCGGTAGCTTTGGAGTCTGTCCTGGAACTCACGCTGTAGACCAGGCTGGCCTCGAACTCATAGAGATCCACCTGCCTCAGCGTCCCGAGTGCTGGGATTAAAGGCGTGAACCACCCACCGTCTGGCCTCTAATTTTCTTAAATGTTGTTATTATTTACAGTAAATGTTTTTAAGCCTCAGCCAAATTCTTTTCACAGTCTCCTTTTCTGTAACTTTTCTCTGTTTGCAGCGATCAATTAGATCCTGGGCTACTGCTGACACAGGCCCTGGGTTTTCCTTCACCCCGTCTTAGGGGTCCCGTTAACCAGGGTCAAAGCGTGACCTTTGCCGGGGGCGGGGGGGGGTGTTCTGGTTTTGGTTGAGAGCTGCTCGCACGAAGTCTTCTGCAGCTGGGTCCTGGGTTAGAACGCACACACTCTGTGCTTAGGCAAGTCACACTTCTTACCTTTCAACTTTCTGCCTTGTAAGACTTGGCCAAGTCGTTCTTAAATGCCTCAAAAATGGAAGTCACCATTTCTAGATTGGGTGAAAATTCGACTTCTATTTGACAGTTCTGGCAAAGGCAAAACCAACCCTCTTGGTTTAAATAAAAAAAAAAAAACAACTATGTAACACTGTGAAGGTTTAACTGGTAAAAATGAGAATACGCTCCAGAAAAGAGCATGTTAGTTAAGAAATAGTCTTTGTCTCCAAATAAGTAAATAGATAGTCCTTCCGTGGTCACTGTTCAGAGTAAATACAATGTTCACAGCCACAATGGTCCATGAAGAAAATATATTCTTTTATTGAATTTTTATTCATACATCTTTACACTTTTATTAATAAAATTCAATAAATTTGATCCTTTAATCATAAAAACCTGCTGTACACATTGTTTTTATATACATTTTCTATTGATATTTATTGAGCTCTACATTTTTCTCTGTTTCCCTCCCTGTCTCTCCCCTTCGCCCTTCAATCCTCCCCCAAGGTCCTCATGCTCCCAATTTACTCAGGAGATCTTGTCTTTTCCTACTTTCTACTTCCCATGTAGATTAGATCTATATAAGTCCTCTTAGGGTCCTCATTGTTGTCTAAATTCTCTGGGATTGTGGTTTGTAGGCTGGTTTTCTTTGCTTTATGTTTAAAAACCACCTATGAGTGAGTACATGTGGTAATTGTTTTTCTGTGTCTAGGTTACCTCACTCAAAATAATGTTTTCTAGCTCCATCCATTTTCCTGCAAAATTCAAGCTGTCGCTATTTTTTTTTCTGCTGTGTAGTACTCCATTGTGTAAACGTACCACATTTTCCATATCCATTCTTAGGTCAGGGACATTTAGACTGTTTCCAGGTTCTGGCTATGACAAACAAAGCTGCTATGAACATAGTTGAGCACATATCCTTGTAGCATGATTGAACATCCTTTGGATTTATACCCAAAAGTGGTATTTCTGGGTCTTGAGGAAGGTTGTTCCCCAATTTTCTGAGAAATCACCACACTGACATCCAAAGGGGTTGTACCAGCTTGCATTCCCACCAGCAATGCAGAAGTGTTCCCTTTTCCTCACAACCTCTCCAGCATAAGTTGTCATTGATGTTTTTGATCTTGGCCATTCTTTCAGATGTAAGATGGAATTTCAGAGTTGTTTTGATTTGCATTTCTCTGATGACTAAGGAACTTAGTGACTTAAGTGTCTTTCATCCATTTTAGATTCCTCTGTAGAGAGTTCTCTAGTTCTCTGTTTAGGTCTGTACTCCATTTTTTTTTATTGGATTATGTGATCTTTTGGTGTCCAATTTCTTGAGTTCTTTGTATATTTTGGAGATCAGACCTCTATCTGATGTGGGGTTGGTGAAGATCTTTTCCCATTCTGTAGGCTGTCCTTTTAACTTGTTGACTGTGTCCTTTGCTTTACAGAAGCTTTTCAGTTTCAGGAGGTCCCTTAATTGTTTCTCTCAGTGTCTGTGTTGCTGGAGTTATATTTAGGAAGTGGATCCCTGTGCCGATGTGTTCAAATGTACTTTCCACTTTCTCTTCTATAAGGTTCAGTGTGGCTGGCTTTATGTTGAGGTCTTTGATCCATTTGTACTTGAGTTTTGTGCATGGCAATAGATATGGATATATTTTCATTCTACTACATGTTGATATCCAATTATGCCAGCACCACTTGTTAAATATGCTTTTTTTCCATTTGATATTTTTTTGCTTCTTTATCAAAGATCGGGTGTTCAAAGATGTGTGGATTGATATTCGGGTCTTCTATTCGGTTCCATTGGTCCTTCTGTCTGTTCTTATGCCAATACCAGGCTGTTTTCAGTACTGTAGCTCTGTAGTAGAGTTTGAAGTCAGGGATTGTGATGCCTCCAAAAGTTCTTTTATTGTACAGGATTGTTTTGGCTATCCTGGGTTTTTTGCTTTTCCTTAAGAAGTTGAGTACCATTTTTTCGGGGTCTTTGAAGAATTTTGCTGGGATTTTGCTGGGCATTGTGTTGAATCTGTCTGTACACATTGTTTACATGTTGCCAAAATATCTATTCCAAGCATAACAAAAACTTCACTGATTCTAAGGTTGGAACCATCACACAGATGGGGGCACTAATTAGCATGCATTCAACGAGGGCATTGTAGATATGCATAATTTATTCGGCACTGTTCATTGACATTGCAGGATTTTCTTGTCAGAAGCAAGCATCCAAGACTCAGTCATGATGTACCAGAATTTATTCCTCACCTCTTAATCAGCTTTTCATCTTCAAGCAGTATTCAGTCAGTTTGAAGAAACAAGCCACAATCCAGCTTCAGAATGGAGTCCAGACCCTCCAAGATCCCATCCGCAAACTGGTTCAGCTTGGCAGTTTTTCAATTGTGGAGAATGTCAAGAAGAAACAATTTAAATGAAACACCCTTAATACACACAAAGACTTGCATCTCCTCGGAAGCTCAAAGCGGGGTTTGGTGATGCACAGCTTGATATGTTTCTGACACTTCAAGCTGTCTAGATTGCATTAGCAGGTTAGAAGGTTCTGGAATGTTCACACTTAAATCCACACCCTAGTTGCTTGCTTAAGCAATTCTTCCTAAGACTACAACAGACTTAGGATTTTGGTTCTATCCCAATGGACAATTTAACTTCATCTTAACAATTTTGCTTGTTTGTTTTGTGTTTTTTTATTTTTGTCTTTGGCTTTTGTTTGTTTGTTGCTTGTTTTTTGTTTGTTTATTTGAGACATGCTTTCTCTGTTTAGTCCTAGCTGTCCTGGAACTCACTATGTAGACCAGATTGACCTCGAACCCACAGAGATCCACATGCCTCTGTCCACTGAGTGCTGGGATAAAGGCATGCACTACCACATCCAGCTAACAAATCTTAAATCCCTTTACTTCAATTAAGCTAAATTTAATTCACTAAACCTGTTCAACCTCTGGAAGAACTGTTAATAACATGTATATCATGTTAATGAAAAACATTAAGTTTTTAAAGTTAGTACCCCTAGGAAGAATAAAAACCAATGGAACATAGATCACTGCAAGGGACACCAGAAATGGGGGATTTTCACACAAAATTTTGGCAATAATTAAGACCTTTAAAAAAGATTTCTAAAAAAAAATAAGTGCAAAGTAATATCACTGGACCAAAATTTATTTTAATCATTTTTATTATAAGTGTATTTTTAACATCATAATTGGGATTTGTAGTCCCAAGCTAAAACATATTCTTCCCCCTCCAAATCTGAGAAGCTATTCTAGATCATACTTTTCAAACACAGTTTTTTTTCTTGGCTGTTTTTCCGATTTCTGGGGCCTGGTATTTAAAGGGCTCCACACTAGGTGTGCATGACTCTTGCTGGGAAGAGCTTTTGGAAAACTGTCCATCACATATAAAGAGTGACTGCCATCAGAACTTGAGCAGTATGGGAAAAACATTAAGTCCCTGTCAAGAACGGACTTATTCTTAAAGTAACAGAGCCTGTTCTCTGTGACACTAGAGAACATAAATAATCAAGCTAAATTGTTTTCCTGGACTTTGATGACAAGGGCTCCATCCTACTTAAACATCTATGCAAGACTGTTCCCGCGATTTACTGGGGGGCGGAGGGACTCCCAGGTGTTACTGGGAAGGGGAGCAGGCTGCTTCGGAGGGATGAGCTGATGTGGTAGCCTCTCTCAAATGCTCATTTTAAACAAAAGCTAATGGAAATGTTTTCGGGTCCTTTGTCGCATGCTATGCATACCAGCTAAGGCATCAAAACTGCCTTTTTAGGGAATTTTCCACCTCTGAAACGATTATTAATCTAGTTTTTGACTGCCTAATTCAACGTTTAAATTTTTTATTTTCTGCACTTCATTCAATACTGAACGACTTTATTTTTCCCGACGATCTTCACAATCCAGAACACAGGCACCAAAGCAGTTCTCAAAAGTCATCGCCTCCTAGAACAAGGCAATGGAAGCGGCGGGAAATCCCGAGGAGAGGTGTTCTGAACCTAAGTGTGAAAACAGGATCCCGCTCCTCTGAATTACCCTCAAAATGAGAATACTCCCATCTAATAAGTCAATATATTATTCTTAAAAATAAAAGTCTGGTCACTAGGATAAGCTGAACAAAAATTACCCTCACCCCACTCCAAATAGCCACCTCTAATCACCCCCTGTACTTCACAAAACCGGGTAAGTTGTACAGCTGAGGCCTTTAAGTCCGATGGCTCCCATCTACTGCTCCATTCCCGCTGCCTCCCTGTTTCTTTCTAAACACACGCGTGCACTCTCGGGTAAGAGTGTCTGTCTCTCGGGTAAGAGTGTCCCGGGTAAGAGTGACCGTGTCTGTTGATAAATTATGAGGAATGTGAACGAGGTGTGCACAGGGTCTTATAGGTACTTTGTAAACACCAGAATCACTCGGGTCCTTTGTTCCAAAAGCCTGAATCGAATCGTGCAAACGGGGACCACTACTTTCCCAGACGCGGTTCACTCGCTGCGTACAAACAAAGGGCGGAGAAGAAGTCCTCGTAACTGAGGTTGAGGTGAGATGGTAAGGAGATGATCTCAGCCAGTCTGATTTGCCAAGGTAGAAAGCCTAGGGTGCTGTCCACAGAACCAAACTTCAGTACTAAATCAGGATCCGGGAAGCCCTGGGAACGAAGCAAGCCGTCAAACACGTCCACGTTCAGATCTGTGGCTCTCCGTTGCTGCTGCGCCACCAACTGGCAGAAGTCCTGGGCGGCTCTCACGACATCTGCTTTTCCGTCTACTGGGCACAGCACCTGCACTGCCGACCGGCAATTTAAAACCAGACCGTCTTTGACATTACTTTTTTCCAACTCTGCTGAGTATCTGGAACAATCTAAGCCCGAAAGTTCCTGTCGTCGTTTCAAAATTTCCTCCATCAGTCTGGAATTATTTCTCTTGAAAATACCTTGGTGGTCGTAGACGCTAACGTAGGAGATCCCCGCGGCCACGCACCACACCACGATGCTCGCCACGTCCGAGAAGCTGGGCTCCAGCTCAGTGATCAGCAGAGTCAAGTGCACTGGCAGCTTGCACAGGGTCTGACGGTCGGCGCGCCAGCGCAACCCAGGGCGCGTGGCTGCCAGCGCAGGGTCCCTGTGTTGGAGGCGGTGCAAGTGAGGGTGTAGATGCGGGTGCGGGCTGGGACTGCGAGAGGTCCCACGGTTCACCAGAGGCTTGGGGAGCCGCCAGATCCAGCTCCAAGTGCCCGGGTGTACGCGCGGCGCCGAGATGAGCGTACGGTGCGGGCAGAGCAGTGCGTGTAGTGCCCGCCACACCAGTGCGCGCAGCACCCGCTGCACCAGCGCCTGCAGCCCGGCCATCGTCGTGAGAGCCCGGCGCCGCCTCCTCCCACGGCCCACGTGCACAACTGTGACCGCCTCCCGCGGCCCCACCCCAACTGCTGTGCGACTGCTTGATAGTAGCCACCCAGACACAAGTGAGATGGGATCTGGAGACATTTTAATAATTTTTAAAAAGAACTTATTTTTAAAAATGTGAATGGCGAATGCGTGTTGTGCTTGCATTAAGTTTATGTACACCTCTTACATGCAGGAGCCGGTGCAAACCAGAAGAGGGAGCCGGGCCCTATAGAACCAGAATTACAGTTGGGAGCCACTGAGGAAGCTGAGAATCAAACCAGGGTCCTCTGCAATTTAAAGTGCAGGCAGTGAATGACCCGTCTCTCCATCCCCTGGAATGCACTTTTGATTTTTCATTTTCCTGACAGATAAAAAGACTGAACACTTTACAGAATTTTATTGGTCGTTTGGATTTCTTTTTAACGACTATATATTTAGTTCATTTACTCGTGTGTGTATCTATATTGGATGGTTTTAGATGAGTTTGATTTGTGTAGCTTTTATATACCTAAGTCATGGGGTTATGACACAGCGTTCATCCTCCTGGGGCACCGCTGCTCCTCCATCAGAACAGATTTCAATCTGACTTTTGGCAGTTCCCTCTTGGTGGTGTTGACATGCTCCTCTTGCTCCCCTCCTTTCCCAAATCCCATTGTGTAAGGTTTCTAGGCCAAGGGCAGATGGTCCCAGAAACTTTGTAGCTGGCTTCCTGTCTTTAAATGTCATTTGAACTCCTACATTGCTTACTAGAGAGACTCTGCTGGGTGGGCATGGATGTTTTTCAGTCAGTATTGTCCAACGTGCTTATTATTTAACCAAGACAATGATCTAACCTTTACCCAGTTTAGCCCTAGGCTTCCAAGAGAGTCTTAGTAGTTCAAGTAATTGGGCTGGAAATGGCTTGAGCCATGAAAATGACATGATTTTGCGTCAGGTCAGTGGCCTTCCGTGGAAGCTTAACAGCTCTACTGGCGGACTCAAAACAAAAACAAACAAACAAAACAAAACCCTTAATACATTTTTAGTCCGGAGTCCTCACTTAGAGTTCTAACGAGGGAGGATTCGGGTACAAGCTCATGGGTAAGTTGTCCTCTCCAGTTTTAAATGTCTTTCTAATCTAGAAAACACTCAGTCACTGGGTCTCGGATGTTGCTAAACATAGAAGGTGCCCATGTTAACACATTAGTTTTCATTGCTGTGGCAAAAATCCCTGAGGAATGCCACTTAAAAGGGGAAACGTTCGCTTTGGCTCGTACTTCAAAGATTTCAGTTCACAGTCCTGTGGATTCTTGCTCCTGGAACAGCACCAGGCAGAATGCCAGGGCAGGGAGCATGTGACAGAACAAAGCTGCCAGCCTAGGAATAAGGAGATGGGTTTGCGAGGAGGAAGCCTGGTGCAATACGTAGTCCTTGGCGCATGCTCAGTCAGCACAAGCTCCCTTCAACTGGTGCCCTTCTCCAAAGTTTCCTTCACTTCCCCAAAGCCCATCACCTCAGGAGCACAGACTGGACTAAGGAAGTCAGAGCCCTCACCATCTGCTTACTCCTCTAAAGCTGCAATTCCCCAAGAGATCAGAAGAGGGTGTCAGATACCCTGGAATTTAAGTTACAGGTGGTTGTGAGCCACCATGTGGGTGCTGGGAATTGAACTCAGGTCCTCTGGGAGAGCAACTCTTAACCTCTGAGCCATCTCTGGAGAAATGCCTTTTTACCTTCTTTTTGAGTCTTATGGCAATATAGTATTTCACCATTGAACATAATGTCAGCTGTAGTTTTTGTTTGTGGTGGTGGCTGTTTGTTTTAAAAACAAGTTGAGGAAGCTGCCTTCCTCACCTAGTACTAAGATTTCTTAGCATTAGTTATTTGTATACTTATTTCTGCTAAAATAAAATTTCTTACACGTAGCACATGCACTATTCACTGGCTACTCTTCCAGAGGATCTGAGTTCAATTCCCAGCACCCACATGGTGGCTCACAATCACTTGTAACTTAAATTCCAGGGTATCTGACGCCCTCTTCTGACCTCTTGGGGTACTGCACACACATTGTGCATAGGTACACCTGAAGGCAAAAAAACTCAGGCACACACAAATACTAAAAAGAAGAAAAAAAGAAGATCCTGTTCTCAAAACCCTTACTCAGTGTCTTGTGGGCGGGGGGAATTACTATACAGTGTGATGAGGAGGGAAGGTCAAAGGCCACCAATTAAATTCAAAGAAAACCTCTTGTCTAAGATCAGCTACATAGGCAATCTCAAAGCATCTATTGAAAACAATTATGGGAACTAAGAAATGAGTTCACATCCAGTGGTGATGGTGGCACACACCTTTAATCCCAGCACTCAGGAGGCAGAGGCAGGTAGATCTCTGATTTGAGACTGACCTGGTCTACAGAGCGAGTTCCAGGACAGTCAGGGCTACAGAAAGAAACCCTGTCTCGAAAAAACAAATTAAAAAAAAAAAAAAAAGAGTTCAGCAAATTTACCAGATAATGGGTCAATATGCAAAACTCAATTGTATTTCTAGAAAACATCCACTGATAGCAGCACTAGCTAGTGTAACATAAACAGAGAGGTTACAAGGCTTACAGGCTCTAAAAAGCTTAGACAATTATGAGACTCACAAAGCCTGCCTCTGAGGATCCAGCCACGGTGGCCATTCCAGGAGATGCTGCCGTGCAGCTCCCTACAGGCTGTGCAGGAAGCTCGAGAGTTGCATGGCCCATCTTGGAACAGGCTTCTCAGTGATGCCCCTGCCTGAGGGTCTATCACCATCATCTCCCCCCGACTCCACACCCGTAAGCAACTCCAATAAACTCACTGACTTGTCAATACACATGGGTGGAATCATCTCTTGGTTGTCTTTGGTGCCGTGGAGAAAACAGAAACCTATTCACCTATCCCTAGAAAACGTCCCATGACACAGAGCCTGTACCCAGACAGACAAAAGGCCAAGATGGGGTAAGGCAGAGCAGTTACAAGGCCCCTGAGGTGGGTGGCAAGGCTTCATGTAACTAAGGCTGATCTGATGGAGGGCAAAGCCATCATGAGGGTGGTCCCACCGTGACCGCCTTTCCCACTGGTTGCTGAGTTGGCAGTGGTGTGACCTCTGTTGTGAGTGATGTGAGATGTGCCACCAAAGTGGAGCCATCTGTGCGTGAAGCATCCCAGGAGGCAGGAAGACACATGACCCGGTCCTGCTCAGACAGTCGTGCAGAGAAAGAAGTCTGTCTTTCTCCTGGTCCTGCCTTTGGTTTTATCCACTCAGAGAAGCAGAGAGTGTGCCCCCTCTCTATACGGAGTGTCAAGCCTCCTTAATAAGTGGAGGCCACCACACAAACATGGAGATGTGAAATCTATGATTCGGTATATGCACAGGGGCCTTGGTAATGGAAACTACGATAACTGGAAATTATCAACCCGCATCAGAGCTGTTTGAATTGAAGAAGTCTTTTAAACAGAAATGAGAGAGCGAGAGAGAGTCCTTTCCAGCATGGCCCATGAGGTCATGGGTCATGGGGACAGATGGGATCAATCTGAGGACTGTAGAAGTAGAGAAATGGAGTCACATGGCTGCTTTCCCTTTCTTGAGATCCAAGCTATGTGATGTGGCCTAATGTGAGAGACTGGTCCATACGAGCCATTAGGGACACTTGCTTTAGTGCTGGCCATGAGTCCCAGGAAGGACGGGCATTGCTGAGAAAACTGGACACGAGACAGACAGTGTTTGGTTTCCAGTTTCCCTAGCCTGGTAAAGCAAGAGACAGGAGCTAACTCATGGGATCAGTACAGGACTTTAATTGTTATTTTGTTGCAGCCCATGATGGGGAATGACTGTCACAGGCTCTGGGACACTGGAGTGACAGGGACCAGCACGTAAATGGGGTTTTAAGTGCTAAAGAATTCAAGATGAAATGGGGGCAGGGAAGCAGATGGCGGAGCCTGTCTGAGTTTCAGAAGCGAATGTGACAAGATTTGTATTGAATCAGAGTTCCCAGGGGAAAATTTTGGCAGACAACCAAAAGCCTCTGAAAGGTTTTAAAGCCTGGGCAGCAGTTTACCAGGGAGATGAAAGAAGGGGAGAACGGCAGAAAAGTGCAAGTTAAAAAAAATAAGGTTGAGCTTGTCCTAGAGCTGAACAGCGATTTCTCACGGAGAATATACTATGCCAATTTCCCTCTGCCAAAAATGTATACTGGAATAGAGGTGGTGTTGTTTGCACAGCCCAGGGCCCTTCCAACAGTCAGGTGAGGCTGACTGAGAGGCAGCAGGACTAAAACCAGCCTGTCAGGATTGGGGAGCCAACCCCAGTAGCACGCATGGCCATCGAGAACGCAACCATGATGACACACGAGGTAACTCGTGGCTCACCTTTCTCCCCAGTACTTATGAACAGGAATAGCTCATTATGGCTTCACCATGATTTGGTCTCGGGTTTGCACCGCTGACTCGTTGGTCTTAGACCTCTGGACTCAGAATGAATTAGTGCAGAGTTTCCTAAGATCCCAGCTTGTGGATGGAAGGTGCCTGAACTTCTCAGACTCTAGAATCACAGGACTTGTTTGCCAAATAAACCCATAAAGAGATTTCCAGAAAGCTTAATCATTAAGGAACCACAATGGTCACAATGAATTAACACTACATAATGTTAGTATAATGTTACATAATGAGTAAGGGTAATTATTTTAATCCAAAAATAGCAAGTACTGGTAAGAATGATGACCAATTAATTCTCTTCTGCTGGTGGAAATGCAAAATGGTGCAGTTTGGAAAATACTCTGTTCCTCAAAAGACTAAATATATAGTTTTTATATAAACTAATACTCTTACTCCTAGTCATTTATGGGCACAAAAACTTATATTCTCACCAGCTTGAGATAGAAAAATACAGACATAGAGAGATGCCCAGAAACTTCTTTAGATTTGCCCAAAACTCAAAAGTCACATGATTTTCATCTGTTAAACGGATGGACTACGATAGCTCTATAAATTGGTATTTTTCAGTACAAAGGAATGGTCCCCACGAGTCTCGCCCAGTATGTGAAGGGACTGGAGGTGGCCACTGACCCAAGCAAGTGAGGAAAATTTAAAGTCCACCGTTCCTCTTCGAACTACAGAGCATAAGATCATGAGGAGCGAGTGCAATTTTAAACAGATGTGAGTGAGTACTTCCCGTGGCTCCCCTCCCACCATTAAGACAGAAAGAATGGACAGGATAACCAACTTTCACCTTCAACCTGGAAATGGTTTGCTTGTCTGCTCACTCCCAGACAATGCCTGAAGATCAGGTTTCTAACTGGCCTGGATGTGATTGCTGGCAAGGCGTTTCATTAGTAGACATTTCCCCATTCCCCAAGCCAAAATTTCAATCAGAGCATGAAAAAACAAAACAAAACAAAACAAAATCACTCTACACCAAAAAAGAGATTTCATAGTTAGTAATATAATAACTGAATTGAAATCTTTCGTGAGGAGGTTTAACATCAGCAAGGTCAAGCAGAAGCAAAGACCCACCAGCTTAGAGACATATCCCTGACAACTAACCCATCTAAAATTAGAAAGGGAAAGAGAATATACAAACGTAAAGATAAATTATGAGATGTATCTACAGGACAGCCAAGCAGATACTGTTCCGAGCAGAGTCAGGGAGAATCAGAAAGCTTATACAGAAAGAAAAAAGTATTTCAAGTTCTTCCTAATGTCTTTTTTTTTAATTTGAAAAGTATATGTGATCATCAGTTCTAAGAATCTAAGTACACTGCAAAAATGGACAGATCTGAAAGGAGAAGTTGATGGGAACACAAGCGTAAGATGACTTGACGCTCCGCTTTTCACAATGGGTAGAAAAGTCAAAAGCCCAGTACAGTGAGGCATGCCTGTAATTCAGCCCCGGGAAGCAGAGACTGTAAAGAGGTGGAGGCTTCACGCCTGATGGGAAAGCACTCTGCAAACTGAGCTGCATCCCTGCCCAACAGAAAGCTTTAAATGATGTCGTCTCACTAAGCAACAGAAAATCTACTGCTACATGCTCAATACTTCAATTTAGCTGCTTTCCAGGTGACTTTTAGTTTCCTATTTTCTACATTAAAGCTTGAGTAAGCCCATTGCGAACAGGGAGACACCGAGCTCCAGCTGCCAGCTGTACCCCAGTCACAAACAAGGACATCTGACCAGAGAGTAAAAGTTTATTAATCATGGGTGAGTTCAGTTACTATGTATCATTAGTATACATACCCTAGAGGGAGGGCGTCTAGCTGGGATCCAGAAGCAGTAACAACATAGGTGAGAACGGAAATCAGTACAATCAATTTGAGAGACAGAGGCGAGGTTTCTGGGTCCGCAACCACACGTGGATCTACTAAAACCGAATGTGACCTATAAAAAAGAATTAAAGAAATGTCTGATACAACACGATTTGTAAAAAGTCCCAAACTGAAAACTACAGATGCAATCATTTAGCTACCCAGGAATAGCCACAGGTAAGTTCTCCTACAGAATCCTATACACCATTGAGAATGGGACTACAGTCACATGAAACAATGGAATACATTTCCCCAAAGCATTTCAGAGCAGAAGTCAGACCAGGAGGATCTAGCTGGGGCAGATCTAGTTCAGTTGTAGAACCCTTGCTTAGCATGGGTGAGACCCCCGGGCTCTGTCTGCAGCCCTGCAAGAGCACGTTTCAAAGAAGTAACTACTGGACAATTCCATTGATACAAGGTTAAAAAACGGGTACAGGGACTTCTCCTTTAGAAACGCCTGAGGAAATGTCCCTTGTGGGGGAGGGGGGGTATCTTGAGAAAAACACTGGAGACAAAGAATTTAATTCAAAATATTTCCCAAAGAAAGGCAACCAAGGAACATAGCCTACAGAAACGCTGACAGACCACAGCCAGCATTTTAACAGTGCAACTGAACTTCTCAGAATTCCCAGAGGCACCAGCAGGAGAGCCTGGATACTCACAATTACTTCACGAACAGCGTGGGCATGTCCTTTTTTCTGATACAGCACAGGGACTGAGTACCACAAAGAATGTTATAAAATTCATTTTCTTCACATTTTTCCCTGCAAACGCCTTTTGCTAGCCAGCATGTATCAAAAATTCGTCGTATGTAAATATTCATTCCGCTTCTAACTGCAAACAGAAAAAAAAAAAGAAAAGGTTAATGTGGTAGCTACTGTCTTCCAATGTCACGGATAAATTAGACTTCCGTCACACCATACGTTTTAATAAGAAACTCTACATAACCAGATATATCCATCATATCTATGACTACACACCCCTTGTAGTTGCTTTGGTCTCACCTTTCAGGGGCCCTGTTATAAGCCATTAGCGCCCATGATCCAGAATTACATGAACTACTACTGGTCATTTATATGTACAGGGCAGCACAGTAGGTTCAGCTTGCCGCTATTTTCTACATGGAAAGATCATTCCGCAGAGACTCCATACCAGGAGACACGAACAACTCCCAAGTAGCTCTGGGTTGTCAAAACTTCATTCTGAAGGAAGGAAGACTAATGGCCTAGAATTCTGAAGCCATCAATTCCATCCCAATGTGTCCAATAACGTTCAGGATGACTTTTTGTTAAGAGCCCCGTTACCTGTCCTAGCTTAATTTCAGAGTACTCAGAGGTATCCTATGGGATAATGGGAAAGAAATGGCTTGAAGTACCTAAAACCCATACCTAAGTCTAGCAATGTTAATACCTAGGTGCCCTTGGAAGCCAAGGAGTAATGGATGGGAGGTGGGGGGGAGACAGTTCATGGGAATGGGTGTAGCCCGGGCCATCCCTCTCTTCTATGGCAAGCCTTGGTCTCTCTTCTAGCTGCCAGCACAGAACCATGGATTAGACTTCGATCTGCAGAAAGAATGAATGTGTGCAAATAGTGAATAGTGTATGGTCAAATGCTACTGGTAAGCAAAGTTGCTTGCTGTATGCTCACTAGCAGAGCAGCCATTCTGGAAACAGAGGACTCAAGAGGAGACACAGTGCAGTATCCAGAGTCCTGCCGCACCCAAGGGCAGCAACCCTCTCAGTGTGTTCCCAGGTGTCTGTCTTTTTCATGTTTCACACTTGATCCTTAAGTGGCAACTTTTGAATGTGAAGGTTTGGGGTAGGAAGAAGGAGCTCTCTGGACACCCACAAGCCCCTACGTTAATTACTAAGTGGGAGTTTCTCCATCTTCTCACGTGACTCCCCCCCTGTCCAGAGCAGTTTGGCTACTCATTCTGATGCCCCCCACAGGATCCAACTATGCTACAAAGGAATTTCATGCAGGCTGACGACTAGTTCAGTTTTTAGATTCTTCTCACTGTAACATTTGCCTTGACTTCTAAATAAACAAGCAAGTGTGTGAACAGCCAACCACGAGAGGCAAGCCCCAAGAGTCCTCGCGGAACAGCTTCCCTTCCATTCCATGTCCTGTCTGTGCTCTAAGAGGTTTTTCACTTCATTCTGCCCCCATTTCTGCCCACATCCGTCCAGCCTCACTGACAAGGTTCCTAGATGCTCAAGACCCAAATTCAGAGCCAGCTTCTTCTCTAAAGAGAGCCATCTCTTGTTAGTGCCTTTGGTATCATCTCTTCGTTCCCTGCAGCAACCCACAGCACGCATCTCTGCCCATACTCCTCCTGTTTTTACTTCTGTTCTCTCGGCCCTGCCTTTGTCTCCGCCTTGTCGAGCCTCACACCGCAATTCTGTAAGCGAAGGGATTCGTTTTACCTGGTGGAACACAGCAGAACAAGACCAAGACCACAAGGACCAGCTGTAGGCGCCTCATGACCAAACCGGTGAGCAAAGAGTCAGTTGAGAAGCAGAGTCACTGTATGTGTGGCTTCTGAGACATGAGGACCCGTGTGGCTAGTGAACCTTTTGGAACAAGGACATCTGCTTGCTCCACTGAGCAGCCCAATAAATGCAAGATCTGACTTTGAATACAGCAGCTCGCCACTAACAAATGCTTACTGGCTGCCACTTCTGAGTTACCAGCCCAGTTTACGCTGTGTCAATAGTCTTGTTCAGAGCCCTGCTGGGATTCTGTGTAGCTACCTTTGTGTCTTCAGAGTACACCCACTTAACGAATGCCTAGTGTGTTTTCACCGCTCTAAGTCTCATGTGCTGGGGATGGTTATTTTCACGCTTACACAGTCAAAGCTCGGGTGGGAGTTCTCCCCTTTGGAAAAACGAGTCTTCTGAATTGTCGCTGGAAGAGATGGCTTCACCGAGTTCATGGAAATCATCACTGGCAGCAGCACATTGTACAAACTGCCTGGCCCGACCTGATTCTAGCCTGGTTGCAAGCTCTTTAGAAAACAAGAACTCCCCCAAAGGGGCCAGGATAACCTGCATAGTACCACCAGCACGATCCCAGAGAACACGGAGCCACGGCCTCCTACTGACCTCCTACGTGCTTAGGCATGCGCAGTGTGAGGTACGCACAGGAAGTACGATAAAAATGTCTTCTTTGACGACTGAGGGTCAACAGGGCTTGGCAGCTTCCAAGGTGTTTAACAAAAGCTGAACGGTCCTGTGTGAAGGCCAAAGATCCCTTAAGGCACAAAGCTGGGCACTGATCTATACAAGTTTTTAATAAGGCATTTCATCTGGCTGTAGAGCAGGTTATATATCAGGGGTCTATCTTCCTGGCCCAGAGACTTTTGAGAGCAAATGAAGCAATTGTCATGAAAAAAATCCTTGCGAGCTGTACATCTAAGGGACCAGTAAGGCCATATAACAAATAAAGACCTTTAAAACAGAGGTGACACACCTTCAACTAGAGAGCAAAGAGCCGGCACTAGAAATCCCTCTTTCATCACTGACCTAGGGCTGGCGCTATAGCTCAGGGTTAGAGCCCTTGCCTCAAATGCACAACATTGTAGGTTTGACCCCAATATAAATAAGTAAATAAACAAGCAAACAAACAAATAAATTGCTATAGCTTTGCCCTATGTTTTGTCTACCATGGTAGATGTGCATAGATGATGTGGCTTGAAAGAAAACAGCCCCCAAAGGAAGTAGCACTATTAGGAGGTGTGGCCTTGTTAGAGTAGGTGTGGTCTTCTTGGAGGAAGTGTGCCCCTGTGGAGGTGGGCTTTGAGGTCTCATATGCTCAAGATACCGCCCAGTGTTAGATCACTTCCTGTTGCCTGCAAGTCAAGATGTAGGCGCTCGGCTACTTCTCCAGCACCATGTCTGCCTGCAAGCTACCGTGTCACACTATAATGATAATGGACTAAACCTCTGAGAATGCTAGTCAACCTAATTAAGTGCTTTCCTTTATAAGAGTTTCCATGGTCATGGGGTCTCTTCACAGCAATAGAAACCCTAATTAAAATGGATAGAGAGATGACAGGAGGATGACGATAGATAGAAGAAAGGTAGGTAGATAGATAGATAGATAATAGATACATAAATAGATAGATAGATAGAAAGGTAGGTAGATAGGTAGATGATAGATAGATAGATAATAGATACATAAATAGATAGATAGATGAAAGATAGATAGATAGATAATAGATACATAAATAGATAGATATACAGACTGACAGACTGACCACCCAACCACTTCAGTGGGCTCTTGTTTTCAAATTCCATAAACCTTATAACATGGCATGGGTTCATATCTGTGAAAGATTCATGAGAGACCTACAAAGCAGAAAATCAGCAAATAATGAACAGGAGACGTGAGTTCAGAGGAACCTAAAGGGTCACATGATCACAATGCTGTGAGAGACACTCCTAACGAGCATGTTCCAACCAGAAGCACAGCCAGGTTTTCTTTCCCATGGTCCATAAGGTTTCTGATCTCCTCTCCCCCAGCCAATCACCTTGGCCTCCATTTCAGCTGTGCCCTACGGAATCCCGACTCCACTGGACACATTCTTTGCCCTTCCATCTCCGAGTTAGTGTTTCTGGGTTCTCTGGGGGCACCGTTTCTGTGCACAGCTACTGTTTAGAAGTAATCCACCTTCTGGGGCATCACAAGTCATGGGACAGGCAAGTAGCTTCTTTCGATCTCCTAATGGCTTCCTGCCCTCCCACAGCAGTACCTTCTGTGAAATGGGTACCTCCTTTCCCTCTTCCTGCTCACACTGGGTACATCATCACACCTTACCAGGCTTACCTCCAACATACAGTTCACACCCATAGACTGTTCTTCATCTCCACTGCCGCCTCTCAATCCCCTGAAGTCATCACCGTCTGTCACTAAACTAAGTGACCTTCTACCTTGTCTCGTGTTCCATGTTTAGATAACTACCATCCATCCTACACTCAGTAACTGAAATAGCCTTTATAGAAACCTGATCGTGAATTTGCCTGGGTAAAGCCCTTCAGTGGTTCCAGAGTGAGATCCACTAGCACGGACAACTAATGCGCGCTGTCCTGGTTTGCTTCCTGATGTCGTGATAAAGCACTACGACCAAAAGCAACTTGAGAAGCAAAGCATCAGTTGGGCTGATCCGTCTCAATTACAGTCCATCACCCAAGGGAGCCAAGGCAGGCTGCTGAAGGCAGGAACTCAAACACAGACCAGACAGGAAAGCGACTCGCAGGCTTGCTCTCCACAGTTTGCGCGGTTTGCTTTCTTCTACACCATCTGCCCAGGGATAATAGCCCCCACAGTTGGCTAGGTCCTTCCACATCAATTATCAATCAGTAAAATGCCACCTAGGCCAATCCGATGGGAGCATTTTCTCAGTTGAGGTTTCTTCTTCTCAGATGAGTCTAGTTTCCTTTGGGGATAGAGACTAGCACAAATGTGCTTATTTGGAAAGGTTGTAATGGAATGATTGACCCATAATTAATACATGCTAATAAGGACTAAATAAAATTCCATTATGGTGTGTATCAGCCATGTTTTTTTCTTGTTATTGTTGTTGTATTTTTTTTTCATTTTCTACTACCTGACAAATCAGGTTATTTATTGCATTCTAAGTACTGTCTACAGGGCTGGCAAGATGGCTCCATGGGTGAAAATACTTACCTGATGCTGAGGACCTGCACTTGAACCTTGAATCCTACGGTGGGAAGGAAAGACTTTCTTCCATAGCTGTCCTCAGACCTCCCTTCTCTGGCCACGGCGTGTGTGCTTCCACTCAGAGGCTCACACACAATGATAATAAGATATTTCTAAACGGATATACTGTGTACAGAAGAAGAGTGGATAGAAAGATGTTACTTTGAATTTGATTTTGTTCACTTCTGACTTCTGGTGCAGCAAGGATGGTGATGGAGGTGAGGCTGGGCCGGCGGAAATGTGTTCAATAAACTTCCAGTACTGTTTGTTTTCAGCCATTTCCGTTTGGGGATTTTTTATTTGTTTTGCATCTCTTTGCCTCGCTTATACAACTTAATTAAGTTACAGCAACTTAAATTGCCATGAATAGGGCAAGTGATGTCTTCTTCCCTCTGTCTATCAATCGCCTTCCAGTTTCTTCACCAAACTTCAGACGGAGTCTGAGAGCCTAGGAGGCAGACATGGAGACTAAGCAATTGGTCTCCAAACCCCACAGATGTTTAACCTTCATCTTCTTTCCCCTCTAATCCCAGGCTTTCCATCTGGAATTTGGTTCACTCAGGCTTTTTTCCCCCCCAAGACAGGGTTTTCTCTGTGTAGCCCTGACCATCCTGGAACTCACTCTGTAGACCAGGCTGGCCTCGAACCCAGAAGTCCGTCTACCTCTGCCTCCCAAGTGCTGGGATTAAAGGTGTGCTCCACCGCTGTCCGGCTCACCAGGGCTTTCTTACACCTCCTGCTTTTGGCTAATTGATAGAAAACTGATTTTTATTTTGCTAAAGATTGCCACTAAAATGCAGCAAAGTTCTTTTGCTAGATGGCTTGCAGGATCTTCTTTAGTTTCTTTGTTAGAGATAGTCCCTGACTTAAAATAGTTTGATTTATAATTTTTAACTTTTTGCTACAGTGTGAAAGTAGTATGAAGATTTGCTGCAGGTTTTTCATTTTTTTTAAATTTTTATCTTCTTCAAGGACTGTATGGTACAATACTCTCAGGATGCGGGCAACAGGTCCCAGCAGCCACACAATCACAAGAGCAAACTACCTCTATTTGACACAATACTCTCTTGCTAGGTTATTTGACAGGTTATGTATATTAAATGCCTCTTTAACTTACAGTATTTTCCACTTATGACGATTTTTGTTACTATATAAGTCCATCTCAAGTTGAGGGGCATCTGAAGAAAGACCACCTAAGATTAGTAATGTTTGACTTACCTGTTTCCACACAGAACGTTCTCAGCTTCTGAGTGGTTACTAGACGAGGAAGAATAGTAAAGCTGGGATTGGAGAGTTCAAATCCCTCCCCCTTTTTTTTCACCTAACCAGGCTCAGGAAGAATCCTGAGCCTAAATTGAGTACTTGAATTAGGCATGCTGAGTGAAGGCAGCGGAAAGCTCGCCAGGCCAGCGGTTCACTTAGGCGGTGCGGGGTGCGGGAACGTTTCCCGGAGCAGCTCCCCTGAGGATGGCACAGTTGGTGTGATTAAGTTAGAGAAGGATTCTGTGGGTGAGAGGCACGGGGGAGAAATACAAGGGAGGTGTACCAACATGGTCTTCATCCGGTACACTGCTCTTCTGATCAAAAGAAGCCGTGTCCATCCTTCGTAGCTGAAAAACGGGCGGCCGTTCATGGCAAGATACTAAAGTCACCCTATCAGTCTCTTCTGCTACGGGGGTTAAAACACTAAGAAACTGAAGAAATAAGAAAACGGCATCTGTGTACCTGAATTCGAACTCGTTCCGTCACCTCCGTGTGACTCATCACATTTCCTGGAAGCTCGTTATTTTACATCCAATGGTGTAAAAGCAATGGTAAAGCGAGGTTACAGCGCCCTCGTGTGGTTGTAGCGACTATTACATGAGATCATTTCTACGTCAGAGACGGGGAGACGGATGGCTCAGTGGGTGACAGACAGCTCTCACGGTGCAAGCCTGATGACCCGAATTTACATCCTCAGAGCTCATGCAAAAGCCCAGTGTAGTGGGATTTCTAATCCCATTATTCCTGGCAAGATGATAGGCGGAGATAGGTGAATTCCCTAGACACCCAGAGGCCAGCTAGCCTGGAGTACGCAGAACAGTGGAAAAACAAGAGGTATCCTGCCTCCCGATACGCGCTGTGGTATGTGCGCACTTAAATCCCCCCTTCCACACACACATACACACCTATACATACAAAAGATTTTAGAATGTCTATGTAACTGTAAGAAACTTAATCTAGTAAGCATGTGGGAATGATAGCTATTTCTGTTATTATTATTATTATTATTATTAATTGGTGACAATCAGCAACCAATATTTTGATGACTCATACACTTTTTAAATAATTGTAGCCTTCAATAGATGCAGAGATCAAGAAATAGAACATCTACAAGGAACAAGGAGAAGGGGGAATCCTTAGTAATTGTTGCTGCCTTCCTCTAAGGCAGCCTTTGTCCTTCATCCTTCTGCACTGACGTGCGCACGACTGTGTGTGGAACATGTGAACCTCCTCTCCACTGACACACTTGCACATGCTCACACTTACACTCATACTCACACTTCCACCACCAGCGCCTCTTACATCACCCATCAGAAAGCACTAGTGATCCTGACCCAAGTCTGCTTCGTGAAATGCTCGAGAAATAAGGCTCGGCACTCCGAATTATACAGCAGCTTACTTCAATGTTACCCAGAAGGAAGTGGAGCCACGTGCCTGTCACTGCCTCCTGCGACACGGTGTTACACACACTAGTATTATTACGTGACTAGGGCTGTGGATGTGTCGAGTTAAATACTCGGTTACATTTTTGCCAAACTCCTGAAATTTTCACTTTGATTCTCCTTTCTTTCTTTTTAAAATTATTTTATGCTGTTTTCAAGATGGCTTCCTCTATGTAGTCCTGGCTGTCCTAGAACTCTCTGTGTAGACCAGGATCTGGGATTAAAGGCTTGTGCCATTACTCCTGGCATAGGACTTAGCCTCTTGGTCTTTAAAATCAATGGTTGAATTTATTGTCTTCTCTTAAGTAATCCTGAGCTCTGGTAGAAGGCTGTGAGCTTGCCAACGTCAAGCCAACCCCCAAAGTTCACCCTTTGGGTCCTCTGTAGACCCAAGGACCCAAACGGACCCCCATAGATTCATTTCAGAAGTCTATTTTAACAGACCTACGCTCTAGACCCAACCCTACAGGCCCGAGAACAAAAACTGCACACTTGCTGTCCCAGAGACCAGGCCTGCCCACGTGAGATTCCCAAGGGCGCCTGTACCTGCGTGCCTTCACTGCTGTCTGGTGGAGCCCTCTCACAGGCAGAACTGTTGGCCAAAGACAAGAATAAGTTCCACTTCACATGTTCAGGTGCTAGCATAATGCATACAACAAACCTGATAAACCAAGGAGAAATAAACACCGCACACACATACACACGCGTGCACATCTCCCAGTAGCTGACTCAAGGAAATGGAGATGTATCAGTTCTCTGTGAAAATTAATTAATTAATTGTTCCTTGAAAGCTCATTGAGCCTGAAAAAAATACAGAAAAATAGTTTGAGGAAATCAGCAAAATAAAGGAATAGAATGACTCAAACTAGAAATTTAGAAGGGATTATAATTGTTTTGAAACAACAGAAGTCCTGGAGTGAAAAGGATCCAATGAATAAAACTGAGACAGCAGGCATTAGCCGCAGAGCCGGAAACAGAGGCACCTGAGGTCAGGGAAGAATCACTAAGAAACACACTGTCAGGCAGAACAAGGAAAACTCGCCCAGTAAATGGTCAAATGTTTCCTTTTGTCAGAGAACAATTTTATTTCCTGATACACCCAGTTACCATTATTAAATCGCTCCTCCAGGACTCAGTGGCTTGGAACTAACTGTGTGTTAAAGAATTGCCCTAATTTCTTAAACTGGATGTGGCCACTGTGTATCGAAATACAGAACTTCATCAACGCTTAAGATGAGCAAAAATAAAAAGTTTCTGTCTGTGATAACAGGCAGCCAGGCTGCTCTTTGAGTTGGAGGGGGAGGCAGGGGCATGCTCGTGGGTCATAAATTAGCTAGACCAACTGGCCAGGGCCCTCTCATCTCCTTCTCCTAGCACTGGGAAAGTGCCATTCATTTAAAACAAGATGATATATATATATATATATATATATATATATATATATATATATATATACATCAACATATATATGATGATATATATATTGCTTTAAGTAAGTCTTGTCATAACCAAAAACATTAAGCATCTGGGACAAACAGAAAACATAAAGAGAAACATAAAGAGGAAGCAATCAATGCATATGGTTACCACCAGCAACTAATTAATTAATTAATTAATTTTAAAAAAAACAGACCACAAAGGAAGGGGGAAAAATGAATGACAAAATATTCAGGAAATAATTAATAAAATGTAGTGGTATTCTCCAAAATTCACAAACTTCTTGTGTTCAGATTCCTCTTCTGTTCTGTATTCATTTAGCTTCACTAGCTTCTTGTTGTATATAATAATTCGCTTAGGGCAATCACTGGGATCTAGTAAGGAACAAATCATGAAAGACCCTAAATGGGACTGATGTAAACAGGAGAGTCTGAGCTCCGTCTCTCACTTGCAGGAGACCTAGAAAGAAGTCTAAATGGCTGTCACATTAAACAGAGAACATCCCGGGGCAAGCGATCCTCACTCCACAACGCTTAGTGACCAGCAGACTATTGGACCCAGGGAGGAGCCCTCCTGTCTTTAAGACAACACATGCCATGGAAATGTCCTCTGGTCATCAGATAATCCTCAGAATTAACTGGAACACTACAAAATCAGGGTAAGAAATGCAGACTTCAAGACTATCAGTTTTGGGGACCATTGCCAGGATAGGAAGCTGGGAAGCAGTGGAGAGGGGAATAGCAGGGTACAGTGATCTGATGGGGAGGAATGGGAAAGGGGGCTCTTTAGGGAGCAAGAGGAAGGGAAGGCTGTGTTGGTTTGTCAGTTTTGTTTTTTTAAAGCATCCTCTACCCATGGCTTTGCCAGTCACAAGCATAAAATTCTCCATGTTTCTATCTCCACAAGCTACTACATAGTCCCCTCTCCCACCAGATAACAGAAGAATACATAAACCCCTTAATGAGTGTTTCTCATCAGGAGCTGGTATGGCATTTCTATGAACCAAACCTATAGACCTGGTTTCTGTTCATCTAACCCTTGATGTGTTCTAAGGTAGTTTTTAAAAAGATAAAAATAGAGAGACAGACTCTGGATTAAGATGGATAAGGTAACACGTCCCCCAGGGTCCAGCCACTCTTCTCCAGATGCTGGCATCTCCAGCCTTTCCTACACACATCCTAACTTGGGTATTATCATTGTTCTTATTAACAGTTCCACAGGCTGGAGCCCTTCTATGTGAGATCCTGCATGGGCGTTGTCCTAAGAGCTGATGGAACAACTGAAAAGTCCCTCTATCTCCGTCAGTTCTGGCCTCTCCCTACGCGCATCCTGCACAGAAGTGCTCAGGAGGCAAAAGCAGACAGGAAACCGACCTCTCCACTTCCCCCGTAATGTGCTCTGCCTGCATCTGTGGGGATTTCACCATAGTCTTCTCTACTTGACTCCATCAGCCTCAGCAGCCTCACCTGTAAGAGTGTCCCGTATCCTGTGACAAAGAAAGCCTGTTCACACCCCATACTCTTATGCCGTGTTCCAGTGGATTTGCTGAGGATTCTTGGGGTCACCCCTTTCTGGACTTTCTAGAATGTTCCCTTCTACGTAGTCTTCAAGATTTTGTTCTGGGCATAATCACCTTCGGAGATTCTTCCCTGCTTCTCCCTAAGTGTAATATGTTGCCCTATAATATTTCATTAAAACTAGCATATGTCTTAACTTAACTATATTAAAATTATAACCTTGGGGGCAACAAGATGGCTCGATGGATAAAGGTGCTTGCTGTCAGGCCCGGAGACCTGAGTTTGATCCCAGGAACTCACATTGCTAGGAGAGAATTGACTTTTGAGAATTGTTCTTTGACCTCCACGTGACACTGTGGCATGCACATGTGAGCGACTGTACCCAGGCATGTGCGCGAGAGCACGCGTGCGCGCACACACACACACACACACACACACACACACAAGTACATTCACAAATAAATAAAATTATAACTTTGTGTAAGACTTTTCTAGCCATGTCACTGGAAGGGTCTCTACACCTCTGGAAATACAGATTACGAACTGTAGAGTGGCCCAAACACTGACCCCATGGAACTGAACCAAATCTTCTCCCACTCTCTGGAGCATTTGCCTTCATCCGCTCTATTAGCTCTTCCTTCTCACACATCTATAATGAACCTCATCTTCTTACGTTTTTCTACATCTGCTCTGTGTCTCATTTATCGCAGAAGCTGGGTCTAAGAAGAATGGGTCAGGGGTCCCTTCAGACATGTAACTAAGGCTGACAACTCAAGCCAGATTCCCATCCGGCACTGTGGAGCTGCCCCTTCTTGTAGCCCCTCGTCATTCCCAGAAGTCCAAGGAATAAGCACAGCCTTGCTTGATACGCTTGTGCTAAGAGCTCTGAGAACAAGGGAGATGTTAGAATGTCCATGGGAAGCATAGGGCACTGTGGACACTTGGCAGGAGCCAAGAAAAGCAGCCCTGAGCCCTGGGGACTCCTGGGCAGCTATCCCAGGGTATGAGCACATGAAACCTTGAAAGCAAGCACCAGGGACTTTTTTCCTCTTATCAAAGGCAATCATGGTTTCATCTGGCTACACAATGCCTTAAGGCAGCTATGCTTCCTGGACACTTGGACAACCAGATCTTACAACATTTACTGAACTTGCCCTGATACAGAATGTGATTGATGGTTGATTGGTTGGTTGGTTGGTTGGTTGGTTGGCCTTGTACCTGAGCAATGTTCTGTGTGGCCAGTTAGATTCTTCAGCTTGGGCTTGGGTTTTCGGTCTGAAGTCACCTCTCAGTGATCATAGGTTCTCAAGGGTCCCGAAACTGTGCTCTGAACCAAGTCTTTTTAAAATGCGCTCTTATTTACGCTTTGAGAATTTCATATATGTTTACCATTTGGCCAAATGCATCCCCTACTCCATCTCCTCCAACTCCCACCAGAACCACGCTACTCCATCTTTCTCCTAACTTCAGGCGCTGTCTTCTTTTAACCTCCTGAGTGCATTGAGTGCCGCCAGCATGTGCACAGGTGGAGGGCTATCCAATGTAGCATGGGCAACCTACCAGGGGTCACCTCCCCAGAGAAAATGACTGCACCTCCAGCAGTAATCCGTAGTAGTTCCCTGGGTGGGGTAGAGCTGTGTGATCCCCTCTTCCCTCCATGCTAGACTTTTGACTGGCTTAATTGTGTGCAAATCTTGTGCCTGCAACCTTAGATGCTGCTTGATTCCAAGGCTTATCCTAATCCACAGGTCTGCAGGAACATAATTAGAAAATGGAAAGTTCTGGATAAGGCCTAAAGGCAGGACATATGTTCAGTCTTATCATAACCAGAGGAAAGGCTATGTAAGGTCCTCAGTTCCTATGAGTTAAAAACTCAGTGTTCTGAAGAAGCCAGAAGCAATGCTGGAAGTCATTTCTTCTCTTCTTCACAGACATCCTTCACCTGGTACTCTGTGGGGCTAAGTGAAACCCTAGAGCAGCCCCATTCAGTGACCTACCCAGCTCGGTGAGGGAGGCTCCCCTACCACCTTCCAGATATTCTAGGCTCTGGGATCTCCTCATTAGATATGAGAAGGTAGCAACTTTCATGTCTAATCTCCCTTCTGATACACGTGTGCTCTTGCTCATAGGTACAAGTCAAGCAGAGACACGGGGAGCACATATCAGCTCTTGCTCACACCTAACATCTCCCGGGATTCCAAAGGATTGAGGGTGTGTGTCAACAAAGATCCTCTAGAACAGCGGTTCTCAGCCTTCCTAACACTGCCACTCTTAATACAGTCCCTCATGTTGCGGTGACCCCCCAACTATAAAATTGTTTCCATTGCTCCTTCATAACTGTAATTTTGCTACTGTTATGACTCGTAATGTAAATATCTGTGTTTTCTAATGGTCTTAGGTGATCCTTGTGAAAGGGCCATTCAATGCCCCCCAAAGGGATTTCAACTCACATGTTGAAACCACTTCACTAGGCAGTGGCTAGTTGAGATAGTTCATTACTTTTGTTAACTGATAAATCCATAAAACTCTCCACATGCGGTAGTGAATATCTGTAATACTAACACTAAAAACACCAAAGCAGAATATTGGGGAGTTCAAGGCCAGCCTAGGCACATTGCAAAACCTGGTCCCCCAAAACTAACTAAAATCTTACATTTTAGTATTAAATGGACACACAGACATTGCGTAATGTTTAAGTCAGATTAAATATTCAAATTCACAAACATTTATCATCTTTTTAAAATATTTATTTATTTATTATGTATACATAATTCTGTCTGCGTGTATGCCTGAAGGTCAGAGGAGGGCACCAGATCTCATTACAGATGCTTGTGAGCCACCATGTCGTTGCTGGGAATTGAACTCAGGACCTTTGGAAGAGCAGGCAATGCTCTTAACCACTGAGCCATCGCTCCAGCCCCCATTTATCATCTTTTTTTAGTGAAAACTTTGTTTCACTTTGTTTGATTCACTAAGACCGGCCTCAAACTCTTGATCCTCATTCCTCATCGCCTGAATGCTTGGAGTAGAGGCGTGGCCCACCCTGCCCAGCTGGTGAAACATTTAAAACCCTTTTCCTAGCTTTTAAGAAAATGCACAGGGCATTATTGTTATCTCTAGCCAATCTAGCAAGCAATAGCACACCAGAACTTCTTGTGTCTAACTGTAACCTGGTTCCCAGGGAGTGGATGTCCCATGGCCCTCTCTGCCTGTTCCCCTCTTCTGGGAACCACCATTCTGCTCCCAACCTGTGTGAGGTCAATGCTTTCGACTCAAGATCACGTGGTACTCCTTCTTAATTCACTCTACAAGATCTCCAGTTTCACCCATGTCAGGGTGATAAATGTTAAATATAGACACCCCGTTTTCTTTGTCCAGTCATCAGTTGATAGACATACCGGTTGTTTCAATGTCTTAGATATTGTGAAGAGTTTCCACAATTAATATAGAGGTTTGGTTGTCTCTTGGGATGCTGATTTCATTTCCTTTTAATAAATCCCCACTAGTAACATTTCTGGATCACAAGGTCATTGTCTCTCAATTTCTGAAAGACCTTCCATGCTATTGCCCATGATGGTTCTTCCAGTTTACATTCCAGCCAACAGTGTACAAATGTTCCCCTTTTTCCTTACCCTCCCCAGCAGCTGTTAACTTTAGTCTTTCTGTATCAGTCATTCTTATTGGAACCAAATAAGCACCTCCAACTTTCATTAGTATTTCTAGGTAATTAGTGATGCTGAGAAAGACTGTTTTTATAAAAAGCATCTTTTCCTTCTGTTACACTGCCAGCCATCATTCTTGGGAAGGTGGGCTAGCGTGTGAATTCAAAACAAAGACATGATTTTGGGTTTGTTGACTAACAAGTGCACATGGAGGACACAGCTTCAGCAGCCGTTTCTCTCTCCAGGCCCCTTCAACCCCTCTGAGCCTTAATTTTCCATCTCTAAAAGAATGGCCAAGCCTCTTTCCTGCATTCATGGATAGCAGATGTTTGGGAGGAGACTGAAACTCTGTGAGACCAGAAGTCCAATGAAAGATGCTCTCATGGCAAAGAATCCTTCCTTGGAAGAGACATCTCACCACTAGCCACCAAAACACGCCAATGCAAAACCCACTGTCATGGTCTCACCCCGAGTTTAACTCCAAGTAGAGACCAGAGCAAGATTCTCTCAGCTCTCAGCAGTTTTCCATTACCAAGAAGACATTTGGAGGTCTCTGAAGGAGAAAGAAAATATGGCTACTATGATGGATTATTTACTAGTAATAATGAGTACTTACGGTATACCAGCATGCGTGCCAGCAAGATGGCTGAGCTGGTGAAGTACCAACAATGCAGGGCTCTCCACTAGAGTTCCATCCCTAGAACTCACGTAAAGGTAAAAGGAGACAACTCCACAATGTTGTTCTTTGATCTCCACATGCACACACACACACACACACACACACACACACACACACACACACCCCACGGGAACATTCATTGTTTAAATATGTGCACTCATATTTTTTAAAATAAAGTATACCAGCGTGAATACATTTTTTTCATTTTATTCTCATATCCTCAAAAGGAGGAAATCCTTCCCACAATGCACCTGGTTCTGGAGACGATGCAGCTGGAGCCGAGATGCTAAATAAAGTCTTCAAAGAGTAGTCCTTCGAGACAGAGTGTGACCCATAAAACTGTCTGCTCACATCTTACAGACTGAAGTGTGTGGGCCACTTGGCCACCAGCCTAGCTCCAAGGGCAGAGTAAAATCAAAGTTCTGTCAGTCATTCATCACTGGCCCCGAGCAGTGCCAACCTAGTGGCTAGGTCAAGGGCCACATTTAGCTCCAGAGCTGTATTGTCCAGTTCCACTTCTGAGTCTAGGCATCCAACCGTGAACACAGCACAGAGCTGGCCCTCCCGTGAGAAAGCAGCAAGACTTCCAACTCAGTCATTCCGAAGCGGGAGCTTCTACCCTGACCCCTGAGGTCCTCACACCGTGATTGGTATCTCAAGCCAACCATTTGGAAAAGGAAGTGCCCCTGGGAATTTTGCTTCATCTACATTGGTCTCTGGACAGGAGAGTAAGTGAGGACCATTCCCTACTCTACTCCATGAGTAATTAATCAATGCTTCTACTCTTGGTCAGGCCTTGTTGACATGTTAAGAAACACTTTTGTTTTTTAGAACACTGTGAGCCCTCCTTACCTTTATTCTACCCAGTCTTGAGTTACCTGTACTCAGGAATAGTGTTTCTGGGACCCTGGGCTTTTGGTGTGTCTTGAAGGCAAATGATGCAGCCATTTTCCCCCTGAATTTTCAAGAGGTGAGAAGGAAGGTACTTAGGTATGACGTGGGGTGTCCCGCCCTGCTGGTGGAGACACTCTGCCCTTCGCTGAGGGCGTTCACATCATGTGGTTTGCAGAAATAAAGGCAGCGCTGAATGGCACGGGGTTCTCCTCTTCTTCTTAACCCTGTAGGAACTGAAATCTTCCCGGAAGAGAGAGCCAGAATCCAGCCGCACCTAACCCAGAACATCTCTATACAGGAAGCTTCCCGACAGCTAGCTGGGCAGTTTCAGCTCTGCATGCTCCACAACCATGCACCTGCATCTTTCAGGGTTACTCTTCTTCCTGGTGATCTCATTGCCTGCAGGTAGGAGGAGAACTGTCGGTCTGAATATGTAAGGGTCTCCTAAGGGCTCAGATCCTAAAATTCAAATAAATTAGCAAGCAAGCAAACAGCCAAATAAATAACATAAGCCAAGCTTGGAAAGTTCCACTCATAGGAGAGGAGCCGGTAGGTTAGGGTTAGGATGTGGGTAAGGAGTATCGGGGTGTCATTCTTTGCATTACTTATTTCTCACTATTTTCTGAAGATCCCCAGGATCTTTAGAGAGGGGAACCCATTTCATGATGTGTGCATTCCTATTCAGTCACCAAATTCCTATTTCCTCTAAATCGAGCTTCTGTTTGTTGAGACAGGATCTCTCTGTGCAGCTTTGGTTTTTCTGGAACTCACTCTGTAGACCAGGCAGGCCTTGAACTCCCAGAAATCCACCTGCCTCTGCCTCTAGGGTACTGGGGCTAAAGGTGTGTGCCACCATGCCCGCTTGTTGCTGACCTAGACTCTACAGTCTCCCCGAGATAGGAGGGGAGTCTGGAAAGGGGAATCAACAGACACCAAACCCTCCACCAGCAGGAAAAAAACGAGACTACCTTTGCTCTTCACCTCCTGAACACTGATTTGCCTTTTTCTCTATTCCTTCAGGTAACTGTGCGGTCGGGAATAAAGGTGTAGAATTTCAAACATGCAGTGCAGTCAAGGGCCTTTGTTTCTTTGGCTGTAGGCCTGGATGGGTATGGGTCGCCTTCTGTAACAACCTAATGTCCTGCTGTGTAAAGGACAAACAATTTGTACTTCCTCAGTCCAAAGGTATATGACCTATGTATGCTTCCCGGCTCCGAATAAAAAGCTGTGTGGGTAATAAAGAGTTCCCAATCTGTCTTCAAAGTCTAAGAGCTCGTTAAGAGAGGTTGTGGGTGGCAGATGGGGATCACACTGGCAGATCTGCTTTTTCCCAGGTTCCAAATGTTCCTTGCAAAGAAGCATTGCGGTGAATGGCACTGCCTGGTCTTCCTTTCTTGTCTTAAATCATAAATCCCTGCTTGGGACTGGAGATGTGGCTCAGTGCACCAGTTGCTCTCCCAGAGGACTCAGGTTCGATTTCCAGCACCCACATGGTAGCTCACAACCATCTATAACTCCAGTTTCCGGGGATCTGATGCTCTCTTCTGGCCTTTGCAGGAGCTTCATATATGTGGCACACAGATAGTACCACATACATAAAGTTCAATTAAACTTAAACAAAAATAATAAAGTTCATACAAGTCCACAGACCCAAGGAAAGGACCTTCTCTGAGTGTAGAAACAACAGTTGCCATGAAATCATCAGTCTTTAAACTGCTTTGCATATATCAAACTACTTACCCCTCAAAACAAAAATTTGATTTCTTCAATTGGTAATTTTTTCTAAGATCACACAAGCGGTAAATTAGTTTGTCTTGCATTTGAACCCAGCCCATTTTCACTTGCTTTTTTCCTTGTTGTTATCACCACCACCACCACCACCACCACCACCATCATCATCATCATTTATTTCTCCAAGAAAGAGCACACCAATTGATTATCCAATACCAAATGGTCAGGCCTTAAAAACATATACATGCAAGTAATATACAAACTGAATGGGTGTAATTGCATATTTGGGGATACACACACACACACACACACACACACACACACACACACACAGTTTCCCGTCTATCTTGATCGAGTCTGCTTTCGTTTACACTGAACTGTTTCTCACTTGGGAAGTATAAGAGATTTGCTGAGCTGTAGTTTCAATGAGAAGTTATGCATCCAACCAGGTCCCTGAAATACTAACCCCTCAGAACTCCTTTTAAGGCTCAAAGCCATAAACTGTTTCTAAGTTCCATTGCTGACTCTCCACACAGGCCCTTGACCTGAAGTTCCCACACACCCGACAACACTACTTTTGCCCATGTATCATTACAAGCATGTTCAGGATGAAGTGGTCTACACAGCTGGGTTGTGCCAGGCTGTAGGCATCCATTCCTGTGTGCCCCTCCCCAAGGGGGACGGAACCACGGGACTCCATCAAGATCCTTGTAATTCACTGCAGAGCCATGAGAGTGGTTGGTTGCCTCATCTCAGGAGTGGTCTTTCCCAAAGCTGTGGCCATAGGAATATTCTATTGGTACAACAGGAAGGACCCACCTGTCCAGAGGCCTTCAGCTTCTAGCCCTCAAATTTCTGGCAAAAAAAGGGGGACAACCTAAAGGTCATGATGGGTTCACACAGCTAGACTCTGATGACATGGTGCCCTGGTTAGCCCTTTGGAACGCCCTCCGGAAGCAGTTACAATGTGTGGCAACCTGTATTGGCGCCGTAAAGTCTGTCTCCTTACCCAAAGACAGGATGGGAGCGGTACAGAAGCTTACAAAATAATTGACAAAATGAACATATAAGTAGTAGATCAAGTCAGGCATAGTGGATTACACCCGCATTCTAGCAGAGACAGCGTAACCAGACGTCCAAGGACCACCTGGGTTGTATGACATCCTGTCTGAAAACAAACAAAAATAATAAATAAAAATGAAAAATAGGTTTAAAAAAAAAACCTTTCATCTGATTTCACATTTTCTTTATGGTCCCCACAGCCATAATAATGTGGACCAATAATACAAAGGTGTTTCTCTAACTTTGCTGGTTAGGTGCAAACAAAGGATAGGGAATTCTCCCCAGCAGAATACAAAGAGGACTTAGATCTTCAAAATTATGATTCTCAGAGAGTGCCTGGGTGTCAGAGCACTTGTCTGACAAGGACAAGAGCCCAGGTTCAATGTCAGGATCACAAAAACACTGAAAGTCCAAATAAGAAACAGATGGAGGGAGCTGGAGCGATGACTCAGCAGTTAAGAGCATTGCCTGCTCTTCCAAAGGTCCTGAGTTCAATTCCCGGCAACCACATGGTGGCTCACAACCATCTGTAATGAGGTTTGGTGGCCTCTTCTGGCTTGCAGGGATACACACAGACAGAATATTGTATACGTAATAAATAAATATTTTTTTTTAAAAAAAGAAAGAAACAGATGGAGTATTTAACTGCCACGTTCCAAAGATGCAGGATAGTTCAACACATGCAGATTCAAAGCTAGGCTTGCATCCCCAAGTCCTAAGATGTCAGTTTTATGATGTTGTCTGCTTGCTGGTTTATAAGGACATACACTACATCTGAATTTGCAAATATATTTACAGAAATGAAATTCTCTTTCTGCTTGATTTCAGTCGATCTTCCTGTATTCCAGTGTAGTAGTTGGTTGCTTGTTTGTTTCCCCGCTGCCCTGACCCAAAATAATTACACAAAAACTATATTATTTGCAATACTGTTTGGCCAATAGCTTAAGCATATTATTAACTAGCTCTTACATCTAGAATTAACCCATTTCCATTATTTTATATTTTACCACAAGGCTCGTGGCCTCCTGGCAAGGTTCCAACTGGCAGCTCGCATCTTTCCCCTCTGGTGGCTCCATGGCATCTCCTGACTCCGCCTTATTTCTCCCAGCATTCAGTTTAGTTTTCCCTGCCTAGCGCTATTCTGTTCTGCACAGGCCCAAAGCAGCTTCTTTATTCATTAACCAGCAAAGGCAGCACATACACAGAAGGACCTCCCACACCACCCCAGTGGCATGTTTGTCAGTTAATGGTGGGGACAAATGAAAATCTGATGTGGTGGCCTTCTGTCTTCTTGAAGGTTTTTCCTCCTCAGTGTTACTGGGGCCTACACATTCACCCCTGACATATACAACAGTAGAAAGAGAGATGATTACGGCCAGGAAGTGCAACAAAGCCCCTATGCTGCTTGTCTTTTCTTTAAAGTGAGCAAACACTGGTCGTTTGCCTGTGTGGAGCCCTGGAGTGCCTTCCAGGCTCGTCCTTTCCCTTGATGAGTGAATGACCATGAGCAGTCATAAATACCCAAACCAAATGATTACAAGCTCGGCAGCTACCAATTCCTATAAATACCAAAATGTTCCATCTCCCCACAAGTCCTGCTGTTCTAACGTCCTAATGTCTGAGGCTCTTTTCCGGCTCCTGGCTTGTGTAGAGGCTCCACAATGCCTGTTTTATAGACGATGGCTCCTTCTCACCACCATATGGCAGCTGTCGTCCATTTTACATCTTCATAGTCTTTGCACACCAGGTTCCAGTCCACGGAGGGCATGCTGGAGAATTCCAAGGCTTTTCTAAAGGGTCTCAACTGTCGGTTGTTTTCTTTTCTTTGGTCAAAAGCAGCACAGAGCAAGGTCTGCAGTCAGAATTCGGTAACAGAAGAGACTTTGCTGGAGAAAGTTCTAGAGACTCATTGCATAACCATGTCTACACTTAAAATGGCACTGGACTGTACAACTAAAAGGAACTGGGAGGGAGCCTTACAGTATGGCTCATTGGGTAAAGGTGCTTGATGCTATACCTGACTAACTGAGCTTGATCCCCAAAACCCACAAGGTACAAGGAAAGGGTCTTACACATGGACTAGCACCTGTCTGCATGTGTAAGCACACACACATACAATACATACACACATACAATCATGCATGCACACACACACAGCACACACACGCCACATCTGGCTGAAGATCAGTGAAAAACTGAGCTCAGAGAGGGGAGAGACTTGTCAGTTACATTTCTGGTGATGGACCACAATTAAGAATTGTTTTATCTCTTCCGATCTTTGTTGTTTGGGAAAATGGACACTTGCCAACTTGGGTAAGACTAAAAAGAACATAGATAAAAAGTCAATGCAATCCACCATTGACCCCTTCCCCCCTGAGGCGGTGCTGGTCTTTGAAAGTTCTGGGGTTCCCTCAGCCCTGGAGGTTTGGACAATGGAAACTACCAGGACAGGAAAACAACCGCTAGTTTTTGCTTCTGTCAGCAAGAGGCGCAAGCACAGGCTTTGGGCTTCATTGCACTTCCAATCTGAAGTTTGTAAGATCCAAACAGAGCTAAAATAGTGTGAGCTTGGATACAAACTTAGATACAAACTTCACAGCAATAATGGTAGGAGAGGAATGGGGATGGTGGGAGGGGGTTTACTAATACTGATTACGAGGACAGAATCCATTTCCGGCTGTATATGATCATGAAGACACTTAGCAAAAGTAATGCTTTGATTGGAGTTTTATTTTAATTGCACATGAATGGAGACTTGAAAGCCATCTCTCTGGACCCAATTCCTTGTTGCTCTTTGTTGAGGGACATTAGAAAAGGTGCTTACCAAACTCCAGCTGCCTGTCTGTAGATGGAAAACAATAGCCACGGAACAGACACACGTAAGTTGATGACCCAGAGACATTGAGTGGGACCGAATGTGTGCACTAGAGCCCAGGCTGGCCTCGAACTCGTGATCCTCCTGCCTCTGCCTCCTTCAGTAAATCCTACTGGCGTGTGCTACCACAACTGTCACCGTGGTGGCGCACACCTTTAATCCCAGCACTCGGGAGGCAGAGGATCTCTGTGAGTTTGAGGCCAGCCTGGTCTAAAGAGTGAGTTCCAGGACAACTAGGGTTGTTACATAAAGAAACCCTGTCTCAAAAAAAAAAAAAAAGAAAAAAGAAAGAAAGAAAGAAAGAAAGAAAGAAAGAAAGAAAGAAAGAAAGAAAGAAACCTTTGGAGAAGGAATCCAAAAAGGATGAAAGGATGTACACATTGGAATGCAACAGCTGTCAATTTAGCAATCGCATGTAATCCCTCCCACTAAACCTTCGAACCACACAGGCTAATCCTCAAGCATCAGAATTCCCGACGGTGAGGAGTGAGCCTGAGCCCCTTCTAGACACCGGAGCCCATTATCCAGACTCACCAAAGGGAGGCGATAGCAGCAGTTCTGTAATTAGGGCCAGGGACACTTGACAGCTCTCTGCACGTAAGGCTGGAGGTTCATCACACGCATTGCCCTGGACTAAACTCCAAATGACGCAGCGGTAGGAAGTTACAAAGAGGGAGCCGGAGGGTTACTTTATCGTTGTCCTACCTGAAATAAAATACAAATGTCATTAAACATAATCATAGATGACATCAGAGGAATCATTTCTTCATGGAAGAGTCAAAAAGGAAAATAATTAGGAACAACAGATAATACATTTTGAGAAGTTGAATTGATAGCTTCAAGTAAAACTTTTCAAATGTTAATAAAAAAACCCTTGAGATTCCTTCTACAAAGATATGGGGTGTGTGTGTGTGTGTGTGTGTGTGTGTGTGTGTGTGTGTGTGTACACGCCATAGCCCATCTGTGGAGGTCAGAAGTCAGTTTTGCACATCTTTTTTTTTTCCATTCTATCTCTTTGTGCACATACGTTTTGGGGGTGGAACAGAGGTGACCCTGAGCCATCTAAGTAGCCCAATATTGGGGTGTTATTGTACTGGCACACACCCAAGCTAAGAACGGCTTCTGCTACTCACAACAGCACAGCCTTGCAGGCAACCTCCCAGACAAACAATGAGGAATAGAAGTTAGACAGGACAGGGACCCCACTGGCTGCCACTCACTTAGACTTTAGGGGCACTGCACTGTCAGAAGTAGGGGAGTAGCTGTCTCTGGTGGGTGATGAGAGGGATGAAGAATTCTGAGAACACTCTGGGAACATGTGTGTGGACATGGCATAGGCTGGCACATGTTGACATCTGTCAGTAGCACTAGGAAGTGGGTCACATCGCTCTAGAAAAAAAAATAGCCAAGCTTTCCTGGGTGGCGGCCTCTGAAAACCCGAGAAGCTGGAGAGACCTCCTAGGATAATAGCAAACACCACAAGTTTTGCAAAATAAAGCGGATCTCAGATCCGCTTGGTCCCCTCTGAGTGTTGTAGGTTAGTTCAGGGTCCACACGGGACCAACTAGACAACCCCCATCCCCATAATTCCCTGAGGGAACAACAGAAGAGGAGGGCTCAGCCCCTCAACTGCGCTCCCATTTCTCTTCCAGACTTCCCAACAAAGCACGGGCTGCCTGGCGTTCCCTGACCTCGGGAGTCCCCGTACCCTCTCATCACCCCCGCCCCCAGCATGAGGCACTGTCCAGACAAGACCCAGGCCGTCCACTCTATGGCGCCAGCAAGGGGACAGCAGACTGCATGGCCCCTGCTCCCACCACCTCCCGTCTGCTGCCACCATAACAAATGACCTCATCTGAGGATCCGGTTCCTATCAGCCATGACGCTCCAGGCCAGCAGAGGGAGCATCGGGAGGAGCAGACACAGCACTGGGCGCACAAATCTGCTTCTGCGGAGCCTCAGCTGCAGCCTTCAAATCAGAGGCACCTCACTCAGTCTTGTTCATGGATCTTGGACACTGGGGGAGCTCAACTCCTGCAGGCAGAGCTCTCTCAGCCACCTTCCTTTGTGCTAGCCTTGGGTACACACAGACACAAAGGAAAGCCACCACACAAATAAGCACAGGACAGAGGAAGCTGTGTGTGTGTGTGTGTGTGTGTGTGTGTGTGTGTGTGTGTGTGTGTGTGTGTGATTATACACATACTCGTGACTCTGACATTTTGTTGTTATTGTGGTTTAGGTTTTGATTTTTTTTTTTTTGCATGAATACTGGGGATCCGATTCAGGTCCTGCTGCTTACAAAGCAGGTACTTTAGTGACTGAGCCACCTCCCCAACCCCAGGAGGCTCCTTTTACACAGCCTCTGCTACTTAAAGATACTACAGGTACCTCAGTCACAGGTACCATGGCCATAATGCCTTCACTGTCCTGTGGAGTCATTTTACCCAGTCTAGAAAGTGAAGTCTAGGACTCAAACTGTTCCACAGTCCCATACCCCATGGCCCACACTGGCACTTCAGCGGTGTGGGAGAAGCCTCCTACAGGTGATGGGGAGGCCACTTCATTCCATCAGACGTGTGACTACCCTGGTGGCAATGCTAGTGTCTTTTTCCCATCAGCTCCAACATTTAAGGATGGTGTTCATGTACTGAAAATAGCCTGGCGTTGGCATATAAACAGACAGGAGGACCAATGGAACCGAATCGAAGACTTGGATATCAATCCACACACCTTTGAACACCTGATTTTTGACAAAGAAACAAAAATATCAAAGGGGAATAAAAGAATATGTAACAAAAGATGCTGACATAACTGGATATCAATGTGCTGAAAAATGAAAATAGATCCTTATCTATCACCATGCACAAAACTCAAGTCCAAATAGATCAAAGACCTCAACATAAAGCCAGCCACACTGAACCTCATAGAAGACAAAGTGGGAAGTACACTTGAATGCATTGGCACAGGAGACCACATCCTAAATATAACCCCAGCAGCACAGACACTGGGAGAAACAATTAGTAGATGGGACCTCCTGAAACTGAAAAGCTTCTGTAAAGCAAAGGACACCGTCAACAAGACAAAACAACAGCCTACAAAATGGGAAAAGATCTTCACTAACCCCACATCAGACAGAGGTCTGATCTCCAAAATATACAAAGAACTCAAGAAATTGGTCACCAGAAGAACAAATAATCCAATAAAAAAAATGGAATATAGACCTAAACAGAGAAATCTCCACAGAGGAATCTAAAATGGATGAAAGACACTTAAGGAAATGTTCAACATCCATAGTCATCAGAGAAATGCAAATCAGAACAACTCTGAGATTCCATCTTACACCTGCAAGAATGGCCAAGATCAAAAACACCAATGACAACTTATGCTGGAGAGGTTGTGGGGTAAAGGGAACACTTCTGCATTGCTGGTGGGAGTGCAAACTGGTATAACCCCTTTGGATGTCAGTGTTGCGATTTCTCAGAAAATTAGGAAACAGCCTTCCTCAAGACCCAGCAATACCACTTTGGGGTATATATCCAAAGGATGCTCAATAGTGCCACAAGCACATGTGCTCAACTATGTTCATAGCAGCATTGTTTGTCATAGCCAGAACCTGAAAATAACCTAAATGCCCCTCAGCTGAAGAATGGAAAAGGAAAATGTGGTATATTTAGACAATGGAGTACTACACAGCAGAAAAAAATAACTACATCTTGAAATTTTCAGGCAAATGGATGGAGCTAGAAAACATCATTTTGAGTGAGGTAACCAGACCCAGAAAGACAATTATCATATGTACTCACTCATAAGTGGTTTTTAGACATAAATCAAAAAAAAAAACAGCCTACAAATCACAACAATGAGGACTCTAAGAGAGACTTACATAGATCTAACCTACATGGGAAGTAGAAAAAGACAAGATCTCCTGAGTTAATTGGGAGCGTGGGAACCATAGAAGAGGGTTGAAGGGGAAGGGAGAGGCAGGGAGGGGAGCAGAGAAAAATGTAGAGCTCAAAAAATCAATTTAAAAAAATGAAAAGGATGGTGTTTGTGTCGTTGTTCACACACAGGCAGGCTCTAGAGCCTTCCACAGTATGTGACCTTAAGTGTAGTTGTATCACCTTTCTAGAACTTGGTGTGGAATCTACCAAAGCGGGCACAGCTGTTCTCCTCTCCAAGCCCTTGTAAGAATCAAGTGAACAACTAGATCAGTGCCCATGCTCCACACGAAGGAAGCGGTCCACAACTGTGCAGCATGTTTGTTACCAGGGTCCCTCTGGCGGCTACCTAGGAAGGAGGTCAGCTCTCCCTGGCTCCTCCATCCCCATCAGTCTGAATGTTCCACCTATTGAGTGTGTGAACAGGGGCTGGGTGTCCTTCCCAAAGGCAGCTGGAGTTCCCATATACTGGATTGCAGGACACCCACTGGCCTTTCCACGCCTACCCAGGACAGCACATGTTGTGATTATGTGTGCACTGCAGGCGCCTGTCTTTAGAATGATTAGCTGAGGGCCGTGATCATACCTCGGTTCGTCGAGTGCTTGCTTGACTTGCAGGCGTGAAGCTTGGGCCTCCGTTCCCAACACAGCATAAACCAACTACAGTGATGTTCAGTTTTCATAATCCTAGCACTCAGGAGACGGAGGCCGGAGGATCAAAACACCAAGATTCTCCTTAGCCATGTAGTGAGTTCAAAACCAGCCTGGGAGACAAACTTTATCTCAAGGTGGAGGAGGAGGGGAAGAAGGAGAACACGGGAAAAGAAGAGGGGAGGAAGCAATCACTGGGCGAGGAGTGGATCTTGTTCCTCATTGGAAAACACCTGTGTTAGGTCACCCCTTCCCCCAGAGGACAGCAGGTGAAGAAAGTACCTTGGAAGCTCCCCCAAGTAAACAGTGTCCCCGGCCAGTCTTCCAGCCATTTCATGTGCCTCTGTAGAGGCTCCAGCCCAGTGATGTCTCTTCTCAACAGGTGTCACCATGGGCTGGCCTCTGCACCATGGGACAGATGATCAGACGCTAACCTGAGATAGAAGGGCCTTGGAGGCTCACTGTCTCCCCCAGACCCTGCATTCCCACCCTGCTCCCAAATGCCTGCAAGAGCTTTCTGGGATTTTGCTAGACTTCTCCTTCCATATCTTGACTTTTTAACAGGTACCGCCTCCCACCACTCATGTGGGAAAGATGCTGGCTGAGAACATTGAGAAAGGAGGGTCGGTGATCCTTCAAGGACACACAACTACTGCACAAACTAAGTTTTCTGCTCTTATGGAAACACAATAGTTTGATTTTGGAAAACAAAGACCCTTAGTATCCACCCCCAATTACTCATCAGTGTGTATCTTGGGAGAGTACTCTGCTTGAATGCCAGATTTTCAGAATTGGTATTTGAATTGCTGACTTGGATTTAGTTTTTAAAAAAAAAATAGTGGGTGTCTTAGTTAGCATTCTGTTGCCGTGAAGAGACACCATGACCAGGGCAACTCTTGGAAAGGCAAACATTTAATCGGGATGGCTCACAGCCTTAGAGGCCATCTATTATCAGCATGGCATAAACATGCCACCATGCAGGCAGACGTGGTGCTGGAGGAACTGAGAGTTCTACATCAGGATACACAGACAGCAGGAAGAGACAGACACTGAGCTTGGCTTGAGCATTTGAAACCCCAAAGCCTACCCTAAGTGACACACTTCCTCCAACAAGACAACACCCGCTCAAACAAGGTCATACCTCCCTAATCCTTTCAAATAGTGCCCATGGGCCTATGGGCTTTTCTTTCAAGTCACCACACTGGGCAAACAAGATGAGAGAACAGACTCCAGCAAATAGTCCTAGCACACATGTCGTAGTGCGTGCACACGCGCGCGCGCGCACACACACACACACACACACACACACACACACACACACGACAGCTGTGCCACAGCTTCTGCTGTTTGAGCAGCTCCAGTCCCTCCCCCAGGAGGCCCGCAGCAACCAACTGGCAGGCTTCTGCTTCAAAGCAACTACATGTGACTGGAAGACAGTGATTTTAAAATGTAGACATTGGGGCTGGAGAGATGGCTCAGCAGTTAAAAGCACTGACTTCTTCCAGAGGACCTGGGTTCAATTCCAAGCACCCACATGGCAGCTCACAACTGGCTGTAACTCCAAGATCAGGCAAACATGTAGGCAAAACACCAGTGCGCATAAAATAAAAGTAAATAAATTTGAAAAAAAATAAATAAAAATAAAAATGCAGACATTTCAGAAGAGATGCAACAGTACTCAGGACTTGTGGAGTGTGCAACTAGCTGATGGAGAAGGATGTTGCCACCCGTATCAAGCAGGAGTGTGACAAGAAATCACAACCCTTCCTGTTGAGCAAAACATTGGCAGCTATATGACACAGGACACCAGACTTTTTATCTCTTTCTACCTGGGTCAGGTGGTCACTGTTCTGTTCAACTCCGGTTAAAAGCACAGACTGTGCCAGACATCCAGTGATCCACACCAAAACAAGGACTGCTTCCTTAATTCCAAATACCTGTGACTGAATCTCCAGCCTTGCTAAGGGAGCAGCTCATTTTGAATCTGTTGTGTTTTAACAGTGCCACATCCACGGCTGTCCCGCCTGTGTGACAAAATGCCTCTCAGGTGGTGGCCGTCTCGAAATGAGGGGCTCGTGCTTCCTGGGGCTTGGCCCCCGGCGGCCCCCTGGCAGCCTGCTCGAGTTTGGTGCCTGATCAGCCTCAACAACCTCGTTCACTTTGTTCCTGGCGGTGGTTTCTTGCGTTGGCTCTGCTATTTTCTTCTTCTGTTCTACTTTTCTCTTGACCAAAACTTAGTCTGTTCAAGGAACCAGGAAACATTCCCAACGGTTCCTTGAATACGGAGGAACTGATGCACCAGTCCCCTCCCTTGATTCAGGCCATTAATGTGATGATTAAGACTCCGGCGCGCTCTCTGGGGGAATTTATGGATACCCTAGAACAGAAAGAACTCATGATGGTAGAAGATGGGTAAATTATGAAGGAGAACATATGGAGTGGCATGAGTTAACATTCATGGAGTGGCTAGCCAGAATGAGAAACCTCTGGTGCATTTTAGATAGGAAAGAAAGGCAGGCTGTTCTTGACAACAGGAAGCCAGCCATTCAATATTGGAGCAAACCCTGGGGGGGGCGGAATCCTGAAGAATAGTATTTGGGCTACCTCGAGGGCAGATATGATTTAGGGCCATGAGAAAGCGCAGTTGGTTAGTGGTGTGAGACGAATTTCAAAGAAAAGCTCTGCCCACCTGACCCTGACCACAAGACTTGCTGAGAATAATCAACTGCCTGTAATCATTTTTTTTATGTAAGCTTTTATGTCTGCCAACTTCCTTTTGTAATCCCATAAAAGTGATGCTTGAATTGAGTAAAATTGCAACAGATTCAAACCTCATTAGAGTTGTGTCTGTCTGTCATTCGCTGAACTTGTGCCTTCCTGTTACCAAGACCCTGCTTCTCCCACGGTCTGAGTGGCTCCCCTGAGCCGGTCCGTGGCATAACAGGGCATCGTCCTCTATATTAGTTTGTAGTTAAATTAGCAAGTCCGCATCCATTTGTATTTATTTTCTAGTCCACACTTCTGTGCCCCCCCACCCCTTAGGCCATTTATTTTAAAAAGTAAATCTGTTGGAGATGTAAATGAATAAATGAATAAATAAAAATAAAATAAAATTAAAAGAGATCACCACGTGAATTTTGTATCCAGGTTAAAACAGAATTTCTCACGGTCTCTGAAACAGCCCTAAACACATTTCTGCCACTTTGTACTGTGTACTTAGGTGAAACAGTCTCAGAACAGGCAATTGTCAATTTAGAATCCAGAGTGCTAACCAATACACTCTGCAACCATCACGGCACTATAAATTCAAACTCTAGATCGACTCTGAAAGCTACTGATGTTCCACATTCTGCAGGATCAAATATCCAGTCCAACCTCAGTTCTTTATGTAAGAATCAACAATCAACAAGCACATTGATCTCATTAGTATGCAAATTTGCTTTTAGTAAATAAAAACAACCTATGCATACCAAAGAAGTGGGTTTTTTAAAAGATTTATTTATCTATCTATCTATCTATCTATCTATTTATTTATTTATTATGGATACAACATTCCAGATCTCATTATAGAAATGGCTGTGAGCCACCATGTGGTTGCTGGGAATTGAACTCAGGACCTCTGGAGTATCAGTCAGTGCTCTTAACCTCTGAGCCACCTCTCCAGCCCCCAAAGAAGTGTTTTAAATAAATTGCTTAGGGCTGGAGAGACTGCCCCATGATCAAGGGTGAGAACTGCTCTGCTTCAGGACTGTGGTTCCGTCCCAGAGCCCATGTCAGACACGTCATCATTTCCTGTAACACCAGTTCCACAGGGTCCTAATCCTTCTAGCTTCTGTGGGCACATGCATGCAAGTGCTCAGACACACGCAATACAAATACGTGATCAAATAAATTAAAATACATTTCTTTACGAACTATTATGAGTAAATGTTTGACTTGTGTGTGTGTGTGTGTGTTTCTAGATCTCTATGCCTGAGAGTACATAAAAATTTCCCAGACCAAAAGCAGAGAAAGTTTCAAAGCCCTGCTTTAAACAATAACCCAAAGTGGGGCTGGAGAAATAGTTAAAAGTACTTGCTTTGAAATTCTGAGGACCACAGTTTGAATCCTAGTACCCACATGACAAGTCAGGCATCCAGCACACGCACCTGGAACACCAACTCAGACATGAGCAGAGACAGGAGGATCAGAGTTTGCTGAATTCTAGCCCAGCAAACAAAACAAAACAGGACCCCCAGGTTGAGGGACAGACCCTGCCTCTGCTTCACAGGAACAGGTAAACAGTAATAGAACACATCCGATGATGCCCTCTCCTGACCTCCTGACCTCCTGACCTCCTGACCTCCTGACCTCTATGTGCACATAGACATATGTATCTGAACACACAGGTGCACATACACTCATACAGACACATAAAATAAAACCAAATCTTTTTTTTTAATTAGTGACACAAAGCAGCTGTACACATTTCTGGAATACAGGTAACCTTTGATAAGATATATGATGCACAGTGATCAGATATGAGCAATTGGCACATCTCTCACCTCAAACACCCACTGTTTTTCTTAGTGTTGGGAAGATGCCACACTTTCTGGTGTGTGTTTGTGTGTCAATATGGTGTATATGTGCGTGGTGTGTGTGTGTGTGTGTGTGTGTGTGTGTGTGCACATGTAGGCCAGAAGAGAGCAAATTGTGTCTTCCTCTATCACTCTTGACTTTATTCTTTTGAGGTATGTACAGCCCCCCCCATGCCCCCTTCTCCTTTTCCCAGCCGCCCCCCCCCCAACTAAGCTGGGAACCTGCGAGCTCTAGCAATCCTCCTGTCTTGGCTCTCCTTAGTGCTGAGGTATAAGCTTGGATGTTCCTGCCCCTGGCTTATTACAGAGATGCCAGGATCCAAACTCAGATGCTGATAGTCCACGGCAAATTCTCCAATCCATGTCACCGTCTAGGTCATTTCCCAGTCGCGTGTTTTAAGGATATAGGTGTGTGAACTGCAGAGGACCAGCCGCACTTTGGCTGTACAGAAAAGTGAAGGTGTGTTGTTGGAAGACACTGAGATACTGCCGTCCAAAACATTTGAGAACTGTGTTCTAAAATACTCCCAGCTCTCCTTGACTCTCCCCTCCAACTTATAACCTTCTATCTGCTCTGAGTTCCTTGTGCAGCTCCACATCAGTAGCTCGGCACCTCTGCCTCACTCTGGTTATTTGATCCGCCAGCTACATTTGATCTTCCTGACATTTAACCTTAAATCACTTTCACAAACTTTTTGGCTAGATACATCTGACTTTTTCTAGTCCCGACAGGTGCTGGTGGGATGGAAACTCTTTGGGTACAGTTCCTGATGCCTGAGCACAAGCCACAGGGACCAGGCTGTCACTTCTTTGGGGAAGCCAGATTTCAGTAAGAAAACAAAACTGGTCTGAGGTCTCCACTGGGCTGGAGAGCAGAAAGTTCATAGTGTTCCCAGAGAAAGGGAGCAGAGAGTATGGGGGTTACAGGAATGCAACTCTCTGTGTCCATGCCTGTCTAGGAGTGTACCCCCAGAATCTGACTGCCATGACACCAGCTACACACACACGCACACATCACACCATATGCATACACACATGCACCACACACACACACACACACACACACATATCACCACCACCACCACCACATGCATGGACACACACATACACACATGCACTCTCAAGCACCTGACCTTCTCCACCCAGAACACTACTATGGGGAATCACTCGTGACAAGTTTCCACGGTTGTGACCCGTGACCAGGACACCAGCTGTTCTAGTTTACTCTGTTGTGGGGATAAATACCAGGATCAAAAACAATTTAGGGAGGAAAAGGTTTATTACCTCTTACCTTACGGAGATAAGTCAGGGAAGGAACTCAAGCAGGAGCAGAAGCGAGGACCATGGAGGACGTTACTCACTGACTTGCTCCCATTCATGATTAGCTAGCTTTCTAGCCCAACCTGGCCCTAGAGATGGCACTGTCCACTGAGCACGGTGCCCTGCTATGTCAATTGGCAGTCAAGAAAAAGCCACCACTGGCATGCTCCTTGGCCAGCTTGATGGAGTCAGTTTCTCAGCTGAGGTTCCCTCTGCCCAAGTATGCCAAGTTGACAACAAAGATTAGCCATCGCACCATCCCTCAAGTGGAAGTGCCTAAATTCTTCCATCCCGGGCCATGCTTGAGCCTTCAGCTTGCTGTGTACGGGGAGTCCCATACACTCTGACCATCTCTCTAGCCCTGACCACAGAGATGAGAGAAGTAGGCTCTTCATGGAGCCTGCCAGCTTCAGAAGGCAGAGCCCCGCTCACAACCGCTGGTCTCCAGGGTACCTTCCCCACACCGCAAGCTGGCACGCAGAAGGGGTGACTTAAAGTGGCTATCAAGAGGAGCCGACATAGGCGGAATTTGGACCATGGTATCAGATGCAGCTCTCGCTGAACTATGAAAGGATACAGATCATACAGTCGGTGAGGTAGGGGAAAGAGGGCGCAGGGCGGGAGAAGCAGGCTCCATCCTTCACATTTTTGGGGGGATGGGACAGAGAAAGGAAGGGGTCTTGTGAATCTGAGCCCCGTATTCTCTGAGTTCAGCCTCTTGCCTTGACACAGCCTTAGATCCTCCACTGCCACACGGGAGCTGCAGTTCTCAACCTGTGTGTGGCAACCCCTTTAGGGATCAAGCAACCCTTTCATGGGGATCACCTAAGACCATTGGGAAACACAGATATATACATTACGATTCATAACAGTAGCAAAATTACAGTTATGAAGTAGCGATGAAAGAATTTTATGCTCAGGGGTCACCACAACATGCGAAGCTGTATTAAAGGGTTGCAGCATTAGGAAGATTGAGAACCACTGCTCTAGAGACTCTGATCTCCTGCTGTCCCCTCTTGGTGGTTCAGGGCGGCTGTGAGTTCCAAGGTCCCCCTACTTGTGGGTTTAGGTCCTCCACCTTGGCTGTCCCTGTCCACTCTTCTGGCCTACTCCAAGCTGTGTCCCTGTCCCGACTCAGCCCTGATGTGGAAGTCCCAGGATGGGGGAAGCTGCCCAGAGGCTGTCAGGCTGGGTGCTATTGTCCAGATCTCGGCTGCCACTTATCTGGGCCGCCCACATGGGGAAATGAGATAGTCCAACATCACTTTTCCCATTAATATTCTTATCGCCACTGGAAAGGATGCTCTTTGTGTGTTGTGACATGTGGGTGTGAGCTTACAAACCCCCGGGTCTCTCTCTCCATCCTCTGACTTCTGACCATATGGGTGGGTATCTGAGACACTATGTAACTTGGACACGGAGTGTGAACATATGAAGTATGTCTGTGTGATGCATTGCAGAGAAGTAGATGGGAAGGAGGGAGGTGAAGGTAGATGGATGGCGGGGAGTGGGGGCAGACATGCTTGAGTCCATGTGTCTGGACCACACTAAAGAAAGAAAAGAGCAATCGGAGGGTGAATCTTTTAAAAGAGCTAACTAATTCTGGTTGAGAGGTTGAAAAGCCGGGTCATTTCATTCGGTCATAAAAGTGTGTGTTAGCCTAGTCCTCTTGAAAGGCCAGTCCTAGATACTAAACATAAAAAGGCTAAATGTGTCTTCTCTTCACTGTCTACCCTTCCTGTCTCCCCAAAAGAGAAACCTTTGTGTACACACAAGAGAAGTTTCATTACAGAATTATTCATAGTAGCAAAAGTTACAAACAAGCTAAATGTCACTTGGCAGAGTGATTAAATATACTAGAGTATAGCAAACCAGGTCTGTGTGTCACTGTGTATCAGTCAGAAACAAAAAATGTCTTTATACACAGAGGAAGCTCTCCCAATTTATATGGATTATGCCTATCATTATGGATTATGAATATTGTTATGGATTATGCATATCATTATGGATTGTGCATATCATTGTTGATTATGAATATTGTTATGGATCATGCACATCATTATGAATTATGAATATTGTTATGGATTATGCATATCGTTGTGGATTGTGCATATCATTATGGATTATGAATATCGTTATGGATTATGAGTATCATTATGGATTATGCATATCTTTGAGTTTCCATTCTGCTGCTGTGGTAAAACATTTGGATCAAAAGCAACCTGGGGAAAGAAGGAATTTATCTGGCTTATACTTTCAGGTCTCCGGCCGTTGTGGAAGGAAGTTAGGACAGGAACTCAAACAGGAACAGGAAGCAGAAGCCACAAAGGAATGCTACTTACGGATTTATTTGGGCTTCCATTTAGTTAGCTTTCTTATGTAGCCCAGGATGACGTGCCCCAAAAAAGGGTGCCACCCACAGTGGGTTGGACTCTACCACATCAATTAACAATCAATATACTCCCCCACAGCATGTCTGCCCACAGGTCAATCTGAGCTAAACAGTCCATCAGCTGAGTTTCTCCTCTCAGATGACTCTTGCTTGTTTCAAGTTGATAATAAAAGACAACTCTGACACCATACACAGACCCCAAAGTGTCAGGGAGCATGGAGCTCTGGAAGATTCACACAGCAAAATGTCAGGACTGGAATGAAGGCAAAGGAAGTATCTTTTGCATAGACACATGACCTGAGTTGTTCTGTAACGGAAGTAAGTTTCTCTATTACTTGTGGAATTATGAAAAGAAACCACAGTATTGTAACGCACTAGCTTTAGAGTTGATGATTCAAACACAGTTTCTGAGAGGTCTTACTTTCCGTGACAAATATGTTAGAGGTTAACATATTTATTATGTTATTATTAACAAATGTGTTAGAGGTGAGAAAGGAGGTAAGCACGGAGATGAGGCAGTGAAGACTCGGAGTCACGTGTTACCATATCTACCTAGCTCACATGATAGAGAGGGGTTTACTGAAAAGTAACGGCCCCAGCAGAGTTAAATCCAGAAAAGAGTTGAATTAGGGCTAGCCTTTTTTTTTTTTTTTGTAATTTTCTCTACTCTCTTTACCTGAGGCAGGGTCTCCGTTGAGCCTGAAGCTAGGCCCGTGGCCAGCAAGCTCCAACAACTCTCCCTTCTCTGACCACTGCAACACCGAGGCCACAGATACACGGACATGCCTGGCTTTTTAAGTGAGTTCTGGGGATTCGAACTCTGGTCCTCACGCTTGTACAACCATAGCTTTTACCTGTTAGCCATCTCCTCAACCCTAATTTTCCCCCTTTTAAGGCAAAGCAATACTTAAGTTTATGTATATATTACAGTTGTCTGTGAGTTCATCCCTGGATGGACTTCTGAGTTGCTCAAGATCAGCATTTAACATGGGAGACTTTTGTCCCATTTAAAGCCCTAAACAAAGCCTCCCTCAGCAGTGGGTTTTTTCAATCCACTGAACATTCCACCTTTCAAGGGCCCTAATTTATGTGAGCCCTTGGATCCAGCTATCTTCTACAGGCCTCCGAACTCATCACCCCACTATACACACTGTGAGATGCAATATCTTCTGGACAACAGGATCTAATTCCTGGTCAACAGGATCTACTTCCCGGTGCTCAGAACCTGTCCAGCCCAAACTCCAGCCACTGAAACCAGCTCATACTTAACACTGTCTTTCAATTCTCTCTCTATGCCTGGAACCTCAGGATTCTCATCTTGCTTTGAAGTCAGCAACTGAAGACTTTTTTTTTAAATCCCAAGATACAACTCAAAGCAATCACTTTTAAACCTGTAGCACAGGCTTTTTATTGTTGTTTTTTGTTTATTTGTTGTTGCTATTGTTTGGGTTTCTGAGACAGTATTTCTCTGTGTAACCTTGGCTGTCCTGGAACTCGCTCTGTAGACCACGCTGGCCTCCAACTCACAACTATCCCTCTGTCTCTGCCTCCCAAGTACTCGGATTAAAGGCATGTTCCACCACCACCCAGCTATACTTTTAAAATGTATAGAAACAACCTAAATGAAATACACATGTAACGTTAATAAAAGTGCAGGGTGTGCCTGGAAAGGTTTTTTCTAAGATATTCGGAACCTGTACCAGAATGGCTTTGCAAGGTGTCTCTGAACCGAGGCCACACAATGGGAGAGTGAGGTGCGTGACCACATCTGCAGCTGTAACCTTGACCTAATGTGATCCTCTCGGCAACCTCTTCTGTCTCCTGTGAGTTCTTCTTTGCACGGTCCAGATTCTATGCTGTCCACGTTCTGATGGTTCCTGCCAAATCTTCCCAGGGAAAAGGACTGTGGTTTGCAACGGCAGATAAATGAATCTGTCACATATGTCTTCCTATTGTCACCTATGCTGAAGGACACCATTCTTCTCTAGGCCACACAGGAGTCTGAGGGCTGCTCGGTTACTCAGATCCACTCCAGAAAGCCTGGGAATGACAACCATTGCCGGTAAACATGAAGTACTTCTGCTGTTAACCCAGTTGCTGCAGGAGACCAGACAGCACATTGCACATTTTTGTGAGTGGTGTTGGTTTTTAGATTTATTTCATTTTTATTTTATGTGTATATGCGAGCATCTCTGTGTATGTATGTGTATCAAGTGTGTACCTCATGCCTTGAGTGGTCAGAAGTTGTCTGATCCCCTGGAACTAGAGTTACAGACAGTTGTGAGTTATCTATCATATAAGGTCTGGGACCGGAACCAAGGTCTTCTGCAAGAGTAGAAAGCACTTTTTAACTGCTGAGTCATCTCTCCAGCCATCTACGTTGTTGCTATTGGTTACCCTTATATGGAAGTACGTATACAACATGTGATAATGCAGAATCTCATATAGCATAATACAGAGAGTTATGCTATATAATTTGATTACCACTGCTAACATGACAGGCTATTTTAAACACCAGACAAGCACATAAAACCAGGTCCCAATATGAGTACCTGTAAGTTTTCATAGATGTGACTATTTCACCACGCTGGCTTTAGACACCTGCAGAGAAAAAGCAAATCATTACAGTACCGCAGAACCTTTGTCGAAACCTCGATTCCAACCCAGACAGACGAGCCTGCCATCTGGAGGCTGTGTTCATCATTTAAAGTGACGTTGAGAGCTATTTCTGCACATATACTTATAAATAGCAGGCAGAGCCACACAAGCTCACATTTTTCACATAAGTTAGATTGCATTGGAATGGTACAGGCATAGGTGCAGTACCTGAATACTCCAGTAGGGGGCACTAGAGTTTCTATTAGCGAGAAATTTTTAAATTTTTTTATTTATTTATTTTTCGTTAACAGTTTGCTGGGTTTTGCAGATTGATGGCAACCTGCAGAACATAAGGGCCTCCGTTTTCCGTTCTGGAGTGATTGCCTGGAATCATTTCTTCTGATTCTTTCCCTAGGCAGAAGACTCGGTGGACAGGGAGGCTGAGCAGGTATCAGTGCTGTAGTTCAAGTTGCTCAAGTCAAGGTGTGACCTTGAGGCCCTTCTCCAAGGTCAGGCTGACTTAGGGACAAAACATCCTCTCACAGTACCTCTGACCCCTGTCACACAATAGTGGTTCCCTCCCGACTGTTCCGAACAGACAAGCGGGAGGTATTTCTGAAAGTCTCTAGTTTGGAATCCAGCCCATGCCCTCTTGATGAGCAGCAAAGGGATAAACACACAAGCCGGAGACTTTGAGATTCAGTCCCCCTGGGTACATACAGATCTGAGGGTTACGAAGGGAAGGTGTAGTAAGGTGACACATGAAGCCAAAGACTCGAAGAACAGAGACACTGGAACTCTCAGAGCTACGTGGGCTGTGATCAAGTTCAGCTTCTCCTGAAGATTAGCCCCCGCCCCCCAAGTTCACAGTAGCCAGGACACAGGCATCCACTCCTAGCCCTACCCTCGAAAACAGCCAACTGATAGGGTAAAATGGAGGAAATAAAACAGTCACTCTGATGACCCTCCAGAACGCCTGATGGCCATTGTCTACCATTACATAGCCCCCTGGTCCTGGTGTCCAGGCCTGAGGTAGGGGTGTGGACTCACAAGCAGATCCTGGGGTTTCTGGAAATCTCAGGTTCCCAACAGCTATGCCAGAGGTTTAGAGACCTGGCTGTCCCATACTACCTCCTCTCCTGGCCCCTCCCTGACCTGCCCTCTCTCTGGCCTCCGGGCCTGAGAAGGCCTGGAGAGGCCGTGGGAGTTTGGCTACCATTATCTGGCCCTTATCACCAGTAAGTTCAGGCTGACACGGAGCCCTCTTAGTTCAATGACGAGGGGCCCACCCGAGGTCATTCCTGTCTCCAGAGAGCCGGGCCCTATCTCAGCGACCTACGGAAACCTTGGCATGAGCTCATGCTTTCTGACGACAGAGAGGGTCCCTACCCTATCACTGCCCAGACTCCCTTCCCCACCTCGACCCCCCTCCCCCCGGCGTCTGACATGAGCCTGGTAAAGGGCTCCACCGCTCCTCACTGAAATAGCAACACTGATAACCACAGCAGACAGAAGTACATTGACGAATCTCCATTCAGAAAAGCACTGCTCCCTCCTCCCTCTGCCTTGGTGCAGTCCTCCCTCCTGGGATGGGTGTGAGCACACAGGCTGTGTCCATTCCCTGCATAGTCACATGAAGACTGTACGTCCATAGCCCTGCAGAACCCAGGCTAAAGCACACTTCTTCTCACGCGGGGAAAAAAAAAAGCCCCTGGATGCCAACCCCCCACGCACTAAGGGTGCTGGTAAGATGGATCTTGCCTGGATTGGTGAGGTAAAGAGCCCCAGAGTGGGAGGTGGTTTGTGGAATATTTGGGGACATCCCCTGTGTAAGCACCTCGGCACCCAGAACAACTGTAAAGCCAGTCTCTTCGTGGCGGCTTCATCATTTGGGGTCCAAAGTTATCATTCCTGTGTCAAGCCCATTTGGTTTGAGAACCTACTTACCGAAATTCTTTCAGATCCAAGATGAAAACCGCGTTCCTTCAAAGAGAATTCTGCTCGCGTATGCCTCTCCAGAACTGCCTTAAGCCAAGTTCAAAACCTAAGGCTCCTTGGACTCCCACCCCTGGGAATCTGGCACACACCTGGTTTAACCTGACGGGAGGGTGGAACACTTCGGGACACCTGCAGAGTGTGGGGCAATTTTTCTGTTCAGCTTCTTGACTGATTTGAGCTCTGATTTATTTCTGTCTCCCACTCTCCGTGAGGCTTTCCAAAGAAAGATCCAACTGACTAGAGGTGACAAATGTCTCCCAGGCAAAAGAGGCTCCTAAGACTCTTCTGGTATCTCGAGGGACCTGTTGAGACTGGGGTTTGGGCCTAATGTGGTCCTTGTTCATGACTATAATCAAATATTTGAGAGAATGTTCTTAGTCTAAAATTTGTGCTCAACCTCTCCCACAAGGGCCTCCTCTGAGGCTCGGTTAGGGTGGGACTTGCTTCGGGAGTCACCAGCACTGCTGTGGGGCGGGGGGGGGGGGGGTCCTTTCAGCAGGGTGAAATGAAATGACGGTTTAGCTTCCAGCTGGCCATGGGCCAGTGCCTCTCCTGGGCTTGCCATGTGGTCCTCAAACCTTATCTTGTCAAAACCAGCAAGGGACAGTGTGACAGCAAGACCAAAGTCAGACTCCTGTGGTCTAATCACACAAGTGACATCCCTCTTGGGGCAGTTACTAAATTAACCAGAAGCAAGCTATCGTGGGAATTCACGGGGTGAGAATGCCAGACAACTGGGAACCCTAGAGACACTCGGAAACTGGGGGCACAGCCATCCCCAGAGAGGTTCCCAGGTGTGGACATCCACCTAGACCTGAAGGTGTTCCATGGGACACCTCCTCTCTGCCTAGAGGACACAGCACTTCAAAGCCACGGCTTCGGAGTCGGCCTTTATGCACAAGAGTCTTGACTTTCTTGCTCACCCATCGATTTTCCTTCAGCAAATCGCCTCCCTGAACCTTTGTAATCTGGTCTTTAAGCTAGAATATGAGCAATGTCTGCCCTCCCCCAAAGCTAGCGCACACCGCAGCTTTATGATGTTATAGTATTGGCAGAAATACCTGGCAAAATCCCAGTTACCCCAGCCACCTGGATGTCCCTTGGCCATCCCGAGTCTTAGTCCCTGCCTCAGGATCCCCATGAACCCCACATTCTCCAGTAACTGTAGGAATAATGTCCAGAACTGGCATACTGGCAAGTTTATGTAACAAAATGTTGCAAATGACACACGTTGACTGCCACCATTTCTGTGGGTTAGGAATCCAGGAGTAACAAGCTGGATCCTCTACTTGGAGCCTCCTGCAAAGTGACAAACTGTCAGCTGGGGCTGGGGCTCCCCTGAAGATCTGAGAAGGGAGAGAAAGGCTTCTGAGTCACACTGCCTGGCACCAGCTCCACAAGGTCCATCCTGAATGTTTTGGATAACATCACTGAGTGGAGTGCTGAGCATAAATCTTCAAGCATCCAAGGCAACATGTATTATATGGCAAATTCATTTTGCTGAGTACCCTCTAAAAATATAAAAGTGTGTGTGTGCATGCGCACATGTGTGTGTGTGTGTGTGTGTGTGTGTGTGTGTGCAATGTTTGCTGGCATTGAACTCAGAGTCCTGCACTGACTGAGCGCACACCATACCACACACCCATATCCCCAGGCTGGGCTTGAATTTGCTGCTTAGTTGGGGATAGCCTATGACTCATTATCCACCTTCCCAGTGCTAAAACTACAAGCATCACCACAAACAATTTTGAGAGAAAAAAAAAAAAAGATGAACAGGATGCCACCGAGTCTTCTCACCGTATGGCTCCGTTAACAGAAGCCCAGAATGAACTGATCTGGGTTCTTCAGTTCTAGTTAGCTGTGGACCAAGGCAGGTCAAGTCATTGCTTAGAGAGCACCTCTTTCCAAGCATGAGCCACCAGGGCACCTACTTTCAATACCATGCAGTCTGGTTATTAGAGTGGCATATGGCACAGGGGACTGAGACAGGTTTGCATTTGCTGCGGAAGAGAGTCTGCGCCCAGGTGTCCCCCCCCCCCCCCGCCACCTTAAGGTGCTGGGCCTGCCCACCTGGATTCTCCTCGCTCAACAGCAATGAACTATGTGACTGGGTCAAGGCTTTCCAACTTCTCCCCATGCAGATTCCTCTGACTCAAAGACAGTCTAGACTCTAGACTGTCCCTAGACACTAGAGTCTCTCGCTGGCCTGAATCGCACATAGGCCTCCTCCCCGCTCTGGCCTCTTCTGGCTCCAGTTCCTCATCTGTGTGTGTAGAGATCAAGAGAGTTTGTGGGTATAGAGACATTTGTTTGCCGCATGCACATAGTCAACAAACATAAGCTATTATTTTGAAATATTTTTCATTTTCATTTTATTTTACGCATATGAGTATTTTGCCTGCATGTATATCTTCATGGCAGGGGCAAGCCTGGTGCCTATGGAAGCTAGAAGAGGGTCTCAAATTCACTTCAACTGGGGTTACAGAAAGTTGTGAGCCACCATGTGGGTGCTGGGGATCCAACTCAAGCCCTCTGGAACAGCAGCCCGTGCTCTTAACCACTGAGCCATATGGAGTTGCTGGCATCTCGGGTGAAGAGCTTATGACTCTCCTCACTGCCTCCTTCTACAAGGGGACGTCAGGCCTGACATGGAGGGTCTCTTGTGAGTAACCGCAGTCACCCTGATGAAGCCACCCTGATGCCTATAGGTGTCTGGAGTGCAGCATTCCACAACAGACATCCAGCTATGAGTCTGAGGAGCTACTTGGGACTAGCGTTCGTAGACAGATCCCAAAACAAAGGATGGGGTCAGTTGCCCACTCCATCACTTGTCTCAGCCACCCTCGGATGGGACCCTCCTGTGGGGACACTCTCGTAAAGGTGCTTCCACAGCAGGAGGCTTTAGCCTCTGAGCTACAAGAAGTCCCAGGCAGCACCTGATCCAAACCTCTCCTTCGGCAAGAGTGTCTGTCCGGCACAACGGAAGGAGGAGCGAGTTACTTCCAGTCACATAGAAGCCACACACAATGTTTGAGGGAGCGGGTTGACACACAACCCCATGCCTACATTAGAGGAGTCTATGTAGAGAGGGAAGGCGCCCAGGGAGGGTGTGACAGAGCCCTGGCTAAGGACCAATGAGCCTGGCCCACCCTGACCTAGAGTTTGATATGACCACCTTAGCTAGGCCAAGTCAGGTGTCTGACCCTGTTCCTTCACGTCTGGTAGACACTCCCTTTCCCTGCCTCCCCTACCTACTGGTAAGCCAACTGGTAGTGGCAAATTTGAAAGTGTGCTTCCTAAAGCATCTCCAAACTTGGATTAAGTCTCCCGCTCCCCTGCCTGTCTCTGGCCTCTCCCTGCCCAGCAAAGCAGAGGGCTAAGACCGTCCTTGGTTCTCAGAGTCTATCTAGGAAATGCTGCTCAAATCTAAATCCTGTCCCCGTGTCACCTCAGTGATTGTCCTTCCCCATGTAGGAAAGCGTCCCCTCTACTACTGGACGCCTACTAGAGTATACTAAATTTCCAGAGCTTCTGTTTCACAAGTTTCTCATCCATCTGTTGTCAGCCACCTGCTATGCAGGCCATCCTGTGCTGGGCTCCTGGCCTATGCCACCAAGGGAGGGAAGCCGGCTCGTGAGCCAGGAGCGCCCAGGGCAACATAACTCAAAACAAAGAAATGGGAGGTCTGGAGAAATTGGGTCAGGGTGCCCTGTGAACCTCGCTGCAGGCTTCCCAGAGAAGGAGACACCTAGGCTGAGGTCCGAACATGCACAGGGGATGGTGTGGCTGCAGAGGGAAGGGTGGGGATGAGAGTCGAGCTGTCTGTGCAAGGGGCAGGCAGGAAAGAGCAGAGCCGTCTCTGTAGTTATGACGGAGGAGTGGTTAGTATTGATTGTCACAGATTCACTGAGGCGACAAACCTCTGGACATGTCTGTGAGGGGGTTTCTAGACTGGGTTAACTGAAGTGGGGAGCAGCACCATTCAATGGGTCGGGATCCCAGCTGTGTAAAAGAGCCAAAACGTTGAGGTGAACGTTCACATTCAGTACCCCCTGCTGTCTGGCTGTGTGAAGCCCCCACGTGCCTTAGCTCCTGCTCCGTGCCTTCTCCACCATTACAGACAATTAATTGCAGGCTAACACAGGGGCCACAGCAACACCGGCATCCAGATGTGCTCAGAGCAGCAGCCCAGAACCCCCTCTGCTCTGAGTCAGAGTTCCTTTCCAGAGGGTTCTTTCTTCTTATCTCTGTAAACCCCACCTTCCCCTCAGCTGACCTGGGAATCCTTCTTCCTCAGGTTTGAGCTCACTGCCTCTCCAGTCCCATCCCCACAGGCAGTTAGCTGTCTGGGCTCAGCGTCTGCTGCCGCATCCGTACTGGTGCCTCTGAGGAACTCCCAGGCCAGGGTTAATGGACATGCAGGCAGCCTCCTGGGAAGACTGTGGGGTGACGGCCGGTGCAGAAGGAGACGGGGTGATGAAAACAGGAAGGTAAAGGTGATAAGGGGGGAGGCTTGGGGATCCTATTTTTAAAAACAGTGAGGTTTGGGGAAGTCCTAGGTTCCTGGTCAGCTGGCTCAGAGCAGAGCTGTCCCGAAAAGGCCGTCACTCACAGAATCACAGAGGAGGATGTGTCCGTGTGCTGCTCTGATTCCTCCAAGAGGCTGGTCCTTCACTCATGCAGTAAGGCCTTTATCAAGGGGCTGTCTCTACATGTTTTGTACCCATGCAAGTCTGGCCTGTCCCTGAACATTCCAGGTGCGCTGTTGCAGTCTTTGCATTCGGTTTTGTTCCTCTGCCTGGAGTTACGTTTCTGCGTTCCTCTCCACTCTTCACGCCACCTTCCCACCCATGCTTTACACATCGTGCTATTTAGAATTGTAGCTCACCCCACATCACCAGCTTTCAAAGTTCCCTAACTTCCTCTACCCGCCCTGTGAGCTTAGAGCCGAGTAAAACTTGCTGGCCTCAAAAAAGAGCCTGTTGCACAACCCCATGCAGAAGAGGATGTTGCGCTGTGTTTACCAGCACGTTCTTGGGTTATTTACGCTCATAACAGAATCTGGCAGACAGCTGGGGATCAACAAATACTCGAAGAAGGGATAATGAACTTGGTAGTTTCCAGGTCCCAGGGGAGAGGCAGATGTTTGTGCTTAAGCAAGCTCTGTTGTTCTAGAGAGCTCTGGCAGGAAGGTCATAAGGCGAGTAAGGCAAAACTCCTTCTGAATTGACGGGCTTGAAGGCAAAGCCCGTCAAGGACGCCCAGAGCTCTGCTCCCCGGAAGATGATGAGGATGGCGCGCTGGTGTTTTGCAGCCCCATGCACAATGCTCACGTCAGCATATATGCATAGCCACTGTGTGTGGTGACCCAGCTTCAGCCAGGCTCCTCAGCCCCTCCTGCTCTGTCCGTCTCAGCTTTGCCTACCTTGTCTTGGCCAAGAATTCCATCAGGTCAGTTTGATAAGCAGTCCCTGTGTCTTGATATCCACCTCCACTTCCACATGCGATCAAGTTTCCCATTCTTCATTCTTTTTAAATCTTTGGCCTGCCTTTAGTCAGAATCCTTCTGCCCTGGAGAGTCTTTAATAATGTTCAACCCACTGGCTTGTTCACCCTGTCCTTGTCTATAAAAGCTCCCTCTGGGCCTGGCTATAGTAGAGTTGAGACTATCGTTTCCTGATGTTTAGGCAATTGTCAGAACAACTTCTCTTTAACAGGAACCCAGAGCTCAATTAGACAGGATCCCTGACTTCAGAGTTCCAATCATGGAGGAACTCGAATGCATAAATCAATAAGCAAATACAAGACCACAAGGAGGGCAGCAAAAGCATGAACAAATATTGTCAAACTGCCCGCTAAACACTTCCCTTTACATCCTCAGGTTAGTGCAGCCCTCACCCTTGGCCAGAGAGCCTGCTTTTCTGCAGTGGGCAGCAACGCAGAGACTCACACTGATCAAAGGGCTGAGAACAAGAGCCTGTTGAGTTCTCAGCCCTAAATGGGTTGTCTATATCAACTCCTCACCCCAAGGCTCGGGAGACGAACATGAGAGCTGAAGAACCCGGATGAGTTCCGTGGTGTGAGACGGTTACACCTGGAATCACTGCAGGTGTGATTAGTGGCACACAATCAAGCCAGTAAGATGGCTTGGCACTCCAATATGCAGAAAGAGAGAGAGAGAGAAACAGAGAGAGACAGAGACAGAGACAGAGAGACAGAGAGAAGGAGGGGGAGAATAAGGGAGGGGAGATATGTTGCACATGTCTCGGGGAGTTGTGAAGTGAGGGTTGGCAGTGGGTATGATCAAAATACATTTCATACAACTGGGTGGACTTTGTGCTTCCGGAAGCTCAGGGGTTAGAGATAGAAAATGACTCCATCTTCAAAGATTATCAATATATATGACCCTTGACATCCTGAGCGACTGACTCTTTTCTTCCTTTTTTCCATTTTTATGTGGTGTGTGTGTGTGTGTACATGTTTTGTATGTGTGTATATGTGTATTTTCACAGTAAAAAAAACCTTTAATCTAGAAGGATATAGTCACTGAAAATCGAGTGTCTCCAGAGTAGTGCAATCAAATGATCCTTCCTTTTTCTGGAAGCCGTTTTGTATGGAAGCCGATCCGCTTCGTCTTTACTGTTAGAAACTGCGGAGGTGACAAGCAGGTTTCATCCCCACACCCACAGAAGAGCGTGCGGATTTCAGGATGAGTAGCTGATGAAATGTTTCCAGGCCACAGTGTGGAGGTGGGGAAGCATGGGAGTGTTTGGGGGACAGGGAGAGCCTATCTGCCTGAGTACAGAGCAGCTTGAATTAAGACTGGGAGATTCTTGGCCCTGAAATGGCAAGGTAGATGAAGCTTTGGACCCATAATCTGCAGGCTTGGGGGCTTCAGAGCAGTGCTTACGCAAGGAGGCTCTGCTTTCAGCACTGATAACAGGTAACGATCGCTTTTCATAGGTAGCAAGATATTCGGGACAAATGCAGTGGAGTCTAGCTCAAAGTCACTTGACCCTGGTTAGTCTGGGGCAAAAGGACCTAGGGGTCCAGACACCTCGAGTTTGGAGAGGCGCAGGTTCTGGAGCTGGTGTGCGGACTGGGCTGTGGAGTGCACGTGGCATGAAAGCGCTGGCTGATGCAGGAGACCGAGATGGAGATGAAGGTAGCCTTGTGCAGATGGAGTGGAGGATGGGCCAGCGCTGGTTGTGGAGGCAGAAGGAGGGGGCAGATACAGCTGGAAGTGGAGGAGTGGGTCTCTGCGGAGCTCAGGTGATGGGCAGGTGAGGGGAGGAGATGGAAGCCAGACACTTGCCAAGGGATGTGCTGCAGGCCCGTATGAACTAGAGGGTCATTAGGCTGACTTTATGAGATGGTTTCTCAGCTCCCCAAACACAGCCCAGTCAACAGATCCCCTTCCCTCAGAAGCAGGGAAGGAGGAACACCAAAGTCATGGCACAAGAAGTCAGGGCGGACAGAACTGGAATGTTCCAGTAGGAACATTGGCATCCATGTGAGAGGAAAGCAGCCAGCACTGGAATGGACGGGTCCATTCACTCAGGCAATTGACTGCTCCTTCACTAGATCTGACGCTTGGTGGCGCTGTCAGCACGAAAAGCGAGCTCCGCAGTCAACAAGCCCGATGCAAAGACCGGAGATGTGACTTGGGGAAAGGGCTTAGCGACAACTTCAGGAGCCCAGCCTACATCCAGGCTCCAGCTAGAAACAAATACAGACCTGGAGATGTCCTGCAAGACACCAGGAAGCAGACAAAGCAGGAATGATGACTGTCTGTCTCGTGGCCAGGAAACTAGGCTCCTGAGGTTACGGAACCTCCTCCACTTTCCTTGACTTACTGCGGTTGGGTCAGGAAAGGCATACGTGTGCAGTGGACAACACGGAGGACGGGAGCCTACAGGGAACTGGTGAACTCAGGCTGTCCCCAACAGACCTCCGGTAGTGAGGAAGAGGAAGACATGCTAAGTGACCTCATAGGAAACCTACAGTTCAAAAAAGTGAAAAAGGAATTGTTAGATAGGGCTCAGAGACACGGCCCTGACTGAGGCATGGCTGTTCTCTAACCTCTCAGAGGCACATGTCTGTTAAATGTGTACTCTGGCACGGTAGGGTGACTATAGACCGTAGTAGACTATAGATTTCAAAAAGTGAGAGCCGGAATCTCTTTGTATGTATGTTTGTTTGTTTGTTTGTTTGTTTTTGAGACACGGTGTCTCTATGTAGCCCTGGAACTCACTCTGTAGACCAGGCTGGCTTCGAATTCATAGAGATTTGACTGTCTCTGCCTCCCAAGTTTTGGGGTTAGGGGTGTTCATCACCATGCCCACCTGCCTTAGTTAGAGCTTGTGTTACTATGAAGAGACACCATGGCCATGGCAACTCTTATAAAGGAAAGCATTTCATTGAGGGAGCTGGCTTACAACTTCCGGGGTTCGGTCCTTTGTCATCAGGGCAGGGAACATGGCGGTGTGCAGGCAGACACGGCGCTGGCTACGTCTTGATCAGAAGGCAACAGCAAGTAGATTGTAACACTGAGCGAAACTTAAGCCAAAGAGACCCCACGGTGACACACTCCCTTCAACAAGACCATACCTACTTCAACATGCCCACACCTTCCAATAACGCCGCTCCCTATGAGCTTATGGGGGTCAATTACATTCAAACTGCCACAGCGGCCAAAGGGCTAACGTCTTAAGCTTGTGGTAGGCCACTTGCCCAGAACATAGAGAAAACAGGAGGAGCTAGAGAGATAGCCCAGGGGTTGCGGTACTCACCTCTCTGGCACAGGATCTGAGTTTGTCATCAACACCCAGTCAGGTGCTCACAAGCCACTCCAGCTCCAGGGGCACCTGATGCTTCCTCTTTTGGCCACCTTAGGCACTGCACTGACTTAGTATTTTTCTAAGATTGCTAAGAGTGTGTGTGTGTGTGTGTGTGTGTTCTCAGGAGCCAACTCACCTTGTTATTTTGAGGCAAGGGTTCTCGTTGGCCTCAAATTTGGTGGAGTGGGTAGATGGCTGGCCAGCAACACCCAGCAAATCTTACCTCCACCTTCCCAGGGCTGGGATTATGATCACCATCATCACATTCAGCTTTTCCATTTGAGCTCTGAGGATCAAACTCAGGTCTTCATGTTTGGGTAACATTATCACTTTGCCAACTGACCCATCTCCCCAGCCCCTGTTAAAAGTTTTAACTGATACATAAAGACATAATAGTACATGTTAAGGTAGTACTGGGTCATGTTTCGACGCATATATACATTCTATAATGTTTAAATCCCATTAATCACCTATTTTCTCAAAAAGTATTTTTTTTTTGAGACTGGGTTTCCCTCTAGCTTTGATGCCTGCCCTGGAACTAGCTCTTGTAGACCAGACTGACCTTGAACTCACAGAGATCCGCCTGCCTCTGCCTCCCCAGTGCTGGGATTAAAGGCATGCACCTCCACTACCTGGTTCAAAAAGTAATCTTTTTAATTTATCCTAAAACACCTCCCTAAAAACAAGCCACAATTATCTGTGTTTACACTAACCCTCTCCAGCGTACACCCTTATTGATGGCAAAAAATCCTGAGTGCAATTTTTATTACAACTTGGGTGTGGTGGAGCCTGCCCCTAATCTCAGCAGTGGAGAAGCAAAAGCAGGAAGATCAGGAGTTTGTACTAGGGCTGCTTTGGCTCGTATCTCAAAGAAACAAGTAACCAAGCAAGACCAGAAACAAACAAACAAAAAAATCAGGGAAGTTGAGGAAGCTCTCTGCTGAATGCTTTTCTGCTGAGTAGTTTGGGCAATGTTTTACCATGTGCAAGTTAGTCTTCAATGGCCCCTGCCTCCTGAAGTCACAGTTATGCAGTGGCCTCTGTTGCACATGACTTCAGGCAAAACTGACCACAGAAACGCTGGCATGATTTCTCAGAAGAGGGCCTAAAGACATTGTCTTGCATTCTTTTAGGTTACTCACTGTGGGGAAGTCAGCCACCTTGTTGTGGTGGACACTCCAGCAGCCCAGTGAGGGAGAAGCTGAGGATGCCTGTCAGCAGCCCTCAGCCAGCACCAACTTGCCAACCATACTGTGAGCCACTTTGGAAGCAGGTCTCCAGCCTCAGTTGGGCCTTTTAGGAACTAATGCTAGCACAGAACAGGCAGGAGGATGCTGGGATTCCTGGAGACCCTGAGCCACAGCAACCTGCCCTTCTGCTCCCAGACTCCAGACTCCCCAGAACTACTCCATTACCGTTCCAGATTGGACAGAAAATGGCCTCTGCAGGCACACGGATTTGAAAACTTGGGTGAAAACATCTGGATGGGGGCTGCCTGTGGCCTTTAAGGCCTAGTCTCACTTGCACCATATGATCCTTGCTTCTTGGTTCGGCCACCAAGGAAGCTCAGCCATAAGCTCCATCCTCTTTAGCTGTTGTATTTTGGTCATCACGATAGACCCTGGTCCCCTAAACCGTGACCTTTGAGTTGCTTCTGTGGGTCATTCAACTAATGCCATCTTAAATGATTATCAATAGTCGAAGCTGTGACTGGGGGTAAGCTGTTGCTCAGCAAAATGTAATTCAGCAGATCAAGTGTTTGCCGTGCAGCCTGAGTCCCAGAGTTCAGATTCCCCAGAATCCAAGGAAAAGCCATGTGTGTATCTTGTAGGTACCGACCTTTGATGGATCCCGGCATTCAAATAACAGAGGCAGGCAGAGCTCTGTCAGTTCAAGGTCAGCTTGGTCTATACAGTGAGTGTTTGGGGCAGCCAGGGCTGTGTGGAAAGCCAAAACAAAACAAAATCAAACTCCAAATGAACAACTGCCATCCCGGTGCCTGGTTAACAAAGACAGGATCCCTGGAGAGCATCAACTAGTTAGGTCACCTAAAGGGTGACCTCCGGGTCCATCAAAAGACCCTGACTAACTGTACAAGCCAGAGAGAGATCAGGAGGATATTCAGCATCAACCTTAGGTCTCCACATACATGCACTAGCGTGTGTATGCCCCCTACACACACACACACACACACACACACACACACACACACACACACACACACCAGACACAAGCAGAAGAGCTGAGTTTCTGTTCCTGCTCCGCCATTACTGCTGTGTCATTTTACATCTTTGAACCATGATTACCTTTAAAAAACAAAACAGGCCGGACGGGTGGTGGCGCACGCCTTGGAGGCAGAGGCAGGCGGATCTCTGTGAGTTTGAGACCAGCCTGGTCTACAAAAGCCAGTTCCAAGTCAGGCTCCAAAGCTACAGAGAAACCTGTCTCGAGAAACAAAAAACAAACAAAAAAAACCAACAACAAAAGCTGGGGGCGTAGCTCAGCAATAAAGTACACACTTAGTGTGTGTGGGCGGAGGCATGAACATGCTGTTTGCCTCACACATAGACTTGAAAGAGCAAACGAGCACAAATCTGGCCAGCGCCAGGCCCAGGGAAGGGACAGGCCCTGGTCCTGTTCTGCACACACTTCCTGCTATCACTCCCTCACTGTGGGGCAGATCTATCTATCTGCCTTCAGGGCTGCTGTGAGATGCTCACAGAAGTCTGTGTCAGCAGTCAGCAGGCCTGTAGACTCTGACAGACTTTGTAAGCATGCTGGAGTTAGCTTCTGAGGGCCTATGCCCGGAACTCTGCCAGCGTGACTTCCTCTGTTGGAGGTGAACAGCAGGGTTCACTAGGGTTCCTTTTTGCCCCCCGTATCACAGGGCTGTGGGAGAAAAGCAGCAGGAAGCCTGCTCCCCACCCCAAGGACCGTCTGTAGCCACAAAGCCGGGCTACTGTAAACTGAAACTCCAGAGCAGATAAGGCATGTGATCCAGCAGTCAGGAGATGCTGAGCTCGCTGGAGGAGTCTTAGAAGGAAGCAAAAACCCCAGAGTGAAAGATCTTTTGTGATGACGCTTAAGGAAATACACTGAACTCTGCTGTGCTGGTGGGGCTGTGGGCAGGGTAGCCCTGAGTCCACAGTCCCATGCTTATTTGCTCTTCCCCTTCCTCTGTCCCAGAGTCCCTGTGGCTTGGGGATTGGCTTGTGAGGTGGCTGTGGTCGGATTGAGCAAGTGACCCACTTAAATCACTCCCTGATGTCCAATAAGGGCTAACAGTGCAAACTTGGGACAGCGAGGGGAGAGACAATAACTGGGCCCTTGTCAAAGAGGCCTGGAAACTGCAGGTAATATAAGCTTCGGTCTGGGAAATTCTACTTCAAAATCTGAATTTTTAAATTCAGTTTTCCTACAATATCTCCATTAAACAATTTCAAGGCGGGTGGTGGTGGCCCATGCCTTTAATCCCAGCACTCAGGAGGCAGAGGCAGGCGGATCTCACTGAGTTTGAGGCCAGCCTGCTCTACAAATCCTGAGTTCTAGGACAGCCAGAGCCATTACAAATAGAAACCATGTCTTGAAAACCAAAACAAAAAACAAAGAAATAAAAAAATCAATCAATCAATCAATCAATAAAAGCAGGAAGTGAAGACACAGCTCCGGGATAGAACACAAGCTTAATGCACACCACAAAAAATAAGGTTTTCACATCGTATTTTAAAGAGAAAGCCACTGTCTGTGCATATCTGTGATCCTAGCACGTAGGGGCAGGAGGACTGTGAGTTTGAGGCCAGCGTGGGCTACATAACATGATCTCCGGAAGGAAAAACAAACCTATAAAAGGGGTTGTAACTGGTGTTCGTGGGCACGAATCTGTAATCCTGGTCTCGAAAGGCTGAGTCAGGCCCATGAGTGGCTGAACATAAGACTCTGTCACCAAAAAAAATTAAGAAAGGAAAGAAGAGGGAGGGGAAGCAGGAAGAGGAGAGAGGGAAGGCAGAGACGGGACATCAGACCGAGGGTCCGGTGAATCTCCACAGTGTACATCATTTTAAAAGAATAAAAAAATGAGCTATTGAGCTGCTTCCCCAGGGTGCCAGAACACACTTCCACTAACTGGATGGGTAAACCCACAGAAACATTTTTCTGTCAGTTCTGAAAACTCAAAGTACATGTGGCATCAAAGTGTCACGCTCCCTTCAAAGACACCCAAACAGAACCCTTGCTCGCCCCTCTCCTTCTGGTGCCAGCCCTTGGAACTCCTGGGGGGGGGGGCGCTGTCCACATTTGAACGGTCTTACCCTTCATCTACCTCAGTGTTCTCTCATCTTCTGCTAAGGACACAGTGGCCAGATTTAGGGTCCACCCTAACCCACTGTGGTCGCGGTCACACGTGGAAGCTGCGGTGGACACAGACTGTGGGCTACTCCGTTGAACCCACAACTTTGCTACAACTATTGGAAGTACCAAAAGCTAGTTTTTAAAATGAGACACAGATGGGCTGCCACAGGCAAGCAATTCGGGTTGGCCGGCTGTGGCTCCTGACCGTATTGCAGGAAATTCCCATCGTGGGCTGAGAGTATAGCTCAAAGATAGAGCACTTGGCCGAGCTTGTATGAGACTCTAGGTTCAGTTTCCAGTGAGAAGGGAGAGGGTAGGGACACTCCACTGAAAGATAGTGGAGAGTTGTCTGTTCTTCTTGCTTCAGCAGTGAGGCGCTGGAGGAAAGACAGGTAACTGTGGCCAAGGCTCGCTGGGATCTGGAGAATGCAACATCTCCTGGATTTGGACTGCTGTTTATCCGCTGCTGGGCCACAGTTGGGGAAAAGCTTAATACCTGGATACAACACAAGCCTGTGATCTGCTTCTGGGGTCGGAGATCTGGGCAAGGACCAGTGGGGCCTTCTCTGCCCCTCCATCCTTCACAAGGCCCTGTTATGGTGCTGACCACAGTGAAGGGATCTGATCCACGCTCTGCTATGTGGCTGCTGTCAGTCACTTCCTTTTAGGCAGCTGGACTGAGGGTCTCAGTTCTCGGATGGCATTGATCCAAAAGCCACCTCAAGCTCCTTGTTGAGATGTCTCAGGAGGCTGCTCTGAGCGTCAAGTCTGGCAGGCAGCCTCCTGAGTGTCCAGACATCTCAGCATAGGAACCCTCTTGATTTCCTGATGCCACCTTCTTCCAGCCTCCCTCAGCCCTGCCATTGTGGGCAGCCATACAGCCTCCGTGCTGTTCTTCAAATGCAGCAGGCATTCGGGGCTTCTGTTCTTCCTCTTTCTAATGCCCAACCTAAAATGCTCTTCCTCCGAACTGGATGGCTCAGCCGCCCACTTCCTCACCTAGGAAACCTCCACGCATACTAAAGCTGTAAGGGAAAGCAGCGAAAGAGCAGAAGTAAAAGCCTCCTTCATCCCTTCTCGGTCCTCCCACCCACTCCTCGGCTTCCATTTTCTCCACTGCTTAGCATCATCCGACGTACAGACTATTGTTTACTTGTTAGGTTTTGATTTCTGACTGTGCTCTCTAAGCTTCGTGGATCTGAGATTCATTTCTGCTCTAAATACATCCCCGGCTTCCAGAAGCACAGCTAGCAAATAAATTCTGAATTGGAATTTACTGTGACCTTGACAATACTTTTAAAACTAAAGACTTTGTGAATGTGTAACAATATTATGGACTGTTTAAAAAAATCTGTAATTATCCAAAAAGCAAGCATCAACAGCAAATAAACAAAAACCAGCACTGGGAGGCTGAGATGGAAGGATTGCAAGCTCAAGGTCAGCCTGGACTACATAACAAAAACTTGTCTGGAAGAGACAAATAACTGGACCTATAATTCCAGCTTCCTGGGAAGCTGAGACAGGAGGATCTCAAGGGCAGCCTGGGTAACTTGGCTATACCCTGCCTCAAAATAAAAATAAAGAGTTGAAGGCCTTGATTGCGTACCCAGTACAGGAAAAGTCAAATAAAATTAAGCATCTTGGTCTACTTCATGGCTGCCGTTAGTGATTTGGCAACCGTGGACTGAGCAATGTCCCCCACAGGTCCAGGTGTTGGAGCACTTGATCTGCAGTCGGTGGCTCTGCTGGGGGGTGGGGGGGTCGTCCACCTCGATGGAGGAAGTGTATCAGGGGCCAGGCTTTGCGAACTCTGTCCTCATGGAACTTCCAGGTCTCCCTGTTTGCTCTCTGCTTTGTGACTGAAGTTGAAGAAGTGGTCCAGCTTTGGCAGCCCGCTGCCATGCCAACCCCATGCTATTATGGGCTCTCCCTCTGGAACCCCAAGCCAAAATAAACTTGGAAGTTGCCCTCTGCTGTGGGCTTGGCACTGCAACAGAAAACTAATGAATACAACCACGATGACAAAGTTTGATCCTTTCAAAGTCATGAAAGAGAAGAGAACAGGGGACAGAGTAAACAAAAAGGGGGTTTAGGGGCAGGGTCAAGGATGCAGCTCACTAGAGTCCTTGTCTAATGTGCATGATCCGGATCGAGTCCCAGAGCACACAAAACTAGGTGTGGCAACACATACCTGCAATTTTAGCACTTGGGAGATGGAGTGGAAGGCCAAGCATTCAGTCGTCCAGCGCCATAAAAAATTCAAGGTCATCCAGAGCTACACAAGGCCTATCTCAGTAAATAAATAAATAAATACTAAAAAGCAGCTGTCCTAAAGACTTCTCCCACAATGCACCTATTCCTGAGGCTGTGGTTGGCCTTTGTGACTGCTGAAGCTAAAAATCCCAGACATAAAATTAAAAAAAAAAAAACAAAAAAACAAAAAACAAAAAACAAGACAGTCACTGCAGGCAAGATAATTGTGGCCCCAAAAGCCCACAGGCCAGAAAGCATAGCTTCTTTCTAAGGTCAGAAGACTCCAGCCCAGAAAGCACCTGCTCCAGAGGCAGCTGGCACAAAAGCGGAAGAGGAGATCACAAAAAAGAGCAGAGGTTGCCAGGATGTGCTGGCTGTGGTCCCAGCCTTGGGACGTGGAAGGCAGAGAATCTATAGCGCAGGCTCTTATGGATACCTGAGATGCTGTCTCAAAGACAGAGATTTTCTAAAAGAAAGGAACAATTGTTCTTTTTGACAATCAGTCACTCAAGTGGAGATTTCCCCTACTATCCAATAACCCAAAAGACAACACCATTCTTTTGGCTTTCTGGAACAGAGACCTGCCTGAGGGGAAGTCTTGTTTTGTTTCTCTTTGTTTTCTTGGTGGTGCATGGAATGAATCCAGAGCCTAATGCATGCCAGGCAAGCACTTTCCAGCATAACCTCGGGAAATCAGTCAGCCCCTCTGTGCAAGGGCTTCATGCTTTGTCGCTTTCCCCCACTCCCTTTGTTTCTCCCCAACCATGAGGCCAGCTAATACCACACATCACAATCCCTTACTTCTTCTCTTACAACAGAAAGTCTGTGTCCTTGACTCTCAAGTGGGGGAGAAGGAGCCCAGTGCGGACCACCCAGGGGAGCCTCTGACGAATTCTAATGAGCTGTGGGAGGGGCTATCCCATGAAACTCACTCCATTGCATATGTGAATGGTGTCCCCAAGGGTGGCACAATAAGCAATGTCCACAGCTGAGCAAGCAGGGCTTTCTATAGGCCCCAGAAAGATTGCTTGTGGCCCAGACCTGGGTGAATAGGGTGGGCAGGCTCTGGCCAACTTCCCTGAAGAAAGAAGGAAACGGAAGTGAGGTTAGGTTGTAGTGGCAGAACACAAAAGAAAATAAATGTATTTACCCCTCCTCTGCTTTCATTTTACAATAAACGGGCAGAGTGAACACAGAAGGCCTCTGGGTACCCTTCTACAATCTGTATTACCTCGCCTAGGGTTTTTGGAAGATTCCAGACATGGGTTTAACTGTTCTCTGGACAAGATCCCATCTTGATTCATTCTGCTATATAGAGAGTTTCTGAACACCAAGAGACAGAGATGAGCGCTGGGGATGTAGGCTGGGTAGAACGCTTGCTTGCCTTGCACTGTATGAAACCAGATGTTGGGGTGCACACCTGTAATCCTAGAACTGGGAAAATGGAAGCAGAAGAAACTGAAGTTTAAGGTCATCTTGGGCTACATAGTAAGGTTGGGGTCAGTCTAGGTTTCATGAGACTGTGTGTGTGTTTGTGTGTGTGTGTGTTTGTGTTTGTGTGTGTGTGTGTGTGTGTGTGTGATAGCAAGTGAATGAGAGAAGACTAGACTGTGAAACAGAGGACTATACTATACTATGAGTGGAATACTATAGCATGCTACCAGATGTGGGCAGAGAGACGGTGGGCAGCTTATGGATGGATGTGAACACCAGAAATTGGAGGAAAAGATTCTTTTCTTGCTAGCATTGATGAGCTCCGGTCATTCTCCAGGGAGCAGAACCTAAGTGTCCTCACAGCCCGCTCTCATCAGTCCAGACTTGATCCATTCCTGAGGCCATGCTTTCAGGAAGGCATCATTACGTGCTAAGTAGCCAGGATGATGTGAAATCTGGGCATCGATCCTGAGAGCATGAGAGAATGGATCTAAGCCTTTCAGCCCCACCTTGCCAGAGAGTGGAAGCCAGAAGAGGGCTGATGGCAGAAGGCTGAAATGGACTCCGTATCAGAAGAGTCAGAAGTCAGAAAGGCCTTGGGAAGTATTGAGCACCCCAAAGTTAAGTGCCCAGTGGTCAGAGTTTGAATTATAAAAAGAAAGCATTGCTAAGCTATAAGCCTTTGGGAAATGCATTATGTGAAAAGGCTTTAGAGGCTAAGCTTCTTGGAGACAGGGAAGCCATCAGACTCTGTGTCCTCGGCATCTGGGAGAATGCCAGCACACAAAAGCATGCTCAGTGTGCCTTTCAATCTTACAATGATTGGGTCTTTCAAGGACTATAGCAACCAAACAATAATGTCGGTGTGGTGGCTCACATCTGTGAGCCTGGCACTTGGGAGGTGAGAGCAGGAAGATTGGGAGGTCAAGGCCAACTTCAGCTACACAGTGAGTTCAAGACCAGCCTGAACTACGTGAGACCCTGCCTCAAAAAAGCCAAATAACTAAACAAAGTTGCTAAGAAAAAAACTTCTTACCAGAGAAACTAATTGTAAGACTCAGTCAGTGATGAACCTGGTGAACTGTTTCAGTAAGATTATAAAGAATCAAATTCCACACTGAAGTGTCTTACCAGTGTGCTCCAAGACACACCTGCAGTGCCCTGGTAGAATCAAAATTCAGTGCACAGTACTTGAGACATCAGAACAACCTGTGATACAAGTTTGCACGCTTGTCTGTCTATGCTTCATCATGTTTAGGGTTGTTTGGTTTTCTGAGGTCTTGTTGTTGATTTCTTGTTTATTGTTTGGGGTTGTTTGTTTGTTTAGACAAGGTCTCACTACTCGCCTTGAACACACTGTGCAGATCAGGTTGGCCTCAAACTCTTAGAGATCCACCTGTCTCTGCCTCCTGAGTACTGGAGTTAAAGGCGTGTAGCACCAGACTCAGCACGTTTTGTTTGTGTTCGTGTTGGAGATTGAGACTGGAGCCTCACACAATGCTTGCTACTGAGCTGTATGGCCAGTTACTGTCAGCATTTCATACTCTGTGTGTGTGTGTGTGTGTGTGTGTGTGTGTGTGTATAATAGGCTGACTGCAGATATGGTAGATAGACAAATAATGATTGATAGTAAGCTGACGTGTAGTGGATAGATGGTAGATAACAGAGTGATAGATAACAGAGATAGGGGTTGGGTATTTTCATGATAATGCAGTACCCTAGTGTGCTTGTTTTCTGTCAGCTGGACACAAACTGACGTTTGAGAGGAGGGAATATCAATTCAGAAAATGTCTCTGGCCAGGCATGGTGGCACACACCTTTAGCCCCAACACTTGGGAGGCAGACACAGCTGGATCTCTGTGAGTTTGGAGCCAACCTGGTCTACAGAGTGAGTTCCAGGACAGCTGGGGCTGTTACACAGAGAAACCCTATCTCAAAAAATCAAGAAGAAGAGGAAGAGGAAGAAGAAGTGGGAGGAGAAGAGGAAGAAGAGGAGGAGAATGAGGAGGACTGTCAATTCTTATCCCGTGTAATAGCCTTTCTAACGAACCAGTTAAAGTTAAGAAACATTTCCCAAGTTCTGTCAGTCACACTAGCAAATTCTTGAGCACAAGAAGGTGCCGTGGGAGCCCTTATTCATAGCAGGCTTGTCAGAAGCTCAGATTGCAAACTGGGACTCAAAGTTGACATCTAAAAGTAGTGGACAACTGTGGGAACTGAGCCTTCTACCTATGAGTTCTGTTAATAACTCCAGGTATACGATCATGTTTTATATGGTCCAGAGAGTGATTTACGATAGCCATACTTTTGGCTTTGGATGAGTGAGTTTATTAAGGATATAGCAAGTTAAAGAATAAGTAGCAAGAGAGAAATGATTAATGATAGATAGATAGATAGATAGATAGATAGATAGATAGATAGATAGATAAAGACAGATAGATAAACATTGTCAAATTGAGCACCAAGAACATTTATTAAAAATTGACTGACAGTCAACTGGTATTTCCAACTGAGATTTTTCCTTCCCATGGCTGAATATCTTTGGCTGAGTTTCTATCTTTTCCTTCTATGGCAGACACTTTTATATCATGGCATAAAGAATGCTAACCTCTCTCATGATTTACAATGTTTTTTATTTTTTATTCTTGGGGTGTTCACAATTCTTTTCTTTCCCGTAACTGAGTTATGTGGACAACTAGCTCATCCCCAGCCAAGGGATGCTGGGCCTGGCTGTTTTCAGTGTTAAGAACACAGTAGAAGACAATGACAATCCATTGGTTCTCTTCCTACCACGAGGGAAAAAAGAGCCTTTCTTCACTGGCACAGCAAACAGATCAATACAAAAGACATAGAATCTGAGTTGTAACCATGGTTTTACCCAGTTGCAACAGATTTTTGCTCATTTCAAAACCAGGAAACAAGTTCTCAGGAATATTGACTCAAAAAAATATTTCAGAACTAAGTATGATGGCACATGCTCGTAATTCCAAAATGTAGGAGGATTGCCATGAGTTCAATGCCAGCCTAGGCTATATAGTAAGCTACTGGCCAAATTGGGCTATAGAGTGAGGCCCTGTGTCAAGAGAAAAAAATAGGAGAGAAGAAAGAAGGGGAGGGGAGGAGGAGAGGAAAAAGGAGAAAAGAGAGAAGAGAATTGGGCCAGCAAAATGCCTCAACAAATCTGGCAGCTTGAGTTCAATCACTAAATCCCATGTAATGTTGGAAGGAGAGAACCAACTCCACAAGGCTGTCCTCTGATCTCTACATGCGTGTAGTATCATGTGTGTACACGTCCCGGACTACAGGAGACCTGTCTCACAAAGTAGGCATTGCAGATGTTAGCAGAGAGCTTTCTTAGCATGAGTGAGGCCCTAGATTCAATCCCCAGCACTGCATAATCGCACACCTGCAATACCAGCTTTTGGGAGGTGCAGGCATAAGGACCAAAGTTCAAAGTCATCCTCTGCTATATATCAAGTTCAAGAGTAGTCTGTGTACATGAGGTGCTGCCAAAGGAGAAGGAAGGAAGGACAGACAGGGGGGAAAGTGCCTTGTGTTAAATAAACCTCAGAAAGTTTCTACTGTTTGGGGCGTATCGCCCATGCTTACCAACCTAAACAGAGTCACCTATGATGTTCCACGCCGCCAGCTCCAAAGTAAGAGAAACGAAGGCTGGCTTTCTCTGAGAGTCCAGTTTAATCAGTTCCCACTACCTTAATCATTAAACCAGGAAGGTAATCACCTGGAGTCACCCTTACCAACCAAACAACTCACCGTTCCACCTCCGGACCCAACAGCGCAAAGAAAACAAACTGTGTTTTGCTCCTGGCTTCTTCAAGTCTTCTTCTTGAAATCAACCCCCTCTGTCTGGCCTCCAAGAACACTTTAATTTATTCAGTAAGGTATTGTTCCATGCTAGAATGAAAAGATAAAGCTAATTAAGATCTATATTATATTATGTTATATTAATTTATTTATTATTAGGCAAGGGCAGCTGAGTGCCAATGCATGCTTGTAGAAGTCATAGAACAATTTGTAGGGTTAATTCTTTCCATCTACCATGCAGGTCCTGGGGATCAAACTCAGATCGTCAGGCTTGGTGGCAAGTACCTCTACCCATGGTGTCACCCTGCCAGCCTCCATTTCAAACCTTTGAAGAGAATTGTTGTGATCCTGCTTTTCGTTGCCAGTAAAGTGACTGCCTAAATGAAAATACTGTGGGACCCAGACAGTCCTGACTCACCCACTGGAGGATAGCCCCAGGAAAGGCATTTTCTCCCTAATGCCATAGAGAGGCCCAGGTGTTCTCACGTCATGAATAGCCTCATCTCTCCACGCCTTTAATCCCAGAGGCAGAAGGATTTCTATGAACCTGAAGGACAGTTTCTGGTATACATAGTGGGTTCCAGAACCTCCAGGACTACATAGAAAGATACTGTCTCAAACAAAGCAAAACAACTGCAGAAGTCACCCATCCAGAACAAAGACCAAAGAAGTGTACCTACCATGTGTACCCAGTTCTCTGCTGTGCCTCAGCCTCACTCTGGGCCCATGCCACTGTCAGGCGCTGTGTTACTTGAATTCAAGGGCTTTCTTTAGCTATTTCAACATTTATCTCACAACAGCAATAACCACTGGTCAGGTGGGTAAATAAGTGACTTACAACATTCAGACCCACTTCTCAGGTAGGGGCTTGGTAAACCCACTCTAGCCAGCTTTAAAATTCAAAACCTGGATTCCAATACCATGTGTACTATAACATGCTTTGGAATCAGTTAGACCCAACCTATCTGGAAGAGTTGAGAATAATTAGGCTAGAAATTTTACACTGAGGGTTAGAGAGATGGTTCAGAGGGTAAAGGCACTTGCTGCCAAGCCTAATGGCCTGAGCCCACATAGTGAAAGGAAAGAACCAATTTCCAAAGATTGTTTTCTAACCTCCACATGTGTGCCACGGGATGCGCACACAAACATGCACACACATACATAATTCAGTATTGCTTTACATTACATGACAAGTACAAGTCACTTGAATAAGAACAAAGTAGAACCCAGGCCTCTGACTAAATAAGGGTGGTGGCTCTGATCCCCCAGCCGCAGGCTGCCTGTCCCGAGAGGCACACCCAAATGTCTATGACACAGGCATCCACCTGATAGGGATCATCTTCTGCAGTGTCACTTGGGACAGAGTCAACAAGGCTAACATTGCAGAACTGGTGTGGGCTAATACCTCAGCCCCAGGCTAGGGTCCAGACTGGCAATACCTGCTGGGAGTTCTACTGCCTAGAAGGACCAGACCGTCACGGAGATGACTCCCTTAGCATCTTCTCCAATGAGACAAGTGTGGGCAAACCTGTGCCGAGGCCAGTGAGGAAGTTCACGCTGATACCTGTGCTAGCTAGCTCTTCCACTCAAGGAAGCTTGTCATAGCAAGGATGAGGCCAATAGCTATGCCTGTAGCACTACCCCATCAGTAAAAAGGTCACTAACTGCATCTCAGACCAAGTTCACAGGCTGGCTGACCGGTGCATGGGGCTCCAGGGTTTCTTGGTTTCCCACAGTTTTGTGGGGAAACTGTCTCTGGTTCACCCACCTGCTGGTGATTACAGCAAGAAGCCAGCTGGAGTTCTCCGTTTGCATCTCCAACTTCCCACAGGAGTTGCTGAGGCCATCCTCATCGCCCACACACTTGGAGCACTCAGACGGTGCCTTCATGGTAGACAAGGAGGACATGGCATCTAGCATAGAAACCAGGACGCCAAAGGCCCGAACTCTACTAACCTCAACTTCTTTGTCAGCCAGATCGTATTTCCCATCACCGCTCCCCTCAGATTTTAGGGACGCCTGAATGGTCATCTGGAAGATTCCATACCAGCCCGAAACCCTACCCTCACATCTACTTCCACGTGGCCACAAAGGCCCCTGAAATCTCTGCTGAGAAAGCCTACCGTGTCAAGAGATCAAAGAAACTTCAGAGGGGACACCGAAGTGTGCCAATGTCAGTCAAACTAAGGAATGGAAACAGAAACTTCACTGGTGTTTGATCAAGGAAAGGCCCACATTTGAATTCACCACTTCCCTCTGTGTGTCTTCCATCTGTCTGTAGTCTATGATTACTGGCCTGTCCATAGTCTATCTACTGTGTGTGTGTGTGATCTGTCCCTGTTGTCTGTTGGGTTGTGCCTGTACCCAACAAAAGGCTCTGCTATGTATTTACTGAACAACACATTACAGGGATATAGGAAAGCAACAAGGAATACAATGTTTTACAGAAATCTTTAACAAAGTTTTACAAGGGGGAAAAGTTACCCTACTGACTCCAACTGACCCACAGTAGCACTCAAAACCACAAACAGACATCAGCAACCTGTATCCACATATTACTTCCAACATTTATGGCCTATTTGTTTTGTTTAAGTTTACTCTCAACCTGTTGAGTGCTTCCCGCAAATGATTACAATGCACACATTACATAATTCTGGGTCAAGAGCTGGAAGAGTACATAGTTTAAGATTAAAGCTGTATAGATTTAGCTTAGGTTGTAAATCTGATTGCATGAGAAATTCAGGGCACGGTAAGGCCGGTTTCATTGTTCTCTTAAAGGCAAGTTAAACTTAAACAGGCTGAGCACATAGTAGGACAACAGGCTGAGCATAAGGTAGGACATCACGTTGAGTATACAAGATAGGACATCACGTTGAGCATATTATTAACTTGGACCCAAAGTCCAGCAAAGGTTCAGTCTCTTTGAAGATAAGAGACATTGTCAGGAAAAAAAAAGTGATTCACTACAGCTTGCTATGAGCATCTTTCTGTAGCAGAGGTCTCAATGACTCCTTTGAGCTGGTCAGCCTGGGTGAAATATGACCCTCACCATCGTAAAGACACAGCTTGCTGCTTACCGTACCTTGGTGCTGGGGTTCCCAATGAAGTCATTGCTGCTGTTGCTACCATCATATCCAAGCACAATACTTGGTTTGTGGACTAGTGTCCTGCCAGCTTCAAGGCTGGCGTTAATCACCAACTTCCCACTCTGGAACCTGGTAGAGACCAAGCCAGGTTCAGCTCACTGTGTGTGCGCTATGCTACACCACAGACGTTGCTGAAGGCTGGTCTAGCCTGGACCACAAGTTGATTCAATGCCTTCTTCACTGGCATATGGCTGAGGGAATGAAAGAGAGAAAGGAGCACTAATTACCTCTTCCTGTCAGTCTTGTGGTAGGTTTTAATCCCAGAATGTAACTTTAACCTTGGAAGACAGCCATTAATATTGTCTCACTAGATTATATTTAAAAATAAACAAAAAGGCTAGAGAGGTGGCTCAGTCAGCAAGAGCACGTACTGCTCTTGCAGAGGACCCAGGTTCAGTCCCTAGCACCCACAGCAGGCACTCACAAACTTATAATTCCAGCTCTGAGGGATGCCCTCCTGTGCCTTCACAGGCACCCATACTCATGTGCACATACGTACCCATAAGATACACATAATTCAACAATAGTAAAAAAATTTTAAAGCCACCATGGTTGACTTGGCCATTGGCCATTGGATGAGAATCTGCCTTCCCACTAGACCCTAGATTCCAATTTGGACAGGCTTGCCACTCAGTCCCCACTGTCCGGAATGGTGACTGACAAGGAACAGACTAGAGGAAGACACAAACATTGCAAGCCTAGAGAATCAAGAACATCATTTTATTTTTCTTTTTAAAGACTGGTTTTTCTACACAGCCCTGGCTGGCCTTGAACCAGCCTTATTCTGTCTCCTGAGTTCTGGAATTAAAGGTTCCCTTTTTCCACCTGTTGATTACCCCCAGGGTTGGCACCTTTGCCTGCTGAGCCACCTCTTCAGCCCCGTGAAGGAGGATGTAGAGTTCATTTTTCCTAGTTTTGGCCCCATCATGGTTTGTGTGTGATGGATCTGGGAAGTCAGTCTCTGAGCACTGACGTAGCAGGAGCAATGCTGCATCCTTCCCTTTGCATTCATTGCTGTAACAGATAGGCTTTCGTCTGAATTCCAGCGAGCGCTGGAGCAGTGGGAACCAGCTGCGGCAGTCACTGCTCACATCTGTCCCATTGAGCCACTTTGGAAATGGGATTAAGAAGGCAATTAGGGTTTCTGAGAAGGAGGGCTCAAACCACATAAAATATTTCCTCTTTCTCTTCTGTCTAAAACTATATCAAAACATTCTGTCATAGTCTCTTTTAATATGTAGATTGTACTGCTTACATAAAGCATGTCTTTTAAAACTTAAATTAAGAAATCAAAGGCAAGATGAGTGTAGTGGTACACACCCATAATCTCAGCACCTTGGGAAGTAGAGGGGGGAGGATCAGGGGTTTGAGACAATCCTTAGATACAGAGTGAATTCAAGGTTAGCCTGGGGTATAAAAGACTTTGTTGATGGTAAGGGCGACAATGATTATTTTAAATAATACAAATGGTCTAGAGAAATGGCTTAACAGTTAAAAGCATTTCACACTCCTTCATAGTTTACCCCCCACCCACATTGGATGGCTCCAACTCCAGGGGATCTGTGGCCCTCTTCTGGCCTCTGAGGGCACCCATCCAAAGATAGCATGCATATACTCAAACACAAATACACAGACACACACACACATACACACACACACACACACACACACACACGCACACACATTTACACATTAGATTACTACTTGGCAGTAAAAAACAATGACATCTTAAAATTTGCATGAAAATGGATGGAACTAGAAAAAAACATCCTGAGTGAGGTAACCCAGACCCAGAAAGATTAACATGGTATGTATTCATTCATAAGTGGATACTAGCTGTAAAGCAAAGATATTGAACCTATAGTCCATGATCCTAGTGAAGCTAAGTAACAAAGTAAACCAGAAGAAAAACATACATAGAGCCACCTGGAAAGGGGAAATAGACAAGATTGTCTGACAAAATTGGGAGCATGGGGTGGAGGGAGTAGGGAGGGTGGAAGGGGAAGATGAGGGGAGAAGGGGAGCAGGAAGAAGAACTTGAGGGAATGGGATAGTCGAGATGGAGGAAGAAGAGAGATGAAAACAAGGAAAGAGATATTTTGATTGAGGGAGCCATCATGGGGCTAGCAAGAAACCTGGCACTAGAGAAATTGCCAGGAATCCACAAGGATGACCCCGGCTAAGACCCTAACAATAGAGGAGAGAGTGCCCGAACTGGCCTTGTCCTATGGTCAAGACCATATGAATATCTTGAATGTCACCATAGAACCTTCATCCAGCAACTGATGGAAACAGAGGCAGATACCTGCATCAGAGCACTGGAATGAGCTCCCAAAGTCCAGTTCAAGAGTGAGAGGAGTGAGAATATAAACAGAGGTCAAGACCATGATGGATACACCCAGTGAGACAATTTACCTGAGCTAATGGGAGCTCACCAACTCCAGCTGGACAGGGAAGGAAACAGCATAGGTACAAACTAGTCCCTCTGAATGTGGGTGACAGTTGTATGGCTGAGGTAGATTGCAGGGCTACAGGCAGTGGCACCAGGATGTATCCCTACTGTTTGTATTGGCGTTTTGGGAACCTATTGCCTTTGGATGGATACCTCGCTCAATCTAGATATGGTAGGGAGGGCCTTGGACCTTTCCCAAAGCAAGGTGCCTTACCTTCTCTGAGGAGTGGATGGGACGTAGGGAGGGGTAAGTGGAGGGAACAGGAGGAGGGGAAGGAGTGGGAACTAGGATTGGGTATGTAAAATGAAAAAAGATACTTTGTTTTCTTTTTTTAAAAAAAATACACGCGCATGCACACACTCATTTTCTAAATAAATATATCTTTTTTAAATGAATTAAATACTGGAAGCCCTGGAAATGGACTGCTTCTGCCCATTTCACCTAGAAGGCCTTATCTCGAGTTCCAAGGGACTGTGTACCTGCCCAGTCAGCCTCCTGCCTCGACTTCCAACCCTACAGCCCAGCTCCACTAGCTGGGACTCCACACCGGGGCACGCACGAACCTTCCCTTTCCAGAGCACCTTGCCCCTGTTATCGGAGACATCTTTGAAGGATGTACTCGCTTGCAACCCCTGCCAACCTTCCATGTACTCTTGTGGGCTCCGGGGAGCACTCCTAGGTGACTGCCATGTAGAACGGAACAGGAAGTGAAAGGCCCCTGTGAAGGACAGTCCCTGCACCTGTCTGCCGGCCAAGCCCCGCCCAGCTCCTATTGTGAAATCCACCGGTTTCTGACGTGTCCCGATGACTGATCCACTGCGCCCTACAAAGACACGAGTGAGATGGTTAACAACAGAAAAATACTTTGTATACAGTCACAGACATCGTAATTAGCGGAAATCATCTTGCCTACACAGCGCTTTAAATAAACAAACAAGGGTGGAAAGCCCCCAGCAGGCACACAGCTGGCGAAACAAATGATTTCATGCCTTGACATGGACTTTTCAAATTCAAAGATATCTGAATGCCACAGTTCATGAATAATAAAGGACCAGTAAAATAATTTGTTTTTGCTCTTGTTGTCCTGGGAATAAAACTCGGAGCAAGAGCTTTACCAATGATCTGCAAACCCATTTTCCTAAAACCAATAAATTATTGAAAAGTATTTATTGGCCATCTTTGCATGCCTGCCTGTGCTTCTAAAATGGATATAGTACCGAGGGCATTCTTCGAGGCCAAGGGCGCAGGGGCCAACGCTAGCCAGAAGAAAGCCTACATAATAAAGTGGGGACCACTTTTTGTTATTGTTTCAGTTTGTTTTGTTTTGAGATCTCACACATCCCTGACTGGTCTCAAACTTACCAAGTACTTGACGATGATCTTGAACTTCTAATCTTCCTGCCTCCACCTCCTCAATGCTGGCACTGTACGGGTACACCGTCATAGCCAGGTTTTGAAATGGGACAGTGAACGTTTCATCTTCCCTTAACAAGGTGAACCTCAGTCAAACTCTTCTGCTGGCCCACAACCCAGAAACTTCTCCCTTTTCCGGCTTGTGAGCTGCGTTAAAATGACAGAGAAAGTACAGTGGGTAGTCCCCTCTCTGGTCACAGAAATTGAAAGTACAAAGCTGTTTTTTCTGAGAGATAAGTCAATAGATCTGTCCCAAGGGGAAATTACAACCCAATACAAAAACACTCTGGAACATTCTATAAGAGCCAGAAAGAGGACCAAAAAAACCAGCTCAATTCCTGTAACTCAGAACTTCCCTGCCAGTTTCTCCGAGGGCCTTGGAGACTGTCCAAAAAGTACATCACACTAAGGTACTGACAGTGACCTCAGCAGAAGGCGGAAGAGCCAGGCTGAATCAGCAGACCTGACTACTAAGGGCCTCATGACTTTGGCAGCCTCTCAGCCTCTCTGAGGCTTTCTCATCTATAAAGGGCCCACCCCTCAGGGCCGCTAAGGAGCGCAAATTAAACTGATCGTGTGGATGACAATGTGTTGTAAACATCACGGAGTCGCCTGAATGTAAGCATTCTCTCAGGGAGCTGTCAGGATGGGCAGCCCTCGGTACCCACAGGCTCCAAATCTGCAGATTCCACTCACCACAGATGGGAATGTTTTAAAAAGTGGAGTGTGCATGCCTCAACACTTGCAAACCAGAACAGGAGGAACTCATGTTCAAGGCCAGCCTGGGCTTCCTATGGTCCTTCTTTAAAAGAAAGAAGGGAGAAAGAGAAGAAAGGGATAGGGTGGGAAGCACATACTGTAAGTCAAGCACTATAGTATACACCTATGATCCCAGCACTTGGGAAGTGGAGCAGTGAGATTGTTCATGGCTAGTCTCAGCTCTGGGACCAAAGAAAGAAAAGAAGGGAGGGAGGGAGGAGGAGAAGGAGGAAAGGAGAAAGGGAGGGAGGGAGGGAGGGAGGAAGGGAGGGAGGGAGGGAGGGAGGGAGGAGGAAAATCACATAAACCCAGCTCTATCCCTGGACAATACAGAATAGTGATTATTGATACCATGTACAGAGTAATCTAGAGATGGTTTAAAGTCTCTGGAAGGAGCTGGGGACATGTCTCAGTGATAGAGCATTTGCCTTGCAACCACAAGCCCCCGAGTTTAGTTCCCATAATGGAAAAACCAGGGAGGAGGCTCACAGTGACTGTGCTTGGCCCGTGCCAGGCAGAGGCACCAAGTACTTTATGGGCATCCAGTCCTGAGTCTAGACTGTAACTTAGTGCTTGAGTGACCGCATCCGCAAGTCTTTCTGTGCATCCCCAGAACCTCAAAAATTCCTCTAAACCAACAATGTCCTACTGATCTTCACGGCACATGCTTGTGACTGCAGCTCTTGGGAGTCATGGGAGGGGGGTGATGATTAGTTCCTGATTAGTTATGGGCTGTAGGAGACTCTGTCACAAGAAAAGAAAAGAAAAAAAAAGGTGTGTGTGGGGGGGTGTTCAGAGGTTAAGAGCACTGGTTGCTCTTCCAGAGGACCAGAGTTCAATTCTCAGCACCCACATGGCAGTTCACAACTGTCTGTAACACCAGTTTCAGGGGGTCCAAGGTCCTTGTCTGGCCTTTTCAGGCACTGTATACCATGTAGTACACAGACATACATGCGAGCAAAACACATCATAAATAAGTAAATAAATAAATCTCAAAATTTAAGGGAAAAATAGCTGATGACACCCCTAAGAGGCTAGCCCCATCACCGTTATCACTCTGCCCATGAAAAACATGGGCCTGGATTTCACAAGTTCGTCCAAGACACCAAGTGGAAAGTGGTGTGCTCAGGACCATAAGCCTGAGGGACAGTTCAGTGAGGGATCCTGAAGTCCTGTCCTTTTCCCAGGCTTGCACCTAAGCCATGCTTCCCTGCCCTGTAACATCTAAACAGATTTCATCAGTGGAATGTAGTAGAGGCTTTGTAGACTCCACCTGCAGCCAGGAGCCGATGATAGGGCAGGATGTTTTCCTAGCCGCCCGCTGCAACTGGCTTAGATTGTGTAGCCGGGCGTAAGGCAAGAGCTGGGAATGCAGCCCGAGTCCCTCACTGACACAGCACAGCAGAGCTTCTATGGCTCATAGGTCTTCAGGTGGACGAGCAATTAGCTGTCGTGACGTTGAGGATGCAGCGCTGTGGCATGGCAGGACTTACCCTGCGTGTGAGAGGCACTAGAGTTTGTAGCAGAGACAGCAGAGAGGGAAGGAAGGGAGAGAGAGGGAGCCTTGGTACGGCAGGCCTGTCATCGCAGCTGCTGGAAAGGTTAATGCAGAAGGATCACAAGTTCAAGGCCAGCCCAGGAAACTTAGTGAGCCCCTGTCTCCAAAGAAAAAGTGAAAATGAAAGAAAGAAAAAAACTTGACTAGGGCATGCAAGGTCCTGACTCCAGGAGAGACAAAGAGACAGGAGAGAGAGGGGGCGGAGAGACTTACAAGGTATCTCCTTGCGTGTAAATGACCCTGAGTTTAGGTTCCAGACACACACACACACACACACACACACACACACACACATATGCATGCACACACACATATGCATGCACGCACACACATTTACACATGCATGCACACACACGTACATGCACGCACACATGCACACTCTGTTGGGCCGGTTTGTTACAGATGTTCATCACCCTTAACAGGGAGTATTGAGTCCTCTTTTGACAAGAGCCACAGGCATCACATACTGAGGTGTCTCACGGGCATCACGAACTGGGGTGTCTCAGTGATGGGGTGTAGACGTCAGCATCAAACAGGGAGCCAAAAGAATATTTTCGCTCTAAAAACCTGCGCACGGTCTCTAATTATAAACCCAGAAACAACCCAGCTGTATCTGCAGTGAATGCGGCAAAGATCACTGGTGACTGCGGTTTTCTTCCAGGAGTCTGGCTTTTGATGTCTAACACCCAATCACGTGTGAGCTGTAGCAAAGTTCTCTCCTGACTGCCGGTACCCAGGGTATCGCGTGTCACGTGGTGGACGCTCAGTAAATATTTGTTGCAGGAATAGCAGCAGGCCTTTGCCCCCTTTGTTCCGCTCCCTACCGTAGTAAGACGTTTCCAGCCAGGAGCACCCCCTACGTCGTTTTCTCTCTGGGCTCTCCAAAATCTGAAGCAGCCAACTGTTCTAGGTCGGTGTTACAGACTCAACTATGACCCCTGTCAAATCCAGCCCCTAGCACCCCAGAATGTGACTTTACTTGAAGATGGGAGCCCTGAAGCGGTGATTAAATTGAAATGAGGTCAGTCCAGTGGGCTCCGATCTGATGTGACAGCCGTCCTTCCTCCTATTTTATCTTGTTTTATTTTACTATTTTGAGACAATGACTCACATAGCCCAGTTCAGCCTCAGACTTCTTGTGTATCTAAGGATGATCTTGAATTTCCGATCCTCTCGCATCTGTCTTTCGGGTGCAAGGATTACAAATGGGAACCGCCATGCCCAGTTTACGTGGCTTTGTGCATGCGAAGCAAGCATTTTACCAACTGAGCTGGATCCCCAGCCCCTGGCTGCTGTCTTAATACAGAGGGGAAATTCAAGCTAGGCCTGGTGGCACTAATGTATAACGTTAGCTTCTCCAGATCCTGAGGCAAGAAGACAGCAAATCCAACGGCTGTCTGGTCTGCAGAACAAATTCAAGGCCAGCCTAGGTAGAAGGCTTGCTTAACATGTACAAAACCCTGGGTTTTAACCCCAGTACCATAGGAGAAGGGGAGAAGCAACCCAGATGTTGTGACACCCCAGAGATCCACAAGTAGAAAAGACCCCACCCACTAGCAAGGGGAGAGGTCTCCCTTGGGAGATGCCACTGCTCCCAGGACCTAATTCTGGGCCTTCTGGTTTTCTGAACTTATTTGGTTGTTTCTACCCTGCAGTTTATGCTGTCTTACTGTGATAGCCCCAGTAGACTAACACAGGCAGAGTTCCTTCACAGCTTACCTGGGGGTCCAGCTGACTCTCTGCAAGCCCTCATGAGCAACTGTGTTTCCTTGATGCTTCCCAGGGATGTGTCTTTCCAAACTTAAACTGTCCCCAAAGTGCTGAACCTGAGTGTGGAAGGAAGACTCACCCAGAGCCCCAAGAATCCTGGCTGCCTGGTTGCTTATGCTGTGACTAGCCAGGAGAAGTATGCCACTGACTCCAATTTGCAGAGAAAAGAGCTGAGATGCTGAAATAACAAAACACAACACAGCATGCATCCTTGCGTAGGTGTGTAAGTGTGTGGGGATGTATGTCATGCACATGTGTGCATGTGTGTGGGCTCCTCAGTGCTAAGGGGAGTGAAGGGGGCTTGGAGACCAGAGGTTGATATTGGGATGTCTTCTCTTTCCCTCCTTCCCTCCCTCCTTCCTCCTCCTCATTCTCCTTTCTCTCTCTCTCTCTCTCTCTCTCTCTCTCTCTCTCTCTCTCCCTCCCTCTCTCTCTCTCTGTGTGTGTGTGTGTGTCTCCCCGTCTCTCTCTTTGACAGGATCTTTTCACTGACCCAGAAACTTGCTGTTTCAGCCAGATTGACTGGCTAGTAAGTCCTGACATCCCCACCACCTGGTGCTGGAGTTACAAGTGTATACCACCACACCCAGCCTTGATGTGAGTTTTGGGGATCCAAATGCTTATGGGGCAAGCACTTTACCCACTTGCTGTCTTTATAGCTGTCTCCCCTTTTCTGCGGTGCTGGTGACTGAACCTGGGGCCTGCTGGTGCATGTTGGACAAGTGCTATATCAGTGAAACTTCATTCCTGTCCACTTTTTACTCCATTTTGAGGCAGCTTCACTAAGTTGCTTAGACTGATCCTGAACTCACGATGCAACCCAAGCAGGCCTTGAACTTGTGATCCTCCTGCCTCAGCCTCCCAAGTATCTGGAATTACAGGCTTGTGCTCCAGGCCAACTTCAGGGCAGTATCTGGTTTTAAAGGTTCAACAAGAAGAGATTTGGAAGCCCTGTCCCTCGTTGCTCCAGCAGACCGCATCTCAGCTGATGAGATGGCTCTCATTGGTCATTTGGTGTTCTTCAGTGACTGTCCTAATGCCACTGCTGAAATGGCAGCCCGTCATCCAGGGTAATGGACTTTCCAGAGTGACGCGCCCATCCTCTAAAAACAAAGCCAGAGGCCCCAAGCCTTCCCGTGATTGCTCGATCCTTACTCTGCTTTTCTGTGCTTAGGGCATCCTTTATTGGGCCAATTCATAGCCTGTGGGAAGAGCTCCCCAGAGACGGACTCATCAGCTTGAGGATACTCAGAATCACAGGGGGGTGACTCTGGGGCTGGGTGGACTTTGTATACCACACATCACCACAGCCTGTCTTCTTAGTGGAGAAGGCGGGTGGTCAACCCTTCAAGAGCAGTCTCCGCTGTGTTCAGTTCAGACTATGGTCTTCCGGCCCACCAGCCTTGGGTGACCTCCCATCCAATCAGAAGCCTAAACTTGTGACTTCAGAACTACACAATCCCACTTACAGTCTAGAAACTTGTGAAAGTCAGCAGGCCTCCCAGAGTCACCCAAAGATGTGCTGTTTCTTATTGTCCTGTTTGTTTAGTACGGAGTCTCCCTAGGAAGGCCTGGTCAGCCTAGTACTTCCTGTGTAGACCAGGCTGGGTGTGGTCCTGTATACCCATTGTCCTATTGGAGGTACTCAAGAAGTAAAGGCTCTAATACAGATACCACACCCAGGAGAGAGCAAGGGTTTGGTTCTCAAAGCTCCCACGAGAGTTCTAAACCATCTGTAACTCCAGTTCCAGCTGTCTGTGGTACGCAGACAGACATGCAGACAAAACACTCATGCACATAAAATAAAAGTAAATATTCAAATTAGTTAAATATTATGGTTAATTCTGGATAGCGTGTTCAAATATAGTCTTTCACAGAGAAAGGGAGTTGTTCATAGAGTCACATCTGTAGCTGGTTCTTAATTCCTTTACACTTTTTGAGGGCCTGCCACCCAGCTCCCAAATAAACACCCAGAGATTTATTATTACTTATAAATGCCCAGCCTTAGTTTGGCTTGTTTCTAGCCAGTTTTTCTTAAATTATCCCATCTACCTTTTGCCTCTGGGCTTTTACCTTTTTCTGTTTCTAGATATCTTATTTTCCCTTCTTACTCCGTGGCTAGCTGTGTTGTCAGGTGGTTGGCCCCTAACATCCTCCTCTCCTCCTTTTTTTTGTTCCCTCTCTTCTCTCTTTCTCCTTCTATTTATTCTCTCTTCCTTCCAGCTCCGCCTAGCCCTCTCCTGCCTAACTATTGGCCATCCACATCTTAATTAGACCAATCAGGTGTTTTAGGCAGGCAAAGTAACACGGCTTCACAGAGTTAAACAAATGCAGCATCAAAGAAGACCACACAGCTTTGCATCATTAAACAAACATTCCACAGCATAAATTAATGTAACACATCTTCAACTAATATTCCACAACACACCTCCTTTGTACCATACACGCCTGGCATGCAGAGATCCTGTGTTCAATCCCCAGTGCTGTCGGGGAAGGGAGAAGTGTGGGAGCAGATCTTAAAAACAAAACAAACAAACAAAAAAAACAATACCATGCATAGCAGTTCAGGTCTATAGTCTCACCATTTGAGAGGCAGAGGTGAGAAGGTGGCCATGCGTTTCAGGCTAGTATATATCACAAGTTTCAGGCCATTCTGGGTTGAATATTGAGAATCTGTCCAAAAAAATCTTATTTCTCATGTGTAAGTATGAAATGTTTTAATCCATCAGTGTGTAAGATAGGCGTGGTGGCATTTGCCTGTAGTCCTGGGACTGGAAATGCTGAAGCCCAAGGGTTGCTTGAGTCCAGAAGGCTAAGACTAATCTAGATAACAGTCTTAAAAATAGAATTTTTTAAAACCATGCACAGCAGTGTATATGTGTAATCCCAGTGCTTGGGAAGCTGAAGTAGGAGGATCCGGAGTTCAAAATCATCCTTTGAAAGACCTATAGTGAATCTAAGAATGAACTACACGATACCCTGGCTCATCCTCCCCAAAATTATTAATGTGAAAATTGGAAAGCATTGCAGCTAATTCAAAGAACATGGTGAAGAGCAAGCACATTCATAAGGCAGAAATATTGTCTTAAAGGTAAATAATATAGAAATGTAGCCATACAGGCAAATGGAAACAGGAAGTGACCATGTCCCAGTGGGAGAAAAGGCTAGGCACTGGGCCTTGCCAGTGGTGGGTCCATGCTTACACGAGAAGAACCACTTTGTGCTGCTGTGGCTTATCTACAAATGACATGGCTGCAGTTCAGTCACAGAAATGAGAACCGCACCCTGGGAGGAGGTGCTGAGGAGGCAGGGCCCTGCTCTCAAACATCTTATAGGGTAAAGAGGAACAGGACGGAGGATGTAATAAATCCTAGTAATCATGACAGTCTAGATGACAAACATGTCACAGGTCCCTAACAAGTGCCTGTCACTGAGTAATTGGAAGACTAGTTCATTGGAAGTGCAGGGGCAGGAACAACTATTTTCTATTAGATAACTGGACAGGTCACAGTTTTGGAAAAAGAGAAATTAAAGCCCACCCCTCAGGAGTAGTCTTTGTAGTAACACACAGAGACATACATAGTGGGCCCTGAGTTCAATTTCCAGCCGTGTAATGAGGGGAGAAAGTGTGGCGGTGGGGCACCAATAGATGGAAAAAACAAACATGTCAAATACAGTCGTTTATGTTCATGACCCCAGCATTTGGAAGGCTGAGGCAGGGGGGTTTCCATGAGTATTTTATTACTTTTTTGTTGTTGTTTGTTTTTTAAACAGGATCTCCTGTAGGATTGGAACTCATTATATAGCCAAAAATGGCCTTGTCCTGATCCTCCTGCCTCTATCTCCCAGATGCTGGGATTACATGCATGCCACCATGTCTTATTTATGTGGTGCTGGGGGTCAATCCCGGGGTCTTATGCATGCTAAGCAAGCAGTCTATCCGCTGAGCCACATCCCCACCCAGGTTTTATTTTAGATTGTGCTTTTGTGTTACATGCTTGTAAGATGAGACCATTGTTCCAATATGTTATTATGCAGTTCTTCCAATAATGTCCCTCTGTATTCATGTAAAGTTGGTTCCAAGATACCATCCTCCCCAAGGATACATGAATCCTCGCATGTGCAAGTCCCTCATGTGAAACAATGTGATATTTTCTTAGAGCCTTCATACTTCCTCCTGTATGTGATAAATCATCTCTGAACTTGTTATACTTAATGATGTAATGCTATGTACTCATTTGTCATATTGCATTGTTATCAGAACACTGACATGAAACTGTTCTGTATATGTTCAGCACAGACACAAGTGTGTAGTGTGTGTGTGTGGTGTGTGTGTGTGTGTGTGTGTGTGTGTGTGTGTAGTGTGTACCCATGTAGAAGTCAGAGGAGGATGTTGGGTCTCTTTTTCTCCTAATCTTCTCCTTAATCCCTTGAGACAGAATCTCTAACTAAACCTGGTGTCAGGCTGGGGGCCGGTAGGCCTCAGCAATCCTCCTGTCTCCACCCCCTGCAGAGCAGTGATTCCATGCAACCCTGCAGGCAAGCCCAGCTTCTTACATGGAGGTTAGGGATTCAAACTCAGGGGTTTGTGCTTGCACACGCCCACTGATTCATCTCCCCAGCACCAGACACATTTTTTGGTGTTATTATGGTGAGTGTGTGGTGTGGTGTGTGTGTGAGTGTGGGCGTGCAGGTGCCACAGTGTTCCTGTGGAGCTCAGAGGGCAACTCCCATGAGTCAGTTCTCTCCTTCCACCTTGCTGAGACAGAATCTCACTTCTTTTGCCCTTGCTGGGAGCTCCACGTTAGCTGACCTGGTGCATCTGTGACAAGCGTGTAGTCCACATGTACACGTGTACACCTCGGGCCAGGTGTAATACACACCTGTTTGCTCAGCACTTGGAAGACCGAGGCAGGTAGGTCATGAGTTTGAGACCAGCTTGAACCACAACAGAAATGCTGTAAAACACAACTGTGAAAAAAGAAAACACCTCACAGAAGCCAAACCCTATTGAGATTAGGCACACAAGCATCACGCTGGGAATTTTTCTATGGAGATTCAGCACATAAGCATCACGCTGGGAATTTTTCTATGGAGATTCAGCACATAAGCATCACGCTGGGAATTTTTCTATGGAGATTCAGCACATAAGCATCACGCTGGGAATTTTTCTATGGAGATATGGCACACAAGATCACTCTGGAAATTTCTCTCGAGTCTGCTGCCATTTGTCCATTCTTACCACCCTCCTCAGAAGTATCAGGGCTAGGATATCTGCTGCGCCCTCAGTGAGTGTTGCCTGTTCTGGAAATTCATTTGAAAGGAATTATATTGCACTCTTTCTCTCCTTCTTCCCCTCCCCATTTGTATTTTAAAAAGTTTTAATGTCTGTGTGTGGGGGGAGGGGGTGTGTGTGTGGTGTGTGTGCACACATATAAGGAGGGCAGAGGACAGCTTGCATGTGTCAGTTCTCCTGGGATTGAACTCAGATTATATGCTTGGTGGCAAGCGCATTTACCAACTGAGCCATTCTGTCAGCCCAATAAATATCTGTGGTTTTTTTAAAATGTTGTTGTTGCTTTGTTTTGCTTTAATTTATTTGTATATGTGGGTTGTATGTGGACTCATGCCATAGAGTGCATATGGAGATCAGAGGACAACTTATGGGGGTTAGTGTGTGGACCTAGATATTGAACTCCGTTGTCAGGCTTGGTGACAGGTGGCTTTATCTGCTGAGACAAACACCTACAGGCCCAACGTGCACTCCTTTAGAGGAGGTCTCTTCATTCCTCTTTTCTCCTCTCCTTCTTGAGCCTAGATTTCTCCTCCTATTTATTCTTTCTGCACGCCAGTCCTGCCTATCCTTCTTCTGCCTAGCTATTGGCCATTCGGTTTTTTATTAGACCAATCAGGTGCCTTAGGCAGGCAAGGTGAAACAAGTATAATACATCTTTACATACTTAAACAAAGGCAGGAGAAACAAATGGAACATACTTTAACACAGCTAAGGTAAAATTCTGCAGCATAAATAAAAGTAACACACCTTTGCCTAGTTAAAACAATGTTCTGCAATAGTCTCTCACTCAGCATAATGCCTTGGGAACCCATGTCCCCAGTGTGTGTGACAGTCAACTGACCCATTTCTGTAACTGGGCAGTGATAAGAAGGTACCATCTCCTATTGATCGGGTCTCCTGTGGAAGAACACCTGATCTTTGGAAATTTGGGCTATATTTTTGTTGTTGTTGTTGTTGTTATTGTTTTCTGTCAAGATCTTACTATGTAGTCCAGGCTGGCCTTGAATTCATGGGCCTCTTGCCTTGGCCTCTTGATCGTTGGTATTGTGTCAATTTGAAGCTCTTTTGAAGAAAACTGCTGATCATTCTCTCACAGGTCACTTTGTGACTGTTCTCTGTTTTCCTTTTCTTGCCTAAGTAGATAGAAACAGAATTTCTGGGCCTAGAGTAACCCAGCAATAGTGCGTGTGTGCATGCACGCTTGCAGGTATGTGCTGGTGGGTGTGTATTCTAAATTTAATTGACAGAGTATTTCTTTTCTTCTTTTCTTCTTCTCTTTCTTCTTCTTTTCTTCTTCTTTACAAGACAGAGTTTCTCTGTAGCTTTGAAGCCTGTCCTGGAACTAGTTTTTGTAGACTAGGTTGACCTCAAACTCACAGAGATCTGCCTACCTCTGCCTCCCGAGTGCTGGGTGGCGTGTGCCACCACATCCTGCTTGGCAGAATATTTCTTTGCTTTTTATAAAATTATAGTTCTCAGAATAGAGACTAATTTTCATTATTAGATTATGGTGTCTCAGAGGGAAGGAGACATGCCTATGTCATCTTTTTAAAAACAGCATTTATCTTTATTCTTAGGAATGTATGCATGTGTACTGTGTGTTTTGACTTATCCATCTGTCCTTACAACCTCCAACTCTACTCAGAACCTACCATCTCCCTCCCTCCCTACTCATATTCTCTTGTTGTCGATGTTGTCAATAGTATCTTGAGTTTAGTTAAAGCTGACCATGTGCGGATGAGGTCATTCTATCTACTGAGGCCTGGAAAACCTACCAGTAGCCACACACTTCCAAAGTGACTCTCCTTCCATTGGCTGTCCACTAGCAGCCAACAAGTCTCCAGCTAAGGATGCTGTTTCTCAGGACACAGCGACTGTCCCAACAACAATCTGCACGAGCCCCCATTGTTCCCCATCTTGGCCAACCACTAGTCTTTATTTATATGTACATATGTGTCCACATGTATGTGTTAACACATGTGTGATGACCCTTGGAGGCCAGGAGAGGTGTCAGATCCTCTGGAGCTAGAGTTACAGGCGGTTATGACCCACCAGATCCGTGTTCTGGGAACTGAACTCCTGGCCTCTTCAAGAGCATCAAAGGCTCTTAACCATCAGTCTCTCTCCAGTCCCTGTCTTCAGTGTTTTATTTGACCAGAATTCCCAGTGCCTCTGGCTCTGGGCCTTGGAAACCAGGAGGGGTTTTCCTCTTCTTCGTGTGGGGTTCTGCTTCATGCCTGGCATTAGCTGTCTGTCTGAGGGTTTTCCCTGTTCAGATGCTGGTAGGAGTAACTACAGATGTAGGATTCAAATTCAGTTTTTCTGGCCCCATACTTTTTTGGGGTGGTCGATTGCTGTGAGGCTTTTCCCCTCCTACTCAATTTGAAGAATATTGGAAAGGGAGGCCCCAGTGTGAGGGAGTGGTGCAGAAGGGTCCTCAGAGAGCAGGGCTATGGGGATGGTGGTTCATACAAGAGCTGGAGTTTTTGGTCAGTGGGTTTGAATGAGTTGAGGGATGAGGTAAAGGCCTGCCAAGGACAAAAAAGAAAAACAGAAAAAAGAAATCACTGATCAAAAATATTGAAATTTTTAAAATGTATTTATTTTTCTGTCTTTGCCTTTGTTTGGCTGTTTTGTTTTGGGACAGGGTTTCTATTTGTCATCCAGGCAGGCCTCGAACATCTGATCTTCCTGTCTCAGTCTCTGGCTGGGATTACAGAAAGAGGATGTCTTAATTGACTTTATTCGGTAATTCTACAATGGGGCAACCCTTCACCTCACAAAATGGAGTGCATTCCAGTGACTTGAGCAGAAACCAAAAAAGGTGACTCCTGGTGAGGCCATCCAGGAAAACTGAACAATAAGTCAACACTGGTGGGTTGGGAGCTGGCCAGTTCGGGTCACCTTTCTGTGGAAGGGTTAAGGCAGGGTCAACTCATTATCAGGTCAATTAAACTGACCCTTTGAGAAATGGTCTCGGGTCACTTCATCAGCTTTGTTTCAGCTTGGTGATATGGAACCTTAGTTTTGTTGTGGGGTATCCACCAGAGAAGGCTGCTCAGGCATGGGTTTAAGCCAATAGGAAGTCTTCATTAGCCAGCCGGTGACTATCCTGAGTGTTTGGATTCCAGGGTAGCTCTGAGCCTTCCTCAAGGTAAGTGGGCTTTAAAGCATAAAGCCATGTTCTGAGTTGGTACACTTCAGTCAACAAGAACAGTGAGCTGGCAATGGGAACAGGGAGCCAGGAGCAGAACTACAGAAGTCAGAAGGCGAGGTTAGCACATTCAGAGACTTTCCCAGAATCATGGACTTTGATGGATTAGGGCTCTGTTTTCACTTTGGAAGGTGGTGGTGTCTACCTACTGAGTTTTATGACCTGAATGGTACTTCCATCATGGAGTCAGCTGTGCTAAGGTCTGGGGCTTCTGTAATAGGCCCCCAGACCTTAGCACAACTGACTCCATGGTGGAAGTATCAGTCAGACCATTAAAATCAGCATGTGAACAGCATCCCCTGCCAGAATGAAAACAGAGACCTAATCCATCAAAGTCTGGTTCTGGGAAAGTCTCTAATGGACTAACCTTGCCTTTTGACTTCTGTAGTTCTGCTTCTGGCTCACTGTTCTTGTTGACTGAAGTATGTCAGCCTAGAACATGAGTTTTTTGCTCAAAACCTCGTCCTGAGAAAGGCTTGGTGCTGTACTGGGATCTTAAACACCCAGTGTAGTCACCGGCCAGCTAATAGAGACTTCCTATTGGCTTAAACCCACATCTGAGCAGCCTTCTCTGGTGGGTACCCCACAACAGTCATTCACCTGTTTTCTTGTGGTACTGCGGATCAACCCAGAACCTCAGGCAGGCTGAGACATTTGCTCCTACTAAGCCGTATTTCCACCCCTCAATTTACTTTTTATTTTGCGGTTGGGTCCCATTAAGTCTCAGGCTGGCCTTGACTTCTCTCGTTAGCGCAGGAGGGACAGAGAGGGGGCACTTCAGATTCTGTATTATAAAGATACATATGCACTCCACTCTGTAAAATGGACCATCCCACACAAGAAGCAGTTTGTCTGTTCTGAGTTCTCTGTTTGCCTGAGCCCCGACATCTACAGAAAGAGGGAAGACAGAAGAGATGAGGAGGAGAGGGACAGGAGGGCTACAAGAGCCTCAGTTTCCCTGCCGATGAATGCTCAGTGGGGACTCAGGATTTTACTGGGCGCCTTCCCTCTCCTTTGCGAAACAGTGAAGAATCTTTCTTACACAGGATAGGGGAGAAGCTTCTTTAAGCATGTGGTTGCAGCTGGAGTGTTAGACCTGGTGAGAGCGTACACCTTTAATCCCAGCATTTGGAAGGCAGAAGCAGGTGGGCCTCTGAGTTCTGATCTAGCCAGATCTACAGTGACTTCCAGGACAGCCAGGGCTACACAGAGAATGAGACCATGGGCTCAATCCAGCACTGAGGGGTGGGGAAACCATAATGTCTCATGGAGGAGATGACCGAGAAAGATTCTTTGTGCTTTTCTTTCCCTCCTGCCTTGGGCCAAGTAGGCTGTGCAAAAGCAAGCTGACTGTTCTGCTGTGTTAATGCTGTCATCTTTTGGGGGGACGGTGATAGTGTTTCCCTGTCACCTGTGCTGTTGCCCCTTTTGGTCCTGTTGCTGTCACCTCATCATTATTAATATTATCTTCACCATTACACCTGATCCTTGGTAAAAGGCAGAGAAATGATTATTGTTATTGTGATCATTATGTGTTATTGTGTTGGGGGTCGAATCCAGGACTCATACAGACAGGGCAAATGTTCCTTCAAAGATCTATAGCCTTATCCTTGGAGCTGCCTCTTCCTTCCTTCCTCTTCCTCCTCCTCCTCCCCTCTTTCTCCTCCTCCTCCTCTTCCTCCTCCTCCTCCTCTTAGGCAGGGTCTCATAATAGCCCAGGCTGGCTTTGAATTCACTGTGTAACCAAGGCTGGCCCTGAATTTCTGCCTCAGACTCCTCAGTGCTGAGATTACAGGCACACACCACCGCAACTAGCTATTTTTTTTCTGTTGGGATCATGCTGGCCCCAAGTCGGAGATCCTTCCACCTCAGTCTCCTGGGTGCTCTTCCCATAAGGAATCACTCTGTGTAGTTCATCCCTGTGAGACAGAACTGGCCGAAGCTAAAGCCATCAGATGCCACTGTAAACCCATGGAATATCCTTTTTGTTTGTTTTTGTTTATTTTGAGACAGGGTCTCACTATGTAGCAGTGGCCCGCCTGGAACTTACTATGTAGATGAGGCTAGCTTCAAATTCACAGAGATCCATCTGCCTCTGCTTCCCAGGTGCTGGCACTGAGGGCACGCGCACAGTTCAATTGGGTGTGCTGGCACACGCCTTTAATCCCAGCACTGGGGAGGTAGGAGCAGGTGGATCTCTGTGAAGGTTAACCTAGTCTACATACACAATGAGTTCTGGGATAGCCAGGACTACATAAAGAGCCTTGTCTCAGAAAACAAATACCCCCCCAAAAGAATCCCAAAAATTCTAGAAATAAAATGAAGTGTATGAGTCTATAGTTCTCAGGACTTACACAAGGCTGTGCAGCCCTCCTGGGGTCTAACGGCACACCCAGTAGGTTTCTTCTCCCAAGGCTGAGGCATTACTACTCCACTGCTAATACTGGCTTTCTCTGGACACTTGCTGTAACTACAACATACACATGTGGTCCTGCCCTCACTTTGCAGAGTCTTCTGAGGGTTGATTTATCCGCAGTGTATGCAGTAACACTTCATTTTTCACGGTTGGGTAACACCCTGCTTTGCCATTACACTAAGCCGTTTGTTTATCCAGGCATCAGTTGATGGCCAGGAGTTGCTTCCACCTCTAGGCTCTTGGGAGCAATGCTGCTGTGCATGTTTGGTGACATCTCTCTGAGCACCTCTGTTTTCATTTCTCCAGGGTGTGTGCCCACTTTTCTGTCCACATGTCAGCAGGAAGATACTTTTATCCACTCAGGCCAAGATCCCTCTGAACATCCAGGGAACAAAACAGAGACACTGAAACTGTAAAACTGTACTCCGTCTTCAAGGCCCACTTCATTTTGTTTGTTTTGTTTTGTTTTTTGAGACAAGGTATCTCTGTAGTTTTAGAGCCTGTCCTGGAACCAGCTCTGTAGACTAGGCTGGCCTCGAACTCACAGAGATCTGCCTGCTTCTGCCTCCCGAGTGTCTGGATTAAAGGTGTGCGTCACCATCGACGGGCCTACTTCATTGTTGTGAACACTTATTGTCTATGTGTGTATTCTCTACCTGTTTTCAGGCACTGTGTTGTAAATAACAGGGAACAACACAGAACAGTCTCATCCTTTAGAAGGCTGAAGATTCAATGTGGGCAATAAGGAATTAAATATGCTGGTATAACTTCCTCCCTGAAGCTTCCCACAGCATCCCAAGAAAGGCTAAACTCTACTCTGGTATTCATTTATTTATTTGGTTATTTTTGAAACACAGGGTCTCTTGCAACCCGTGCTGGCCACAAATTATTATGGAGCTAAGAACAATTTCTTCTTCTTCTTCTTTTTTTTTTTTTGAGACAGAGTGTCTCTGTAGCTTTTGGAGGCTGTCCTGGAACTAGCTCTTGTAGACCAGGCTAGCCTCAAACTCACAGAGATCCGCCTGCCTCTGCCTCCCGATTGCTGCGATTAAAGGTGTGCACCACCATCGCCCAGCAGCTTCGAACTTCTGAAATTATCATTATTAAAATATGTGTGTGTGTGTGATGGTATGAGTGTGGAGGTCAGAGGACAACTTTTTGAAATGAGTTCTCTCCTTCCTTTGTAGGTAGGTTCCAGGTGTCAAACTAAGGTCACCAGCACTTTTACCATCTGAGCCACCTAACTGGTGCTGTGGCCTTGAACCTCAGATCTTTCTGCTTCCACTTCAGGACTGTGTGGGCCACTATGTCAGATTTGGCCAGGGATGAAACCCAGGACTCCACACATATTAGTCCAGCACTCTACCATCTGAGATATTGGCCATTTGAGACAGGGTCTCAGGTAGCTCAGGCTGGTCTCCCAACTTCCCAAGTACTGAACCTACACGCTCACACCATATTTGACCATTTATCATTGTTTTGCTTCAAAAGTAACTTCTCTACTAACACACTGTGATAATGCACGTACAGCCCTTGGCAAATCTGAGGTATTATTACAGAGACAGGGTTTACTCTGTGTCCTCCCATTTGTGCCCACGTGGAGGATGATGTATCAAAACATCGGCTTACAGTCTGGCATCCTCAGCTCTCAGGACAGTCCCATGAGAGCAGGCAGTAATATGGGAATATCTTAACGTGCTGACTTCGATGGAGCCTTTTCTGGCTCCATCAAGGTTACCCAAGCCAGGGCTTTCGGGTCCTTGTCTCTCAGTTTTGAAGAATGAGATTCATGGACCACAGAAAGTGAGTTTTACAGGAGAGGTGGACGCAGTTGGGAGCTGAGGGAGAGAAAAAAGGCCAGCTCCTGGGCCGAGGGAGGGAGTGGGACCAGCTCCTGGGCAGCACAGGGTCGAGGGAGAGAGTGGGATTGTGTTGAGTGCCACTGCCTGGGAGTTGGTGGGGGATTCCTGGATGGAGGAAGGGAGGGGGATGAGCTGGTCAGTCCAGGTGTCAGAGGTCTTTGCACTTTGGGTCCAGGAAAGGGCTACACTAACAAGACATAGAGCCCCTTCTTGGTGTCTCCAGCCTCTGGCTGTGGTAAAACCAGGGACACCTCTGGTTTAGACACTTCAAATATCTCTAGCCTCAGGCAAGTACAAGGCTCTGGGTATGCCCAAAAACATTTTTTTGGGCATTCAGCCAAGTAAGAGACTTCTTCGGGCTTTTTACCAAAACTAAACTGCCTAGTCAGTTTTCACCTGTTATCAGTAGCTGGGACAGTTTACCTTGGACCTGCCTTTCCCCACAAGTTTCCTGAATTCCTCGGACATTCCACTCAACTGGGGTCTTGGAGCCTACCAGCCGAGCCTTGGAATCCACTCAACCCGTAGTTTTCTTAGACACAGCCTGGCTATAAAACACCATGATGTCATGGGGGCCATTCCCACATTACAAGGTAGATCTAAGGATTGAAGAGATCTGAGGGAACTTGAAGGCGTTTCTGGGGTGGGGGTGGGGCAATGCTATGACTTGTCAGACTAAATAGGCCAATTTCTTTATTGGCTAGCCTACTACACAGGGAGATGGGGGGGGCTCCTACACGGGACTGGCAGGAGTTTGGAATTTCATAACACACGTGTTTTTTGTTTGTTTGTTTGTTTTTAACTTGGTATTGAACCTAGAGCCTTGAGCTTGGTAGGAAAGAGCTCTCTACCACTAGGCTACAGCGCCAGCCCAGTTCTAGTTTTAATTACCTTTCTTGGTCTGAGTATTCCTAAACCCAAGCACTTCAGAATATATGAATACGAGCTTCAGAATATGAGGCCAGAAGGCTCCACTGGGACGCCAGTCATTTCCAGGTCCCTGATCCCGCCGGGCCCTTCCGATGATAGTAGTAGGCGACAGCACTTCTTCCCGGGGCAGAGCTCCCGCGGGGGTCCCTGGAGAGATCAGATAGTCCGTTGGTTTCTTCCGGGATCACCCCAGCTGGGCCTTGCGGACCTAGGATTAGCAGTTTGGAGTCCCAGGACGAAGGGGCGGAGCCGGTGACGGCGCGGGGGTGGGGGCGCGGCCGACGGGTCACATGGTGAATCAGCCCAGCGGCGGGCGGAGCTGCCCGGGTACTTAGTGGGGTGCCGAAGAGGCCAGGTGCGGCTCGGTTCGGCTTGGCGGCTGCAGGCCGGGGCTGTAACGCTGCGCTCGGTGAGTGTGCTCGGGGCGCAGTGGCTCCGCGACAGAAGTCACCTTAGCTGGGACCGGGGGCCGGGCGGCGCGCGGGCGGCGGGGACAGGGCCCCTCGTTCGCCCAGGGCGCAGGCGCGGTTCCTCCGCGGCCCTGGGTGCTGTGCACCGAGAATGGTCTTGCTCGGCGGGGAGAGGATTCCTGAGTTCGGGCACTGCAGGCCAGCTGCACTGGCGGCCTGCACGCCCTTAGGGCCGGGCACGGTGACCCCGCGCGGGTCGGCGTACCTCCTGTGGCCTTGGCGCACTCCAAGGGCGGAGCTGGGGACTTCGGGGAGCTCTGAGGGAGGAGCCTGTAGGGAAGGGTTCGGCCCTGGTCCTCCTGCCAACCCGCGGGCTCCGGGTCTCAGGGGTGCTCAGGGCGGGTATTGACCTGCATCTAGTCCAGGTTTATGGCTTATTCTAAAGAATCTGCCCCGGCAACTTACCACACAGAAGCCCACGCAGTGCCTGGCACCCTAAAAGACCGGTCCTGTGGAAAACAGGAACCTGGTGGGTGGCTGGGGTGAAACCTACACGGAGAGTTAAACCGAGAAATAGGAAGAGAAGAGGAGTGGAATAAAGGATAGGGATACTTGGGTATCCCTTTCTCTGGACCGGGATGGCCAAGATGATGGGAATGTGGAGGGGTAGAGGAACGTGCAGGACAATCTTTATCAGCCAGAACCCTGCTAGCCCGGAAGCGGCGTGGGGTGGGTCTGCACTGGCAGGGTGTTGGGCAGGCAGACCAGGCGATAGGTGAATTGGAGTTAGTCCCTTCGGGGCCTGCTTAACCCTTGGTGTCTGAGGAACACTGATCCCCAGGTGCCTCCTCTGGGAGGGCCGAGGAATTCTATCCAAATTCAGAAGGGTAGCGTGTGGAGAACGTTGCTGAAGGTGCTCCCATGGTCCCGCGCAGCCCTCGTGGGAGAATTGCTTCTCATAGGTTCTGGTCATGGTGGCCTAAAGCTCCAGAGCTCCCAGAGGCATACCAGAACCAGGCGATCACAGCGCTTGGAAGGCTGAGACAGGAGGATCGCTGTGTACTGGAATCTAGCCTGGGCTACATAATAAATCCCAAGGCAATCTGACTACAGAGTGAGACTGTTCTCCCAATCCTCCTTCCTTCCAAAGAAGGACGTGTTTGAAAAAAGGCACCCTGGAGGAAATGACCTGTGCTCCTTTAAAAAGCATGCGTCCTGGGCCTGCAGGGACTGCTGGGGGCGAAAGGTGGGCTCATATTTGTGCTTCACCAGCCCAGGGGGGCCTCGGAGGCTTCCAGTACCCCTTTTGATGTTGACTATTTCAGACTAGTCAGGCTCTTGGCTCCAGGTTGGAACTGCCCCATGGAGGTGCTGGTTCAGCAGTCTAGGCTGAAGCCCTTTGTGGTATGTATGGGTGGAAACCTTTAGGTGTCAGAGTCGCGGGTTGGCCAACTGACTTTTGATGGTCTGTTGTAAGGAAAATACTAGGTATGCGTGAGGTTGAACTATATGCAATGGAACTTTTGAACGTCAAAAAGGAAACCAGGGACTTCAGTGGTGGGGTCAGCTGGCAAAGGTGAGGTATAGAAAAGTCTGTGTAGTCTTTGCTTAGCTCACAGTCCGAATCCTTGGTCTCATCATCTCAGTACTCACTGGGAGCTGCTTAAGAAAGGCAAGGGGATCCATCTGGAGTCCTTTTGTGGCTGTAGTTTGTATTGGGCCCTACATTGAGCGTGGTGGAAGTTCTAGGGGTGTAGCTCTGCCTGCAGTGCTTGAACTGTCTGGTTTGTCTGAGGTGCTGAAATCCAACCCAGGGCTTTGTGCGGGCTCATCATGCACTCTGCCCCTGGACTATACCATACCTAGCCAACTTTAGCCGGCCTCCTCCTCCATCCCTCCCAGCTTTTTGAAGCAGGTCTTACCCTGTGTAGTTCAGGCAGGCCTTGAACTGAACAGTCCTGCCTCACCCTCCCACATGCTAGGTCATAGACATGAGCTGTCACTCCTGGTTTAGTCTCTCTCTCTCTCTCTCTCTCTTCTTTCTTTCTTTCTTTCTTTCTTTCTTTCTTTCTTTCTTTCTTTCTTTCTTTCTTTCTTTCTTTTTTTTTGAGAATGGGTCTTATCACTCACTGTGTAGCCTTGGCTAGCTTGAAACTAGGTTTGTAGACCAGGATGACCCAAGCATGACAGAGTGCACAAACTCAGATAAACCTGCCTTTGTCTCATCAGTGCTGGGATTAAAGGTATAAGCCACCGTTCCTAGAAGGCCCGTCGTTTTTAGCTTCAAGTCTGAACTCCCCTTTCTGGAGATCTGATTCTCCCAGACTCAGGTTTGGGGTAGAGGTGGGGTGCTTCCCTCTGAGGAGACATGTTTCATTGTGATCAGTTTGACTCCTAGACTTGCTTTGTCTTTGATGAGGACTTTGGTAGCTGTTCTTTTTCTTGTCATTCTTTTCTACTTCTGTGCTTGAAATACAATGTATCCAATCTGTACCAAACAATGTATACAGTTGTTCTATGTAACTTAATTTTACTATGTGTCTTGTTCACCCAGTTTATAAGATTTGTTAATGTTGATACCTGCAGATTTAATGTTTATTTTAATTTGTTGGGAGTGGGGAGGGGGTGGCAGTGTGACAAAGGTCTCATGTAGCCCAGCTCAGACTCATTAAATGTAGGTGAAGATTAGTTTGGAGTTTTTTGTTCACTTTGTAGACCAGCCTGGCCTCGAACTCACAGAGATCCACCTGCCTCTGTCCCCCCCCCCCCCCCAGGGCTGGGATTAAAGGCACATGCCACCACGCCCTATTGTTCCTCCTACCTACCTCCCAAGTGCTGAGATCCCAGGTGTACACCTGTCATGCCCAGGAAATTTAGTTTGTTAGTCATTTTTTTGTTTGTCTGTTTGAGATGAGGTCTTTCTATATAGTCCTGACTGTCCTGTAAATCAGGCTGGCCTTGAACTCACTCCTCAGCCTCCTGAGTGCTGGGATTAAAGGTGTCTGCCATCACACCTGATCTTGAATGTGTTCACCTGGAGGACAGTTAAAATTTCCTACTTTTGTTTCTTTTCCTCCTACCTTTTCACTCTTGTTTCTAGTGAATTCTCTTGGGCAAAGCAAAATAGGATAAACTGCTAGATGGAGACCTGCACACATTTTGTTCTGCTGGATAGCGGTGATATCCCCTCCCTTCTGTGGCTGTGTCACCTTGCAGTTCAGGTGTTCCTGTTCCCATGTCCCAATTGGATCTTACCAGACCCTAATTGTCAGTGTGATGGCTTTCGAACGGTCCGCGTGCCTTCATTGCTGTCAGAGTCTTGATTAGTGAAGCTCTCCCTGGTTTTGTGGTTGGTCACAAGTAGCGCTTGTGCTAATGTTCATTTTGTTGTTGTTGTTTTCAATATTAGGGTTTTAGCTCAATGTGATAGCGCACTACTTTAATCCCAACCCTCTGAAAATTCAAGGCCAACCTGTGTCTACGTATCAAGTTCTGGGTCAGTCAGGGCTACATGGTGACCCTGTCTCAAAAAATTAAGAAAAAGTTTGGGTTTAGATTTGAGTTTTTTTTTTTTTTTTGAGACAGGATCTTATATAGCCCAGGTTAGCTTCAAATTTGATATGTAGCCAAGTATAACCATGAACTCAAGTTTTATTTTTTCTGCCTGCGCCTTTCACGTGTTAAGCTTAACACATGGATCCCACCATGCATCTACAATTGTCTGAGTTCTTTAGGTCATAAACCTGGGTAACTGAGCTTAGCTGGAATTAGTTGTAGTTTCTAAATAGGTCTCTGTGTATGTATATTTGTATGTGGGTAGCGGGGGGGGGACAGGCATTGACACTCCACTTCATAGGACAGCTCTACTTAAACCCCAGAGCTCACTGATTTGGCTAGTCTAGCTGGCCAGATTGCCGCAGGGATCCTTTTTCTCTGACTTCCAAATGCTGGGATTGCATATGCAGGCCACCAAGTCCTCAGCATTTCCATGGGCATTCGGGAGTCAAACCCAGCTCCTCATGATGCTGAACCATCCTCCGAGGCCTAGTTTTTACAATCCAGGAGGTATGTGAGGTTGGGGGACTTTGCAGATGGGAACAAAGCAAAGTCACCTGCAAGTCTGTCACGTTGTTAGAGTCAGTTGGGGAATGATGGTGGAAAGTGATCTGGAATTTGATCTCCAGAAGGTTATTCATGCCTACACAGGTATAGCCATTTGGGGCTTGGCCATGATCTCCTCTCATGCCTTAGTTTCCCTCACCCGTGAAATAGAAGCCTTCTTCGAGACTGGAGGGCTCTTTCCAGAACTATTTTGTAAAAGCTGAAGGCTGGGAAGGACCTGTGGTCTGTAATCTCAACTGTAACCTGTTTTTACTGGGCCAGTAACTCTATAGTCTAGCCAAGATGATACGGCTTTCCAACAGGCAGGGAGGAAGAGACTGGGGCTGCTGAGTGCCAAGTTAGTGTCCGCAGAACACTAGAGAACACTTGGACGATCTGCTCTCACAGCAGAGTTGGCTGCTCTCTGACCCTCTGACCTGCTGATTTGGCCCCGGCAGGAGGTGCTCATCCAGGAGGTGCTCATCCACGGGAGTCACATGTCCTTCCTGCTTGCCTAAGGCCGGTGGTGCTGGCCAGCTTGTGCTGGTGAAAAACCGGTTCAGCATTCAAGCAGCCTGCCACTCGTTCTCAACTTACTGATCCCCTCTGGGCTTGGGGCTATATACTTTGTTTTGATAATCAAATAGTATAATATACACCGGCATATAAGACTTTATTACAAATTGTATGATGATCATAACTTTTTTACCCCAATCAGGAGACCTGGTAGGGAGGAGAGGTGTTGTGAGACGGCCTCATATTCGAGGCTGGCCTCAGTTCACAGTGTAGTTCACAGTGTAGCCGTATCCTGCCTCTTTGAGCTGGTGTTCTAGGCATATGCCATTTCGTCTGGTTTAATGTGATGCTGGGGACTGAACCCAGGATGCTAGCTAGCGAGGCAAGCACTCTGCCAGCTTGAGCTTATCCCTGGTCTCCAACTGTATACTTTTTAAGATGATAATTACCCCGGGACAGTGAGCATTGATTGCTGCATACATAGAGAGCTATGTAGCCAGTTAGCAGAGACCTGATGCTGTACCTGATGGCTCTGCCTGCTGGTGGCTGCCCCGAGCCTGGTACAGGGAGACACTGTCCAAAAGAGTACCTCTGTCTATCACTTCTGTTAGCCTGGGGAGGAAGTCTTTCTTTCTGGGACCCCAAGAAAGGAGGCAATGCCCAGCTCACAGACAGAGCATTTCGGTTGCTTGTTTACATGTCTGCTTGGGCCTCCACGTGACCAGCCTGGAACTTAGTTTACCCTGCAGTCGAATTAGAGATCAAGCTGAGAAGTGTAGAACACGATTCTCATTTACATCTCAAGATCTTTAAAAAGTCTTGTACTGTGTATATTTTAGGTGCAGACTTGGGGAATACACTACCCCATGCACCTGGGGAGCGTTTCTGCAGGTCCTGAACAGAGCTGGAGAGCAAAAGCTTCTGGGAATGTTGACTGTCCACGCAAATTGTCTTATTTTCGACCAACAATGAAATGTTTTTCCTCCGAGGGCCTGTCCTAGTTAGGGTTGCTATTCCTGTGATGAGACACCATGACCGAAAGCAAGTTGGGGAGGAAAGAGTTTGCTTGGCTTCCGCTTCTACATCGTAGTCACCATTAAAGGAGATCAGGACAGGAACTCAGACAGGAGCCAATGCAGAGGCCATGGAGGGGAACTGCTTAATGGCTTGCTCCTCCTGGCTTGCTCAGCCTGCTTTCTCATAGAACCTCCTCCATCAATTGCTAATTAAGAACATGCCCTATAGGTCTGCCCACAGTCTGATCTTATTATGGGGGCGTACTCTCAATTGAACTGGTAAGCATTCTGCCTCTGAATTATGTCGGTAGCCTCCCCTTCCAGATGTGCCTTGGGTAGAAGGTAGCTGTGCTGTGGATAGCCCCAGGTTGTTTTTGTTCTCAGGGGTCAGCCATGAATCAATCACACTTCCCTACTAGGAGCTAGGAGCAAAGATGTGAAATCTGCAAGTCCACATCGAGGCTGTGATTCAGACTTCTCAAAAGGGGGCTTCTCTGGCCTCCTTCAGGTCTGCCCTGCACACCTTTGAGATTAGGATGTCTGCTTCCACCGTACCTGTCCCAGCATGGGGAGCGACTGAGCAAACCAGTCAAAAGGACATGAAACTCGTACGGTCTTGTTCTGTGGGTAGACTGAAGTGGTCAAAACTTGAGGAGCAGGCGCCCAAGCTGAGACAAGTTTGTTTTTATGGAAGAGAAACTCGTAAAATGCAGTGTTGAGGTCCCAGCAGGTCTCCCCGTCCAGCTTTCCCACCTTCCTAGCGTGGAGCCCCTCTGCACATCTGTGACGGATGGTCACAGTGTGTGGCTATCGGCAAATGAAGACACTTCATGCTTCTGATAGTTTAGAACTGGTGTGGAGAGGTCAGCCTTATGTTCCTGTACCACTGTCAGGGAGAGCAGAAGAGCCCGTGCCAGGACACGGCAGGTGGACTGTGGGTCTTTGAGATCTACATATTCTGTCTCCTTATAGCCTTAAGAATATGATGTAGACTCTGGTCTGCCTGAGACTCTGTGCCTATCAAAGAAAGCTTTCTTTGTCAAGCTTGTGCCCTCTTTTCCTCCCCCCAGTTTTTTAGGGTACCATTATATGATGCTTCCTTCACTGTGGCATCAGTTTCTCCATGGATGTCTGTTCCTTTTTTTTTTTTTTTTTTTTAAGCATCCCAGGGGCTATATTTGTCCGAGGAAGGGCATTCAGCTAGTTTGGGAAATCATTTTGCTGTTGACGGCATTACCAGTTCCCCAGCCGTTCTGTGCATGTGACAGTGTTGTGTAGAGACAGCAATAACAGGACATTGAGACATCGATTGCTGTATAATTTAGAAAGGAAAGAGGGTGGAACCCAGGAGCAGCTGACCTGAGCTAGAAATAAATTCTACCCACAACTGCCCTCCATCTGTACACCTGAGTCTGGTTAGCGGTAAATGTACTTGTCTGTTCCAGCCCCTTTCTTTTGTGAAATAAAGACTTTCTGTTAACTTAAAAAAAAAAATCATCACAGAATTGGGAAATAAAGGGAAGTGCTTGCTAAAGTAGGGGAAGTGAAAACCAGGGGCTATTTCAGGCAAAGACACGGAACCCGTGACAGGTTTACGGACAGCTTAGCTTATCATGGTCACTACTGGCTGTGTCACCGAAGTTCCTATGTGTGTGCTAGCTAGGAAGACTGACATTCTTAGGGAATCAGTGCCCTAGGTGGGGACAAAAAGCGTCATATACTTCCGGTGATGGTCTTGGGACCCTCCGTGTGGAATTCCTTTTGACAAGGCTTGTGGGTTTTCCTAAGGATGGAAGCTTGTGTTAAATCGGACTCCTGCCAAGTGGAGGAGTGGGTTTGGAACAGACTGGAATCAGCCAGCACAAGCTGGAAGGGAGAGTTGTGGGGAGAGGGTGGAGCATGTGCACTGATGCAGGGTCTCCCTCCCCTCCTCTGCTCCCCACGGAAACGTGGTACTTATTCCCACCTTGGAGGTGTAGAATCTGAGCCTCAGCAAAAGTCAGTGTTCCAGGATGACAGCGGCAGAACCAAGATCTAGACCCTGGGTATCCAGTCTCCTGCAGAACCTGGCCTCCTCAGCAGCTGGAGGCCAAGTGAGGAGCGGAGAATCTCTGTTTGGGAGGTGAAATCTTTTTCCTGGGGTTCATCCTGGTGTGAATAGAGCTAGACATTGACTGGGGACAGCTGAACCACTGAAGCCCCAGTATGTAGGTTTGCAGCCGGGCAGGAGCTGTGATGGTGGAGAGAATAAAGTCCGGTAGTCAGAGGCGGGCTGCAGAACCAATGGAAAATGAGTTTCCCAGACAGTGTCCTGGGAACCCTTGGGGGCAAGAGAGTGCCTGCTGCCACAGAAACCAAAGATACCTTGTTCAAGTTACCATGGAAATGTGCCTCTCTACTCGGCTTATATTTAACAGCTCAACAGATGCCACGTCCTCAGAGGGTATCTCGGGACACTGTTACTCTCCACACACATGGTGAGAACCCATGGGTGTCAGTTCACCATAGGAGAACCTAACATACTTACCAGCTCCTTCATTAGTCCAGACTTCCATCCTAGGGAGTGGACACACCAGTGTTTCTACATCAGGCCTCCTGTCGTGGATGAAAGATTCAGATGCTGGGCTTTGGAAATGACTTAGCTGGTAAAGGGTTTGCACAAGGGTCTGAGTTTGATTCCCCAGGAGTGAGTAATGCCCCCAACCCGTGTGAATACTGGGAAGGCAGAAATAAGCTCACTGGGCAGCCAGCCCCACTTCTTTGGTAAGGTCCAGACATTGAGAGACCCTGTTTGGAAATAAGCTGAATGGCCCCTGAGCAACACCGCCGTGAATGTCCTGGTCTCCAGAGGTGTGCGCACATGTTATACTTGCATACGCTTGAACATGCATGCACACAGAAACACAAAAAGGGTAAGATGCCAAGTACAAGACAGAGGGGGGTTTGGAGGTCATGTGATGGCTGACACATGGCCATGTGAGACAGGCTTCCCATGAGTCACTGGAGGTGGGGGCAGTAAGTGTTGGATAAGTTGTACATATATACGTGTGGCAATCCATTTCTCACTATTATAGAGATACTCAAAGCTGGGCATGTAAAAGAAAGGGGGTTTATAGAGCTCACTGTTTGTGTGTGGGGGGGGGAGGCTCACAGGTTTGGCATCTGTCCAGGGCCCCTTACTTTGGAGCACACCATAGTGCCAGAGCTGTGGCAGGAATGCCTGTGTCAGGGAGCCTCTACATAGCTAGAAGGGAAAACAGAAATGAGGTGGGGGTCGCACCAGGACCTCCCGCCGAGCCCAACCTTTTAAGCCCGCCTGTGTTAACTGAGAACCAAGTGCTGTGCACACGAACTTTCGCACATCTGAGGCACTCGTGCATCATAGCCGGACAAGACAGAAACGGAGCCCTCAGGGTGCGGCCACTGCCTGTGTGTGCTCTCCTTAGGACAACGCTATGTCTCTGCCCCTGACCTGCCCTCTAGCAGACAGCCCCTGTCTCCCAGTCATCTGCTGCTTCTTTCTCACCTAACTGTGGCGCTGGGGTGGTTTTACTTCATTTCTGCAGTGTGGTTTCCTTTAGCTAGTTCATTCTGGGTGACTGTTTGCCCTCTGTTTAGCCGCTTGCAGTGATTTACCAGTTCCTATGCCATTGGACTTTGTCTCACTTACGGGCTGTGTTCAAATGTTCGGTGGACATTGGTGTGCCTGTGTCATTGTGTTTAGGGGTCACTGTGTATGAGGTAAATGTTTAGTGACCATATGCAGATGCCACATGTATAGGTTCCAGTTGACAGGTCTAGGCTGGCTTCTCTTATTGTTCTCCCCCAGGAGAAGCAGCAACCTGCTTTGGCCTCTGAGACTGACAGCTTCTCGATTTTTACCTATGCCTCCCTGAGACTGGACACGTTCATATCTGTCTTGGCCATTTGCACTTTTTCTGTACTTGCTACATCCATTTTCCTATCCGGTGTTTCTGATGTGAGTGTGTGGTGCTGCGGTTGGAATCTGGAGTCTCAGCTATGCTAAGCCCATGTTCTGCTCGGCTGCATTTCAGCCCCAAGTCCTCTGACGTTCAAGTCTTGTTTTTTGGAGGACATAAAGCCTTTAATGGGAGCACTGTTTTTCCATATATCTTGGTTGCTGTTTTTATTATGAAGACTTGTTTATTTGTTGTGTGTGTGCACGTGGGGGTCAGAGGACAGCTTGTAAGAGTCAGATCTCTCCTTCATCAAGCAGGATATTAAACCAAGTCCCTGGGCTTGGCTTCAAGTCCCTTAACCTGCAGAGCCATCCCACCAGCATAAGACTTTTCATTTTAATGTGCCGCCTAACAGGTTTTGTTTTATGCTAGTTTTAGGCTTTCCAAGGAGTTAGTTTTGTTTGGGCTTTTTGCTTGTTTTGTTTTGTGTATCTTACTTAGTATAGCCCAGGCTGGCCTTGAACCCTTGCTCCTCTTGTCTCAGCCTCCAGAGCCCTAGGGTTACAAGCATGCCTCACAAACCTGCTCAGGCTTGCATGCTTTGATGTCGCCAGGTGTGCATACTTGGCCCTCCTTGTTTTCCCGGGAGGGGCAGCCAGCTGTGCAAGCACATCTGCAGGAGCTTGTTGGTCACTTCCTCTCTCCCTAGCCCACACACGCTTTTTCCCCATACCCAAGATGAGTTTTGAGTAGTCTGACATTTTTTTTTTAATGGAACTTTTCTGAGCTAGTATCACCAGGCATTTTATAATACATCATGATGTTTAGAAGGTCTTCATGGGAGCTTTTTCAGAATAGTCTTTCTGTCCATACACGTTGTTGCTCAACACCCCCCCCTCCACACACACACCAGACTTACTGTCATTCTAACACATTGAGGACCCAACTCTGTTGCTTGAACTTAAATGAGAGTTTTTAGTTTGCCTTCAGTATGCTTTTATGCCTATGATTCGGCACTCAGAAAGCAGAGGCAGGCCAACCTGGACTAAGTGAGATCCTTCTTAACTTCCCACTCCACCAAAAGTTCTCTAAGTATGTAAGTCTGTGTTCCAGTGTCCTTACAACACGTGACCCTAATGTAGTGCACTTGCTTCTGTAAGTCCTACAGTCGAGACAGGGTCCCAGCCCCACCCACACCTACTGTTGCTCCCTCTAGGCCCAGCCCCAGCTGTCAATACCCAGGAAAGACCTGACCTTTATAAGCTACTTGCTCAAGAGGGTGACTCATGGTTTGAGCAGGAAATGGCTAGTCTCCTGACTCTGAAACCAGTTCGCAAGGTCCAGAGGCCAAGGTATTGATGTAATAAGTTTTTCTTCTTAGGAGCTGGAAGCAAAGCCCTTGGTTGACAGGAAAAACCAGAGGGGCTCCTGAGAGCCTGGTGCCCCTGGCATACTCAGTATGTATGGTTCCTTAGTTCTCAGCAACTAACACCGGTCCAGTTTCTGTTGGCTTGAAATGTGCAGGGTTTACACCACATCCAGTTTCAGGATAACTGTCCTTCTGGAGCACTGAAAGAATCTCTTAAGCTTAGTTGTTGATCAGGTCCAGACAGTTTTAAAATAGCCAGGAGGGGCATGCATACTGTTACATGTTGTGTTGCAGGATCCCATCAAACCAGGCTACATATTGGGGCCATAAAGGCAGCCAGGAGGCCTAAGCAGTGTCCTTGTGTAGAAATTGTTTGGATGCTACCTATGTCTTTTTTTTAGGTGGGTGCAGATCCGGCTTCCAGAATGTGGTGGTCCTTGATCTCTCTCTCTTGCCTGCTGGCACTGGCGAGTGCCCACAACAGTCCTTCCTTCCACCCACTGTCGGATGACCTGATTAACTATATCAACAAACGAAATACGACATGGCAGGTGGGCAGTGTTGCTAATCTCCTATCTCTTTCTGTGGGTCCCTGCTTTGAGTCACCTTGTGCACACATTATTTTCTGGAAGTTGAAGCTTAAGGACCACACCAACTTCCTCTCTGAGCTCCACATTGTGTGCATGGGAGTACGCACGTGTGTGAACACTTGTACATGGAGGTGTGAGGAGGGACAGTGAGCTCCAAAATCAGGTTGACCCTAGGAAAACTACCATGGAAGGTGAGGCGGTTCCTTGGTAGTACTTCACGCCCTCATTTCCTCCAGGTCTGGGCAGGTTCTCTTGTTAACAACCTACAGCAGAGTAGAGAAGACACGGCGGTCTGAGAGCAGTGCTGACCCTGAATCGCTCTGCCTGTTCCTGTAGCTCCCAGAATAGGGCAAGACCCTTGGCCTACCGTCCTGGGAAACCCCCCCATGGGTGACTGTCCTGGTGTGACTCTCTTTCAGGCTGGACGAAACTTCTACAATGTTGACATAAGCTACCTGAAGAAGCTGTGTGGGACCATCCTGGGTGGACCCAAGCTGCCTGAAAGGTGAGCGATACACCACAGAGTAGACACTGCCCCTGCATATTGGCTTGTGAGCAGTAGTGCTAGTGTTGGGGTGTAGGCGAGGTAGAGGAAGCCCTCTCTGGAGTCCCTAGGTGTGCTCTTCTGGGCTGCAGAGACTGCCTCAAAATCTGATTTACTACCTTGTCTCTAAGTTGTCTCATCCTCCAGCGAGGTCCCAGGCTTGGAGTTGAGGTCTGGCTACACTCAGCTTTAAATAATTTAGGGAAAGTCCACAGGAGCTGCCATTAATGTTTTACTTTTCTGTAAAACTGCAGTGGGCATGCTCATGTAGACGTCTTCTTAGCAAGGATTAGGATGTCTGTCAGGATGAGGTAATCAAGTGTTGGTACACAGCAGTGATGATGTTATCTAACTCAGGTCAGGCTGTAGGCAAGGCACAGTTTAATATTTTAAAATTCCAAATTAGATGGGAAGAGATTAGAAGCATTTAGAATCAGGGCAAGATTTGTATAGAATCAAAGGCCCATGCTGCAGAACTTTGCTTGGCTCTCTCTTCTGATTACAGCTACACACAGATACACTGAGCCCTGAGGGGTCTTGCTATGGCCTTGAACTCATGATCTTCCTGCCAGACAATGCACCTCTACATCCAGCTCTGACCCCAGTCCTGGGCATCAAACTGAGGACTTACACATGCTTGACTTGACAGGCGCTCAGCTGTTGAGCTGCATCTGCAGACGTAGTGAGAGAATTGGATTGGTTTCTGTAGACAGCTGTACCATCTAGGGTAGGCACACAACACCCTTGTGCATTGCTAAATGCCTTTTCAAGGAAAATAAAATGAATCCCAGGACTGGAGAGACGACTTGGTGCTTAAGAATATTTGTTGTTCTTGCAGAGGACTTCCTGGCACCTATATGGTGGCTCAAACACATCTGTAGCTGCAGTTCTAGGGGATCTGGTACCTTTTGATCTGAGGGCACCAGGCACACACAGAGTGCACAGACATCCATGCAGGCAAACCACCCGTACACTAAATAAATAAATCTAAAAGAAAAGACTAAGGCACGGGTGGACCTGCACCTCCACTACACCAACCTAAATAAACCTGAAGGACTAGTGTTGCTGAAGTGGTTTGAATGAGACATGGTGGGGTATGCTTGTAACTCCAACATTCACTAAGGACATCAGGCTAGCCTGGGCTACATAGTCAGACCTTGTCGAGAGAGAGAGACAGAGAGAGACAGAGAGAGAGAGAGAGAGAGGCCAACCTGTATCCCACAGGTAGAATGTTTGAAAAACACCCATTAAATAAGCGTAGGAAGGGGTGTGTACACAGTGCTGAGACCTGCCTGTGTCTCACCACCTCTCTAGGATGGACAGTCCATCCAGGGACAGCCTCTCTTTACCTGTCCTCTCAGGAATAGGGGAGCAAATTATGCTTTGTAACTGAGTCCTTCTTTGCCCCAGAGTTGGGTTCGCTGAGGACATGGATCTACCTGAAAACTTCGATGCACGGGAACAGTGGCCCAACTGCCCAACTATCAAACAGATTAGAGACCAGGGTTCCTGCGGCTCTTGCTGGGTAAGACCCTGCTGGTGGGGCGGGCTTCCTGAAGTCTGGTTGGGATGTGATCGGGGTATCTAGGGAGGGACCAGATGGGACAAGGCAAGTGAGGAGATATTGGAGTCAGTTTCTTTCCGTCACTACGGTTTCTGACCCTTGTGGTTTCTGATCCACTTCATCCCTGATTTGCTTCAGAGATGAAGTGGATGATGGACATACAGTGGGGTCGTGAGATCGAGGTCCATGAACAGGCTGTGGAGCCGTGTTCCCTCAGTAAACACAGCAGCTCTGACTCAACACAGCTTCATGGGTGAACAGCTATTCTGTGGTTTTTGAACTGTGGCAAAATATGAATGACAAGAAAATGCAACCCTCTTAACTAAGTATGTAGTCCAGTGGCATTAAATATGCTCCCAGTGTTGGGTGCCCATCTCTACTGCCCATCCACACGGTCCTTTCATCTGCCCCAAATGAACCACTTCGGTCCTACTGACTCCCTGTGGCCCTCCTGTGCCTATGGGGGCTACCATCTGCTCTCTGCTGGAATTTGCTCCTTTGTGAGCCAAGTCCTCAGCCAGGCTTGGATTGGTCTCTTTAATGCTAAGTGTGAGCCTCACCTGCCATCGAAAGAGTCTCACCATTCAGAAGGTTCCATATATTTCAGGCGACAATCTTGGGACCTTCAGTGTGGAGTTCCTGTTGACCAGGCTTATGGATGAATGTTCCTGAGGGTGGAAGCTTGTTTTAATTCAGACTCCTGCCAAGTGGAGGCTGAGAGTGGGTTTGGAACAAACTGGAATTAGCCAGCATAAGCTGGAAGGGAAAGTTAGGGGAGAAGGTGGAGCATGTCCAGGACCCTCGTTGCTTCAGTTAAGATGGGCTCCTCACCAGTTGGGACTTCCTATTCCTACAGGCATTCGGGGCAGTGGAAGCCATGTCTGACCGACTCTGCATCCACACCAATGGCCATGTCAACGTGGAGGTGTCTGCTCAGGACCTGCTTACCTGCTGTGGTTTCCAGTGTGGGGACGGGTAATTATTGGGCACCTCTTCCTGTAGACCCTTAGCCCCTTCCTCCTTTGTACTGAGTAACTCAGGGCTCCCTGGGGAGGGGAAAGCTGTTTTTGTGGCTGGGACAGAGGGAAACATGGGAGTCTGCAGGCAGACTTGTTATTATAGTTGCTGCTGTTGAGCTTCTCGGGACCTAGAGTCCTGGCAGAATACTATCTCTAAAAGTTTTGCTTACTTTCTGTTCCCTGTCTGGTTCTTGTCCCACTTGTTCCCCATCTCTTCCCTTACCCCCCAACTCAGAGAAGTATACTAGTCTACTCTAGAAGGATGACAGATCCCAGCTGGGGAGTGGGGTCACACTAAACTCAGTCTGTAACTCAAGCGCTCACCAGAGTCCCCTGGCCCTTAGCCTCCAGCAGTGGTGCAGGTTAGACATTCCTGAAAGTTCCAAAAGGAATGTGTGTGGGCCTCACACCAATATACAGCATGGATACTCCAGACAAAGATGATGGATGTTCTATGCTGAATGGACCAGGGAGTGTGAGATTTTCTCATGCTACTCAGAACAGTGTGCAAATTAAAATTGAGAAATTAATTCTGGAATTTTCCACTTAATATGTTTGGACCTTAGTTGAAGATATAACTAAAACCTCAGAAATCAAAACTATCCAGGTGTAGTGGTACATGCCTTTAGTCTCAGCACTTGGGAGTAAGTGCCAGGACAGCCAGGACTTCATAGAGAGACCCTGTCTCAGAGAGAGAGAGAGAGAGAGAGAGAGAGAGAGAGAGAGAGAGAGAGAGAGAGAGACAGAAAGAGAGAGAGAGAGAAATTAAACTACAGATAAGGGAGGGACTGCTGTGCTCAGGGACTTACAACATCTTGTGCAGTTTTGAGAACCACTGTTCCAAAAAGGGAAGCTTTGAAGGTCAGTTTGATATGGACATGGAAAAAAGGGAGTCCTTGTGTCCTGGAGAGTCCCTGGAGGATTAGTGTTGCTGAAGTGGTTTGAATGAGACATGGTGGGGTATGCTTGTAACTCCAACATTCACTAAGGACATCAGGCTAGCCTGGGCTACATAGAGATGGAGCTGAATCGAGTCCCTGGTGAATGATAGTGGCGAGAGGATGAATTGGGATATCTCACTCCTGTGAGAGGAGTCTTGTGAGGACCCTGTATTCCCAGGGACAACCTCGATATTTGCGGTGATGTGTGGGAAAAGCTGGAAGTAGCTCAACATTGATAGATGCTCTTTTCCAGCTGTAATGGTGGCTATCCCTCTGGAGCATGGAACTTCTGGACCAAAAAGGGCCTGGTTTCTGGTGGACTCTACAATTCCCATGTAGGTGAGTATGTGCCTACAACCCCTGTCTTTCAGGTGGGTTTCATGGGCAGGTGTTGGTGGCTTCCTTTTCTGTTGTAAAGGGAGGGTCAGCGGTAGAGGGCCAGCTGATTGATAGTTAGCCAGACCACCTTCAATACAGGAGCAGCCCCCACGGGAAATAGACGTGGTCTGGCTGCATCCCAGCTCTAGCTGGCCCAGGGAAGGAAGCCTTGCATTGTGGGTTGCAGGCTGATGTCATCTTGTTCCCTCCATCTCTCAGGCTGCTTACCATATACCATACCTCCCTGTGAGCACCATGTCAACGGCACCCGGCCCCAGTGCACTGGAGAAGGAGACACTCCCAGGTGTACCAAGAGCTGTGAGGCTGGCTACTCCCCATCCTACAAAGAAGATAAACACTACGGTAAGCCGGGGCTGCTGAGGGGGAGGAGGCCAATGCCATTGAGTGTTAAGAATCCAGCACCGGGGGTGATGGTTGGGGCGCGTGCTTTTAATCCCAGCACTCGGGAGACAGGCAGGTAGATTTCTGAGTCCAGGGCCAGCCTGGTCTACAGACAGAGTTCCAGGACAGCAGGGCTACACAGAGAAACCCCAGGAGCAGCAGGAAGAAGGGAAGTCGAGTAATTCATACCTGACTCCTGGGCAGAGCTGCACACTCCATACTCTGGTCCATACTCTGCCCTGCCTCAGCCCATTGAGCTCTAGGGGACTAGGCAGACCATTGTGTCGCAAGGTTTAGAACCTGGCTTTAAACTGTAGGGTCTTCTTGGCCTCTTCTGGAGGGCTAGAGAGGCTGGAGGCACCTTCTCACTCTGCCTGACTTTGTTCCTTCTGCAGGGTACTCTTCCTACAGCGTGTCTAACAGTGAGAAGGAGATCATGGCGGAAATCTACAAAAATGGCCCAGTGGAGGGTGCCTTCACTGTGTTTTCAGACTTCTTGACTTACAAATCAGGTATCTATTGACTCCAATGGCAGCCAGGGTTGGAAGGTCAGAGCTCAAGGGCCCAGGGTCCACATGAGCCAGCAGGTCTCACTGGAGGTAGGCAGAGGCTTTGGGAGAGGAGAGCCCTGGGACTCAACCTCCCTCCCCACTCTTCTGGGCAGATAGATAGTCAGGTGATGGTGCCCGTCTGATGATGGTCACGGCTTCCCACTGCTGTGCTCACTGGCTCCCTCTGTGCGTGGTCTCCACAGGGCCTCTTAGGGCTCCTTTCCATCCCTGCATCCCAGCTCAGCCCCCTGTTCTGCGGATGATTGTCCTTCCATAGCAACCATAGCAGCCACCTCTGTCCTCGTGTCTCATCCACATTTGACTGTGTCATTCTTTGTCTTTGTAAAGGCCTAGGTCACCTCAGCCTTCCACGTAGCCGGGATCACAAATGTGACTTGTGATTAGCAACTCATAGCGTCTGTATAGTCAGGGTCCTCTAGAGCAGTGATTCTCAACCTGTGGGTCGTGATGATCCCTTTGGGTCAGTTTGTTAGCACCACGCTCTAACCAACTGAGCTAACCGGCCAACTCCTTTGGGTCAGTTTGTAACAATGAAAATACATCCTGCATATCAGATTCTTACATTATGATTCATGACAGTAGCAAAATTACAGTTATGAAGTAGTAAAAATAATTGTATGGTTGGAGAGTCGCCACAACACAAGGAATTGTATTAAAGGGCCACAGCATTGGGAAGGTTGAGAACACTGCTCCAGAGGAATAGAACTTACAGAATAAATGAATCTATCATCTATCTATCTATCTATCTATCTATCTATCTATCTAGTCTATCATCTCCCCCCCCATCTAGCTAGCTAAAGGGAATTTATTAGAATGACTTATTATTCATCTAATTATTCATTAGAATGACTTATAGGCTATGGTCCAGATAGTCCAACAATGGCTGCCTATAAATGGAAGGTCTAAGAATCCAGTAGTTATTCAGTCCACGAGGCTGGATGTCTAAGTTGGTCTTAAGTATACACTGGAATCCCAAAGAAGTCTAATACATGAAGGAATGGACTTGCTAGTGAGAACCATCAGGCAGAGAGAGAGAGAGAGAGGGAGAGAGAGAGAGAGCGAGTGCGAAAGCGCTTCCTTCTTCCATGTCCTTCCTATAGGCTGCCATTAGATCAGACCCAGATTAAAGGTGGATCTTTATTTTAAAGCCAACCAAGTGATATTTTTGTAGGATCCCATTTTAATATTAATTTGCATACTTAAGTGTGTTGGGCTTCCCAAAATATTTCTACAGTGCCGGTCATGGTGGATATAATTCCAGCACTCAAAAGGCAGAGGCAGGCAGACCTCTGAGTTTGAGATTAGCTTGGTCTACACAGTGAGTTTCAAGTCAGCTAAGGCTATTTAATAAGACCCTTTCTCAAAATACACACACAGTCAGGTATACTGGCAGCCATGTGTAATCCCAGCATTCAGGATGCAGAGGCAGGATTATGAGTTTGAGACCAACTTGGGCCTCTTAGACCCTTTCTCAAACATACACACACACCTTCTATACATATATGCACATACATACATATGTGTATAGTTATAATCTCCTGATACTATGGATACCCTTGTCATAGTCGCTGTTCTGCTGCTGTGAAGAGACACTCCTTTACTTACTCACTGTTCTATTGCTATGACAAGACACCATGGCCAAGGCAACTCTTACGAAAGAAAGCATTTAATGGGGGCTGGATTACAGTTTTAGAGGCTTAGTCCATTATCATCAAGGCAGGGAGCATGTTGGCACACATGCTGGAACAGTGAGAGCTGCATCTTAGCCCACAGGCAGACGGGGTGGGGAGAGAGTGTGGGACAGGATAGAGGCTAGGCCTGGCTTTTGAAACCTCAACACCTACCCCCACTGACACACAAGACCACAACCACATCCCTTATCCTCCTAATTCTTTCAGATAGTGCCATTCCCTGCGATTCCATGGCCTTGCTCGTCCTGAGCCCCTCTCCAGTCTTCTAGAGATTTCTGTGTAGAGGAGTGGTTGGTTCCTGTCAGCCTGTTGCTTCTGACTGGATAGCCAGTTGTCTCTGGGGACTCTGGGCAGGCAATAGCCTGCGTGCAGTCAGGACTGCCTTTCTCTTCCTCAGGAGTGTACAAGCATGTGGCCGGCGACATGATGGGCGGCCACGCCATCCGCATCCTGGGCTGGGGAGTAGAGAATGGAGTCCCCTACTGGCTGGTAGCCAACTCTTGGAACGTTGACTGGGGTGATAATGGTGAGTAGTAGTCCTCTTCCTCAGACTACATAATGAGCCATGAGCCCCTTTGCTCCACTGTGGCCTGAGGTGTGGTCCTGACGGCCTAAGTGTATAGATTGGTCTATACCATCTCTGAGCCATCTCTGAGCCCCAGCTCCTCATGGTTCTGTATACAGGTTCCATTGCACAGGCAGTGTGTGGAGGGAACCAAGGGATGTCTCTCAGATGATGCTGGGGGCCGCATGACTCACCCCCTAGGTCTGGATGAATCTGAGTATACCAACAGGTGTCAAGACCCAAGGCTGCTGGACTTGGTGGCCGTAATCCCTGCACTCCTATAGCTGAAACACTGAGGATGCTGAGGCTGAAGGATGGAGTTTGTGTCCAGCTTGGGTTACAGAGTGGGACACCATCTAAAAGCAAGGGTTAGACCAAACCCAGAGCATACTTTGAAAGCATTTTTTTTTTCCTCCCCAGGCCTCTTTAAAATCCTCAGAGGAGAAGACCACTGTGGAATTGAATCAGAAATTGTGGCTGGGATCCCTCGCACTGACCAGTACTGGGGAAGATTCTAATGTGCTGTGACTGGGTTGGCCAGTCCTTAGGGAATTTCCCCTAAATTTAGCTGCCCAGGCTGGGAGTGAGGCAGACAGGACAGTCTTTGATTCGTTGAATTCACCTATGATTCACGAAGCTTCCATCAAGGCTTGAGCAACTGGACCAGAGCGGCCAGCCATCGGAGCTGTCCTCTTCATTCTGTCCTTAGCTGGCTCCCTCCCAGCCTGTTCCAGGGCAGTGACCAGCCTGCATCCTAGCCTCCCCCTAGATTAGTGCTGTTTGTAGTGCCCACTGCTGTGGCTCTGCCTGCCACCCCTGTCCCCCCAACCCCAGTTTTTCCAGAGCAGGATAGGCTTTGGTTGCAAGTTTTCCAAGAGAATGGAACACCTACTTCATGATGAGGACAAATGCCACCTGTCAGCTGCACCTTGAAGCCAGTAACTCCCTCAGTCAGTGGCAAGCATTGACGTTGCCTGGTGCAGTTCTCTGGAGAAAGCTACCTTTTCCCAGGACACCTTGGTGATGTGGCAAGTCTTCCCAGGTCTTGCCCTCAGCCAATGCTTTTTCAATAGGAGTTATTTTTTTTTTTTTTTGTGCACCTCAACTGAGTATGTGAACAAACAGGTCTAATTAGTTGAAGAGCTGTACTGGTTTTACAGATTCTCTCCTAATCGTATGGCTTAAAACAAATGGTCCTGGTTTGCTGGGTGACCTACTGACCTCAGACACCACAGTGACGCTAGTCTGGCAAGAACCCTCTTTTATTTTGTAGAGTTGCCACTTCACCCTGTCAGTTTAACAAGTTTATTGACTGTGCCAATAAACCAGTTCTCCCTCTGCCTGACGTCTGTTTCATGGCCTCCTGGAGGCAGGGTGAACAGTCCTGGGCTGCATTTTCAAGCTGTTTGTACCTCTCCTTAGTTTCCTGTCACCCTCCGAAACCCTCTCTAAGCCATCCCCAGGGCTGTGCTCAGCCTTGGAGAGTCTTCCTGCTCAGAGATAAGCGAGCTGCACATTGACCACGCCTGGCATGCCTGGCACGTGTGTGTGTGTGTGTGTGTGTGTGTGTGTGTGTGTGTGTGTGTGTGTGTATTTCACGTGAGAGTGGACTGTTATCTTCCTAGAGGGCCCCATCTCCTTGGGGTGGAGCCAAAGCTTGTGCACCATGTTTTAAGTTTTCTTGGTCACTGAATACATGACTGGTCAAGGAATTCATTTATAAAATCATAGTTTAGTTATAGAGAACAGGAGGCTTCCCGAATCAGCATTCACTTTATTATCCTGTTGACCTATTTCTTTCCTGCTAGGTGGGAGGGGCTGGTTTTTTTCTAGAAGCTGAGGAAGTTTGCCTTCCCCTAAGTTGGGGATCAGAACTATATTGAGCTCTTAAAGCCTGCTGAGTGCTGGAGATGTGAGTCAGAGGTTAACCTGGCTTGGGTGCTGGGGCTTCGGTACTGCAAGACAGTTCTTGTCCCTAAACTACATCAAATAATCCCTCCTACGCTGCCTTTCTTGGCTCATCACAGGCCCACCTCCAATTCCATTCCTACCCTACAGCCAGTGGAGACGGGCCAAGAGGAGTCCAGGAGAGAAACCTGCCTTGTTGTACTCTTGGGGACGGCTCCGGATGGCTTCCATAAACAGATTATCTATGTGTGGGTTGTCGCCTGTGCCCAAGTCAGTAGCAGTGTTCCTTGGGTGCAAAATGACAAATGGGCACTCAGGAAGCAGAGGAAGAGAATCTCTGCGAGTTTGAGGCCTACCTGGTCTACAATGAGACCCTGTTTCAAAAGATAAAAAGTAGGTAGAAGAACATTTCCTTTCCAGCTGCCCACAGGGCCTTTGGTTCAGATTTTACACATCCTTCCCTTTCTACATGTTAAACTGGAGCACTGTGCTGTAAGCGTGCTGGTGTTGCAGGGGATCCTCAAACTGAGCCAGGGTCAGTCAGTGCTGGGCAGCAGTAGTCATTTGCTGCCTGACGAGGACATTTTTAGGTACATTAACTTTTGGGCAGTGGTCTTCAAACAGGTCCTATGACCCAAAGCATTCATGCCTCCCAGGAACTCATCAGGCACCATGCTAGACTTACTTGGTCAGAAGTCTGGTTCCAGAGCAATCACATACACACTGAACCTTAGTGAAAGTTACCGGAGATCCTAAAAAATGACACAGCAGGGGAAAATCACCAAGGGGCTGCCCCAGGCATGATTTGCAGATAACCAGACCCTTCCAGCTGCCGTAATGGCTGGACACGGGTGTGCTTCTGAGGAAGCCGGCACACTCCAATGTGTAAGGAACCACGTGGCTGATGGAGATGCTATAAATTCCATTGAGAGTCAAAAGCAGACTGGGGCTGTCTCATTGGTGGAAAGAGGGCTTCTCCAACATATGATCCAAGCAAGACCCTTGGTTCAGTGCCTAGCAACAACAAAGTAACAACGGGGGGGGGGGGGGGGGGAGATGAAAGGAAGGTGTGTCAGATGTAACCTATTATATGTGTTTCAGATAAATGGCTTTACAGAAATGTTCCATGCTAAATATCTGGATATAAACAAAACTATTTGGAATTCAAGGGGAGCGTGGCATCTTGTGCTTTATTGCCATGGGAAAACAGTCTTTGGGTTTTGTTAGAGATGGAGTCTTATGTAGCCCAGGCTGACCTCCACAACTGAGAATGACCTTGAACTCCTGATCCTTCTGCCTCTGCCTCCCAGGTACTGGGATTATTGTAAGAAATGATGAGCTTTTCTGTGTTTCTTTTGAAGAGAATTTAAAGAATCATGTAACGCATTACTTTGACTAGTTTCAACAGGGTGATACTGGCCCAAGGTTGAACCGCAAACAACCAATTAAATGAAGTCTCCATGCCCCAAGTGGTACCCCAGTCATAGTAAGGAAATTGTGTTTACATACAATGCTGTATGAACCGCCATGCTGGCTGAGGTACCTCAGTGGTGAAGTCAGCATACCCAGTAGGCTGAACAGGGGAGCAGAGTGCACTATACATACATGTCTCAGTGTGGTTTGAGGGTCCCCCAAAGGCTCATTTGCTGGAAGCTTGGTCTAGGGTGGCAGTGAGATGCTGAGGCACAGTGCAAGGTGATTAGGTTTGAAGTACCTGTCCTCAAAGGGGGTCAACGCTTGTCTTCCAGAGTTAGTTCTGAGACCAAGAATGGGGATGGCTCATGTCTGGAACCCTTGCATTCAGAAAGCTGATGGAGGGGCTCACCATTAAGTTCAAGGCTACACAGATTTCCAGGCCAACCTGAGCTAGTTTAAGACTATCAACATGCCTGGGCTTTGACTGTCTCTTGCTTCCTGTGCTCTCTCCTGCATGTCTTTCCATCAATGTGGTGTTATTACCCATGAGGCCCTCCAGAGGCTAAAGATGGGGCCACCTCATCTTGGATCTTCATCCTCCTAGGCTGTAAAGGAAATAAACCTCTTTCCTTGGTAAAGCAGCTGACCTTGGGTATTATGTTATAATGGGAAACAGGCCAGCCATGTTGCCTAGATTCTCTCTGCTGTCATGATTGTATAGCTGGCTTTCAGATACACAAGTAGCCAGGGGCCGTCATACAATGGAACAGACCAGGTTAGAATTCAAAACAAAACTACCAATATAGAACTGACCCTCCTGCCTGCTATTGTTTATCTTGAGATTCCAGTATAAAAATGTGGGAGGGGAAACTGAAACAAACGTCTACAGAGGTGGCTGATCGAGCAGATGCTAGTGGCAGGCTGGAGCAGCAAGGTGATGTACTCCTCAAGTAGCACCAGGCAGCCATCAAGCCCTTGCCAGTCCTTAGCAGCTTTGTTGTGGTGACAGATGACAGGACCTTAAGATCACTATCATCTGTCTGGGCTTTCAGGTAACCTGCACTTGACAAATTTAGTCATTACAAGGGATTTTTAATTTGTTACTCTGTGGTGCTGGGGATCAAATGTCGGGCGTTGTGGTAGTTTGAATGTAATTGGCCCCTTAATCCCAAAGGGAGTGGCACTATTAGGAGTGGCCTTGCTGGGGGAAGTGTGTCATTGTGGAAGCAGGCTTTAAGGTTTCAGATGCTCAGGATACCACCCAATGTGTCCGTCGACTTCCTGTTGCCTTCTTATCAAGATGCAGCCAGCACCATATCTGCCTCTATGCTGCCATGCTCCTCACCGTGATGATAATGGACTGAAACCCCTGAACTGTAAACCGCCACCTCAATTAAATGCTTTATAAGAGTTGCCGTGGTCATGGTCTCTCTTCACAGCAACAGAAGCCCTAACTAAAACAAGCCTTGTGCGTATTAGGCAACTGTCCTACCAACCACCTGAGTTCTAGTCCAGGCCTTACATGCTATTATAAAAATCTCAACATCAAAAGCTTTTACTGGAGGCCACGCTTCTGACAAGTGACCAATGGCACCGATGAACGCTTAAGTGCCCTTAGAGTGAGAAAGACACACCTGCATGCTTGGGAAGCTTGGCAGCCTCACCTAGAACGATGATGATTAACGCCTTCCACTGTCAAACTGATGAGAAAAACAGGAACAAGACGGAAGGAAAAGTCACTTCATTTTCTATTGTGATAAGTATTCAAAGGCTGTCTCAAATTAAATAAATTCAATTATTACTCTAGCCAGGTTCACTAGGGTCTTGTGACCATCACATGTGGCCACCCCATCTAAAGTGCAGCAGTGAGCATGCTGCCAGTGGCTACAAGAGGCAGACCACAACCCAACAAGCACCAGGCTGCTGGGGGCAGGCGTCCTTTCCTCCGCAGTTTCTAAAGGTCCCACACATAGTTCTCCGAGAGATTAAAGTAGGGAAAGCGAAAGGGAAGTCAAAATCCACCAGGAGGAAGGTTAACCCATTTCACGTGAACTTCGGCTTCCAGCCAAATAAAAATATCAGTGTTCTCCTGTCTGCATATAGTCTTCTGTGACCTGGGACATGGTGCTCAGGTACTGCCAGCTCAGGGCAGCCAAGAGCATGACAAACGACAGGTAAATGGGGGAGTAGTGGCTTCGGGAGATGAGCTGACAGTTGGGAAGGCTCTGTGTCCTGATGGTGGTGATGACCTGCTTGGTTTTGCTAGAAGATGGGTCTGAGTTGGGGATCCGGTGATAAATCTGTTAAGGAAAGAAGAGCAGGTACTTAGCACTGTTGAGTACGCCACACTTCTATCTTCCATGGTTTGGTCACCAAAAAGAAAACTCAAGTTCTGAAAGCAAGAGTGACTTGCTATTCAGAAAGTTGAATTAGCTCCTAGGCACGTCCTGCTGACGAGGACACACACAGTGCAGCACACATCCCACCAGGGAGCTACTAAGTACCTGGAGAGCTGCCACTGCACCACTACTTCAGATCCCCAGTGTCTCATGGGGGCAGGCACAGAGCAGGTGCCCGGTGCATGTTGGCATCATGCAGTTAGGCTGACCAAGGGATGTATTAGAGGGGAAAGACTGCAACAGCGGCAACAGCAGAGGGCACTATGCCATCCTGCCAAGACTCCTTACTTACTGCACTGCTCCTTACAGGAACCTCCCCCCCATCTGTGGAGTCCCTCTCCTTCCACATCCATGCCACCACACTGCCCGAGTCATGCCCTTAGTGACTCACGTCTGAGCCCCAAATCCACTCAGCTGTTCACATGATCAACAGAGATGGACAACCTGTTCTCAGGAACCCCTGTGCTTTCCCCATTACCTGCAGACTATCTGAGCTTATTATGGACATGAGGTGACTTGGGCCATACCATCTCCAGATGCACAGGCCACCAGGTACCTCTCTTCACACAATGCTATTGCCACTTCTTTCTCTCTCCCACTACTCCTTCCACACTGCATGTCTATATACCTTCATCAATCTCCTGCCTACCCCCCCAAATCTCCAATAAATCAAACTGACAGGAAGTGATGACAGTCTGAGCCAGAACTGGAGCATCAGTGGAGAGGATAGAGCAAGCATTTTACAGAATTTAGCCAAGCACATGGTGTACGTACAGTTTATCATTTAAGCACTCAGGAGGATGGTGAGTTGAGCACAGCCTGAGCTATACAGGGAGATCATTTAAAAATAAACAGGACCCAGGGCTGGAAAGATGGCTCAGTAGTTAAGAGATGTGTTCACATTAGCCCTAAGGAAGCTCACAGTCATCTGAAACTCCAGTTCCAGAGTTCCTGGTAATGCAGGACTTCATGCTACAGAAGCCAGATCACCTGAAAGGTGAATGCAGGTTGTAGCGTTTTGTATTGACACCTCATTGGTAGACATGTCTGTGTACCGTGTGTGTGCAGTGCCCATGGAGACCAGAAGAGGGTGGTGGATCTCTGGCCATGCAAGGGCTCTAGGATGTTCCTGGGAGTCCAGGATTAAGGCAATGTCATTAACAACTAGAGTTCATGCCCAAGGCTGTAGCTGGGTAACAGCCATGAAACATCTACATGAGAGGAAAAGAAATAAAATCAAGAAAGAATGCAAAGCAACCCACATCTAAAGACTACGCAGCAGAGGCAGAAAGGTCGGGAGCAGGCAGAGGAGAGGATAAGCAGGAGACAAGCATCGCTGAAGACGGAAGCAGCAAGGGCTCCAAGGAGAAGGAGTCCCTGCGTCAGATGACCTGGGGTAGGGGTGATCTAAAACAAACTGGTTTGGGGGTTTATCACCAAAGGCCATCACATTTCTTCCTCTTCTGGCTTATACAAACCCAACTGGTAATCTGTACAGTTAAGAAGGCCCAAGAGCCTGGCAAAGCCCAGCCACATGAAGGCACAGGAACATGAAAACAATGGCCCTTGCCAAGGCTTTCAGTTGGCAGAGCAGAGGATGGACGTTTCCAGGTATTTGCCCACATATTACTTCTGTCCCAAAATAGCAGGAAGACTTCCCTGGCTGACAGGTTCGCAGGCTGCTCTGAGCTAGAGTTCTTCAGCTACTGTGGAGCCATCTGTCCACCGCTCAGGACGACATGGGCCTTCACTGCACCTCTATGTAGGCATTAGTGGCCTCTGGGAAGCCTTTCCTTGGTACATTCTCAGCACAACTGAGGAGACACACTACACAAGGGACATGTCCGCCTTTCCTACAACGGCAGAAGTGGTCCATGAGGAGGAACAGGATTGGCTCCAGCTGGCATCTAGACACCAGCAGGTCAGTCTACCTGGAGACCTCATGTAAGTCTTAACTCATTGTGAGACAGCCTCACGTAGCTCAGGCTAGCCTCAAACCTGCTGTGCTGGTGAGGATGATCCTCCTGCCTCCACCTCCCAGTATTGGGATTTCAGCCATGTTTCACCATGCTGATTTATATGATGGGGGCTGGGGATCAAACCCAGAACTATGTGCATGGTAGGCGACACTTCCTACTAAGTTATACTTCCAGGCTGCAAGCTTCATTATAAAAACAATACTGAGAAATCTTCCATAAGCCATAAGGCTGACCCTGAACTCAGATTTTATTGCCCAAACTTTACAATTCCACTTTTTTCTGCACTGAATCAACCTAAACATTAATATAATCCTTTACTTTGCATTTCACTGCAGTAACTTAAAGAAAACTAGAAACCCTGGGTCAGAGGTCGGCACACGTTCTCTTTAAGGACCCAAAGCTATTTTTAGCTCTCTGGCCTCTTCTGTTGTAACTAGTCAATTCTGCCCTGAAGTTGCACAAGCAGTCAGACAAGAAGGGGACACAGTGGCTGGATTACAGCAGCGGCATTCACAAAAGCAACATGCCACCTTTGGCCTCAGACTCAACCCACCAGCAGTACTTCATTCTAGCAGCCAAGAAGCACACAACTCAAAGAATGAACTTTAGTGCCCATGAAGGTTTTTTAAAAATTAGCGATCAGTAAACCAGGTAATCCCCAAATCACGCCTGTAGTCCTAGCAGTTGGGGAGCCGAGGAGGGAGGATTCCAGTGAGTTCAAGGCCAGCCTGAGCAGACACCTGCTATGCATGCTCACCCAGCAGGGGGAGGTGTGCTTGGCTTTATAAGGTGGTTTTGGCATTTGAAATGAGAGTTGCAGAAACAGACCAGGACTTAAGAACCACACAGCTTAACAGCCTTACTTTGTCTATGTTCCCTCCTGGAGTTTTCAACCGAGGTTTGTGATATGACAGAACACACCACACTGAGTGTCAGGACACGAGCATTGAGTATGAGATTCACTCAGCCATGCTTTAGCCTCCAAAGCCTCCACTTCATATCCTTCACCCATCAAAGAAGCTTGGTCAGTCTCTAACATCATCTCACAGTTCAGGAGACATGATTCTTCCTGGGGGCTCTGTCTATGGCCTTGCTTCTTTTATGTCACCATGGGTCCTACAACAGGGCTCTGTGTATGTGTATTTTCTTCTTCTTTTTTTTCTATTGATTTTTATTGAGCTCTACATTTTTCTTTGCTCCCCTTCCTGCCTCCCCTTCCCCTTCAGTGTGTGTATTTTCTTTTTGCTTTTCGAGACAGGCTTTCTCTGTAGCTTTGGAGCCTGTCCTGGAACTAGCTCTTGTAGACCAGGCAAGCCTTGAACTCACAAAGATCCACCTGCTTCTGCCTCCCGAGTGCTAGAATTAAACGTGTGCACCACCACCGCCCGGCCAGTGTATGTATTTTCTAATAAGAGATACCAACCACTCTCTTTAGGCTATAACACTAAGTAGTAAGAACTAACTACTATCCAAACGTGGTCTGGTTAAACAGTGACATGACTTCATGCATAAAAACAGCTACAAAATACCCAGTATATTAACCGAAAACCCACCTCTTCTATATACTGTTGTATGATAGCTTTGACGGCTGGCATGTTGGTGGCATCCATCATGAGGGTAACTGCTTGCCCCTTCCGAATCTTCACTACCCCTTTGAAAACCTGCTGATTGTTGTAACAGGCAGCCAGTGTAGCGATGGCCATTACCTACAGGTAACAGGAGGAATCTCAGTTCATGAAGATGTAACACACAGCACTGCACGCACTCCCGGGAGCCAAGTCTTTTTGTGGAATACCAAGTGTTAAAGAGCCAATGTGTACCAGCCAAGCAGTACCACCCAGGGTAGGCCAGTCAGGTTCTACCTTTCCAGCTCCCCTCCTTTCTCAACAACAGGGCTAAATTATTCTGCCATTTAGTAAAAAATTCCAACTTATTTACAAACACAAGTAAATCCAACTTTTCCACACGAAAATTGTTAAGTTATTATAACAGAAATATATTTCAAAATAGTATCTGGGAAAATTTTTTTAGTTTATCCTATTATGAACATAATCATTACACATCAAAAACTGTGTGAGATGAAAACAAGGGAAGAGGGTACCCGTACCCAAAACTAAATGATTATTACCCGGATAGAAACCTAAATACAGATTTAGCTGAGCACCATTCAGGGCTGTCAGTACAACATAAAACCAAGCTTCTGAGGGAGTTAATTACAGAAGTAATTGGTAAAGGAAATTAGTAAGTGTGAGAATACAGAGGCAGGGCTAGAGAGATGGTTCAGCAGTTAAGAGCACTGGGTGCTCTTCCAGAGGCTCCGGGTTCAATTCCCAGTACCCACATGGCAGCTCACAACTGTCTGTAACTCCTTGGCACCCTCACACAGACATACATGCAGGCAAAACATCAACACACATAAAATATAAATTAAAAAAAGAATATACAGAGGCTAGGTCTATATTACTATCGAGTACAGAGGATAAAAATCCTTAGGTATTTAGTGAAGATGTTATTATATTTATTCATTTCATGTATATTTGCAATGTGAGATGCCAGGAATCTTAACTCAGGTGGTTACCTAGTGCAGAAGCCACGACCTACCAAGATGCCTCATGGTAACAGCCTTATTGGTTTTAACCAACATGCTGGTGGCCATCTAGGCTGAGGCCACACTTTAATTATTAGCATAATGATCTAGCTAGTTTAGAATGGATGATGGGAAAAGGGTAAATCCAGAAGGAAGGTTCTGGGGGGAAAAAAAGTTGACCTTGCTCCTGAAAGTGATACAAGGACCATGCTGTTGCTCACTAGCTACTCCTGAGCAAAGGAAAACACACCAGAGCCACTTTCCTAATAAACCATGGCCCTGAACACAGCAGAGCGAGGCAGACACTGTTCTACCCAGCCCAAACGCAACATTCCATACCTGCGGAATAGCACAGAAGTTAAACACACTTTGGTTCCGGAGCCTTGACAGGTAGGTGATGACGTCGGGGATATGGTGCAGGGTGTTGGTTATGAGTTCATTCAAGCACTGCACAGCCACATCTATGTTTTCTGGCTTAGCAAAGTCTTCCAGCTTCTTAACATATCTGCCCCACACCTGGCAGCCAAGAAAGTACAGAACCAGTCAAGAGGTGCACAGGTGGAAAACTTACATGTATTATAAGGTTTCTTCAGGGGTTGGAGGGGGCTCAGTGTAGACCATGTAGCATGCGATGAGTGGGACCTGGGTTCCATCCTCAGCATCATACGAGAGCTGTGCTATTTATAGTGAAATCACTTTACTGCTCACCGAGATTCATCTGTCTTAGGTTTCAGGTAACAGCCATTTACGGCAACTAGTCAGGTCCAATGACAACAAAAGAGGCAGAGTGGCATATGGGAACGTGACCTTGTAAATAATGTAGCACACACCAAGCAATGTCATAACGACCTCAGTCTACAGAGGCTTCGCTAACCGGAAGGATGTGAGTCTATTACTGAACACCCCCAGTACACACAAATCAGCTCCAGCACCACAAGCAAACTGTTCAAACCCCAAGATGGCCAATTCTGCTAAGAAGGTTGTCGAGCCAGAACATGGAGGGAAGTAGGCAGGTGTGCATCACAGTGCCACTGCCTCCCAGATTGCAGTAACTTGAACTTAGGGTAGTACTCTCTGGCCCCTCACTTCCTAACTGTGAGTTTACTGGGTAGTTTTATTTTTTGTTATTGTTTCTTTGGAAGCACAATCTCAGTGAGTAACCTCAAAATCCTTTTCTCCAGTTCCAATCTCTGGAATGCCAAGATGTTAAGTTTGTAGTTATCCTACCTGGCCTAGTTTCAAGATTTTTTTAAATTTAAGATCACTAAGCATGACTATTAAAAAATCTCACTACACACACGCACACACACACATATATACACACATACATATTTTATATATATAAGTATATATATATATATAAAATATGTGTGTGTGTGTCTGTGTATATGCCACATGTGCGTGGGTCCTAGGAACCAAACTCAGGTCCCGTGAGAGAGCAGCAGGTACTCTTAACTGTTGAGTCTTTGCTTCAGCACCATGTTATCAATTCTTAACATGTACCCAAATCTACCTAGACAGAAGGTACTAGGCTGTTTGCAGAACCTGGGGGTGGGAGAAACTTGCGGAATAAATGCTCCACCTGCTTCAACAATTATAGACACATAACAAACCTGTTCAATCTACACCCTACTTAAAGATTATTTTAAAGTAGGGCTGGATTTATTTTTTATCCATGGTCTGATTTCCATAAGGAAGTTGAACTTAGGGCCTCATGTTGTGGGATAATGCTCTTGTACACTGTAAAGACTTGTCATTCATATTGGTTTAATAAAACACTTATTGGCTAGTAGCCAGGAAGGAAGTATAGGCGGGGTGACCAGACTAGAAGAATTCTGGGAAGAGGAAAGGCAGGCAGTCACAGTCACCAGCCAGATACAGAGGAAGATGAGAATGCCTTACTGAGAAAAGATACCAAGCCACATGGCTAAACATAGACAAGAATTATGGGTTAATTTAAGTTATAAGAGTTAGTTAAAAATAAGCCTGAGCTAACAGGCCAATTTATAATTAATTAAGCCTGTGTTTTTCTTTGGAACTGGACAGCTGCAGTACCAGGCAGGACAAAATACTTCCGTCTACAGCCTCATGGATGCAGGCAAGTGTTCTACCACTGAGCAAAACTTCCTGCCTGGAACCTTTTGTGTATAAATAAAATATCAGGTCACATCTAAACACAAACGATTAATACTTAATATAAAAGTCTTCAAATTTACCTTCCCCCTCACAGTCTGCTCAAATCTAACCAAGATTCACATCCAGTACATGCTGGCTATCACTGAGGAGGTCTCCCTAGCCATTCACTTGTTGAAGAAAAGGGTGTGTTGAAAAAAGATGTCCTGGAAGACATTTTGACTTTTCTTTTTCTCCGACCAATCCCATAGTGTTTATGCATCCTGCTTTTCTTGTAAATGACAGGCCTGGCAAAAATACTCCACTGGTGATCTGTGTCATTTGCCTTTGTCTTTTGTTGTGATTCCTGAGAAAAGCAAAGTTCATGTGGACTTCTGGAAACCCTGTTGCTGGAAACAGCATCAGATCCAACAGGCTGAGGGGCTCAGGCTTCTAAGTATGCTCCCCAGCTCCAGTGTCTATTCCAAAAGCAAGTTGGCACCTGTTCAGTGCTCGTCATAAAGGATGCAGACAACAGGTAAAAGACGAAGAGCGAGCTGCGGGAGAAGGGTGCAGAGCTCCCTGCCCTCTCTGGTGTGCCACCCTTCAGACACTCCTACTTAGTCACCTATTAAGACTGAATCCTTGTCCTTTCGGGGTTTTGATAGAGGCTTCATCATGAAGACGGTATAATCAAAGGCCAGTGGAGGTCAAATCTATCTCTACTCACAGACTGTATGGAGCCCACAGCTACCAGATACCTGTTTGCAAAACACCCATGGGCATCAGAAAATCCCAGTCTTGGCACTAGGAGGTTGAGGCAGGATGAGCACTAAGTTTAGATCAGCCTGGGCTATATGGCAAGCCCTTGCTCAAAAAAATGTAAAATAAAAGATCCCAAGGGTTTTAGGAGGTCTGTGCCTGGAAAAAAAAGCACGAAGTGCATATTCTTATTATAAGTCAAAGATGAGATTAATGGCAGCACAGGCAACCAGCAATTTTATGATACCAGGTTTATGTAAGAATTTCAGGGGCTTTTTTTTTTTTGCTTTTGCAGTGCTAGGTATCAAACCAGCTTTCCAAGTATCAGACAAGCCCTGCACCTCTGAGGTACACCCCCAGTCCTTTGCCCAATTTCAGTATTTGATACCAATTCATTTTTTGAGTGTTTACTCAGGCTAGGCCTTGAATTCAAGATTTTCCAGCCTCAACCTTGAGGGTTCTGGGATCGCAAGAAGGTTCACCATTCCCAGCTCTGCTACTAAAATCATTTCATAATGGGATTACTTTTTCTTTTTTCTTTCCTTCCTTTTCTTATCCCCCACCACCCCTGCCACACACGGTTGGTGCCAGGGGTCAAAAACAACAACCTCACACCTGTGCAAGAGCGCTGAGTCACTTAGCCATTCCCCAGCCCCCCACCATGGGCACAGGAAACATTGCGGGAAACCTGCCATTTAAACAGTAGCAGAGCATATTCTACACTGGGGGCTTCTCACAGGGCTATAACCTGGAGATGACTCCACAGCAGTGTGGCTCATCTTCTCCTTCCTCTCCTGTGAGAGCAGGCGCATTGAGAAATTTTGCCTTTGCTGTCAACAGCCTCACCAGCAGCACAGAGCCCCATGGTCTCACCTAATGAGAAACGGCTGTTTGAGCCGACTCACGCTGGCTAACTGTGAACTGAATGTCTGCCTCGTTTCTGTCACACCTCTAGTCTATAGTACAACTCTTCCTTTTTTTTAATTAATTAATTTATAAAAAATGTTTCAAGACAGGACTTCTCTGTGTAGCCTTGGCTGTCCTGAATTCACTCTGCAGACCAGGAGGGCCTTGAACTCACAGAGATCCACCTGCTTCCCAAGTACCCAAATTAAAGGTGCCTCTTCTACTCACTCTGCAGACCTGTGCAGGGTCATGAATCACAGGCTCTTGATTCATGCTGTGTCTGTGAGACGCCTGGGCGTCGTCAGACAAGGCCCTTACCACTCTCCACCACTGAGGCATCACCAAAGCAGACAGCCAGGCAGAAGCTTTTCTCACGTCTGTTTCCCCAAGTCACCCGGAAGCGTAAACACCCTATGTGCTCATTTTTCTGGAAGCTGGCTGGTCTCCTTGTTGGAATCTTAGCACCTTCAAGGCTGGGTTGGAAAATCTTGAGTTCAAAGCTAGCCTGGCAAATGCTTAAACTTTAAAATTTGAGACTTTTAACAAAAAACAGTTCCTTTTATATTAAATATGAAATTTACATCTGTTATATGCATTGCAAATGTATTTTCCTCACTTCCTTAGCGCGCACAATGTCATGAGCCACACGTGCGGCACCTTTGTCCCTCGCTGTCAGAGACTTCCTGATCCAGTCCATCCTACTGTGCTGGCACTCCTAATGCAGGTCTGCAGTCAGAGGACTCAGGCCGTGCGTAGAGGAATACATGAAGGGAAAAGACCCAGCTCTCAGAGTTTAAGTTGGTTTGCCTGGGAGTTATCTGTGACTTGAAGGAAGTCTGCCCAAGCCACGCACAGAGCCTGAATCCCAGGACACAGCCGGTCTAGCCCAGGCAAATGACTAACACATGCAGTACCTCTGACAGTGCCTAGGGTAGTTTGATTTAGTCACTGCGACCACTGGGTTAAATGACTCATTTTTCAGAGTCTAAAATTGTTTTCCCCCAAGTACCCTGTGTCAGTTACCTCTCGAGGCCAAAACTCTCTTCCTTCTTGTTGGTCTTCCAGGTAATCACGAATGATATTTGTTTTCTGCAGGAACAGACCCATTGAGTTGGCACACTCTGTGTCTTCACCAACTAAGGGGTCTTCAAACTCTGAGGCCGAGAACAGACGAGAAAGGCCAATTCCTACCAACCCAGCAACGTAGTGACAATACTGCAAAAGATTATTGTGTAAAGTACTTTAATAATGACATAGAAAAGTCTTGCCAGGCATCTTAGCTACAAAACAGGGAGTCTAGAGCAGAATGTCTGGGCTATCCTTCTGATTAAAACACAAGCACATGGAAAGAATACAATCAAAATGTAATGACATCGTGTTCCTGACAGCAAGTGAGCACTCTGCAAGCATTCAATCCACGAACATCCACAAGACCTCAATGAGCATGTCAGTCTATTTTGTGATCTGAACCTAAGTTCTGCAGGAAATAGAAATCACACAAACTCTTTAGGTATTTGAGAGGTCAACAAATAAGGGAGCAAGCCACACACATTGTCAAGTCTCCCTTTGAACAGATGAGCAATCTATTGTAGCCCACAACTCCTAGCCTGACCTATACTCCACACTACCAGTAAGGAGGAAGCTCTGGCCAGACAAGCTATTACTGTGTCTGCTTCATCCCCACTCTCCTGACTCTCCTCAGGAAGATGCACCATGCCCACAGGGATAGCTCAGCTCTCCACGCGTCAGCGGTTGCTATGGATTCAGTTTCTCTAAAAGCACAAGCTGGGAAGTCTCCCGAGCAACGGTGCTGAGGTGGAGATGCCTCATGGGAGACGGAGGCCATGAAGGCTCCAGCTAAAGTAGATTAGTGCAAGTTATAAATGAGCTTCAGGCTGGGGCTCCCATCTCTTGCTCTCGTGCGCTCTCCATTGCTCTGGACATGTTACAGTGAGAACCGCAAGAAGGTTCTCTCTGGATGTGGCTTAACTTCACAGACATTTGAGAAAGAAGGCATGAAAAACTTGGAGACACCTAATTCTTCTTCTTCTTCTTCTTCTTTTTTTTTTAATCACTGGGGATTAAACCCAGGGCCTTAGGCAGGCTAGATAAGCACTCTACCACTGAGCTTCTCCTAAAAGCAAAAAGAGAAATAAACCCATCTGATGACTCACACACTAACGTGTGCATACGCACAGCATTCCATAACAGAAAACAAAATAACAGTAACAACAAGCATTGTTCTTACAATCTAAAAAGCACTGTCATTTCTGCATTACAGGAAATGATTTGGTCATTTACCTGAAATTTCACTGCAGCTCAGGATACTCTTACAACTCACTTCGGCAGCAGCGAGCCCTCTAGGGCACGGACTACCACTGACAACATTAAGATAAGTGGGTTTAAGGACACAGTCAACTTCAACAGACGTTTTCTGGTTAAACCAGAAAACCCAGATCTAGAGGCTACGCTGTCCTTCCTGAGTTTCACCATGGGGACAGCTGGCTGTCTAACTTAGCAGCTGTAGACCCTGCTTACAGAGACACTGACCTTGTCCCAGTCCTGTTTGGAGGTCACATGCTTGTCCACAAATTCTGCCATCCCACATCCCATTTTCTGGCAGATGTCAGCAATCACTGTTTGATATTTCTCCGCCAAATTTCTAAACTCCAGGGAGATCTGAAATGAAGAGCAAACAAAACAAAACACAAGATTACACACTTCATGGTACAAGCAGAAGTGCACAACCCCACAGAGCTCACAAGCCAGATCAGACAAGCCACTTCCCTTCATGAGTCAGGGTCCCCAAGTACTTCCTTCTTGAAGCTAGTGTCTTTAATCCAAGCAAATGAAAATAAAAGGTATCCAGTAAAACAAGAATTCTGTCTTCCTGGAACCCGGAGGGAAGATCTGTATTCTTCTTCAGGCTCTGATACTTAACACAAGCCAGGAGGGCTTCTCCCACCCTTGGGGGATCGAGCCACAACTATGGCACTCTCCCAGGTCCCTATATCACTTGCTGGTCGTTCCAAGGACATGAAGGCACATTATGGTGATAAATCTCTTGGGACAATAAAGGCCAAATCCCAAACAGGGCAAGAGGCTCAAGGCACTTTCATTAACTTTCAAAGGCAAACTTTTCCCCTTATAGAAGGCCTTGGACAGATTACAATTAAAATACTGGCTGATTTGTTGTTCTAAGCCCCCACCCTACTTCTGAGGCAGGCTCTTATTGTGATATTCAGAACTGGCTTAAACTCTTGGTCCTCCTACCTTCGCTTCTCTGGACTCACTGATGTGTGCTGATGTGTCTGGATGTTTTAGCCTTTTCTTGTTCTTTGGACTTTTTGGTTGCTTTTCAAACAAGTTTACATAAATCCTGGCCCCAAACTCACTATGTAGCTAGCCTTGAGCTCCAAATCCTCCTACCTCACCCAGCTATGAAAAGGCAGCAAAAGAGATGCACATATCAGTACCATTTTGCTGGGGTCAGGCACTCTGGGTTCCAATCCTGACTCCCCATCTAGGCAAGGGACTTTAATTTCTCTATACCTCAGCTCCCTCATATGCAAAAATGTAGAAAATACAGACACACTAGAGATGGTGTAAGTAAAAGCCAGGGGTGGTGGAACATTACAAAGGCTGCGGCAAACCCGATCACACACTTTAGGTCATAGCTCTGGGAAGACAGAGGCAGGCAGATCTCTCTGAGTTTTAGGTCAGCCTGGTCTATAGAGTGAGTTCCAGGACAGCCAGAGCCACCAAAGAGAAACCCTGTCTCGAAGCAACCTACCAAAAACCCCTAAAGGCTGAAGCAGACAAAAACAAGACAGCATACTCACATACACTGTGCATCCAGTAAAGGACGGCTTATTCGCAGAACAAGAACACGTGCAAATGGAGGTCCGCAAGTCACACGTGGCAAAACCATTTAAATTTATCAATGGAGCTAATAAACTGCCCTTGAAAGTACATTCTATCTACCTGGCCTTGATAAGCACAAGTGTTGCCTAGCCGTGGTGCTGAGTGCCTTTAATCTCAGTACTTGGAAGGTTTCTGTGAATTCAAGGCCAGCCTGATCTATAAGAGCTAGTTCCAGGACAGGCTCCAAAGCTGCAGAAAAACCCTGTCTTAAAAAACAAACAAACAAACAAACAAAGTGTATTGTGTAAGAACCTGAACCTTTTAGGTTTGAAGTTAAAATGCCTGGTACCTTCCAGGTTTTTCAAGTCAAACACCTCTGCTCCCTTCCCTTCCTGCTGCAGCTCCGTCCTTTACTCCTAAAGAAAGGTGTCCCAGGGCCAGAATTCCTCTACAAGCTTTCTGAACACACCTTTTCCATGTCTTCCTCTCTTAAGCCGATTCCCAGAAATGAGGGTCTCCCATTCATACAAAAACATGGCTTCTCGATGCTTCACCTCCATCAGGATATAAATGGCTAACAATAACAAATGGCTTCTTTTCTGGCCTTTATTTGTAGCTCCCTTTTTCTCTAGCTGGGACAGTTTGCTGTTTCCTAACCTTCTTGCGCAAACAGGAAAAGATCAATTTACTGCTCACCTCTGAAGCCCTTCAAAGCCAAACATTCTCTTCCATTGGACTGCCACATGCAACAAGGAAGACACTGGGCTTTACCAACATACTTGACGTGGATCTGAAAATTACCTATCTCCCCTAAAATACTTGAACATTCTCACAGTTTTGTATTCCTTCTGTTGGGCAGATGAGGCTAACTTATTTGTTTTGGTTCTTTGAGACATGATTTTTCTGTGTAACAGCCCTAGCTGTCCTGGAACTCCTTCTGTAGACCAGGCTGGTCTCGAACTCAGAGATCCACCTACCTCTATCTCTTGAGTACTAGGATTAAAGGAATGCACCACCACTGCTTGGAGGTTACCTTAAATTTGTATGATTCATGTAAGAAAATTATCCCACAACCAGAAAGTATTTAATGGTTATAATGTCCCAGTATGAAAAGTAGTTTGGGCCAGATATGATAGCACACATCTTTAATCCCAACACCCAGGAAACAGAGGCAGGTAGATGGAGGCAAGTCTGGTGTTCCTTAGGAGGTTGGAGTAGGAGGGTTACAAGTTCAAGGACAGCTTAAAATACAAAATGGGTTCATGGTCAGCCTTTGAGAAAAAGGCAGGCTAAGGATATAAAACAGTGATAATAAATAAGAGTACCTAGAGACCAAAGGGCCCTGGGTTCCATACCTAGTACTGAAGAGAAAAGCAAAATCTACGTCTGTTTCTAAAAAGGCACACCATGGGGTTCACAGCTTGTCATCGACACTGGCAGGGCTCAGAGGCTCAGTGCTGAGTTTCAGAGGAAACACGCACGGGCCATCAGGTACCTCGAAGACACCAATGCACCAGCTTCTCCCCTAGCTCAGAGCTCTAACAGTTCAGGCATTTCCCCAGACTTTCTTGGAGTCGTAACACAATACACTAGATTTTGGGCTTTGGCCCTGAAAACACCTCAGCAAGTGGAAACAGCCCTTGTCCAAAAGGAGTCTTTCTCAAACCTGGCTGGACTCCCGCCTTCTTTCACCTGACTCCCTCCCACTCAGACATGGGATAGATTCCTTCATTGTAAACATCATATGAGGACTGTTCTCCAAAACTCTAGCAAACTATGCACAAAACAGATGCCCTCTTTAGGATATCAGGGACCACGTGACTTTGCTAAACATGCAAATTCTAGAAAAGGACGAAGTGAGGTCCATGTACAAGAGGTTTAGGACCCCCTAAAGCTTGGGACTTTAACTATAAGCCACCTCAAGAGCGAATACCTACACAACATTTAGTATGTACCAGGCACTGACCTAAGAACTTTGTACCTAGGAAACTATCCAACTCTTGCAGCTCCACCCATGCAGATTGGGATACTGAGTCACAGCTCAGGGGAAATGCCAAGGATCTCACCTCAGCTGCTGCAGGAGCCCACACCCTGCCCACAGGTGTGACCCATGCTGAGCAGCAATCTCAGCCAGCCAGCCTCACTGAAAGCTACCCTACAGTCGACAGGTATGAGAGAGCCAGTCTAGACATCCACTTTTTTAAAAAATGGTTTTTTTGAGGGTATCTTTTAGAAGCCTGAACTGTGCAAAGTACGGAAGTCTTTCTGTGCCAACAGACCAGGATATCTCAACGCCCTGTAGAAAGAGAATTAACGACACTAGAATCAGGGAGCTGTTATCTCTCTACCACACAGAAACCGAGGTAGGGAGGGTCTCTACCTCATTACCAATTAGTAAGCTGGGATCCTAAGCAGAGACACCTGGTGCTGGACTCTCAGCTCCCAGAGTTCTCGGCCATTACGTCTCCGGCTGCCCTCAAACTGTTCCCGTCACCGCTCTCTCAGCTCCGGGGCTGACTAACAACAGCACTGCCAATTAGCAACATATGTACCCAGAAGAGAGTCCACTACCGTGGGGAAGTCCTCCAGCACTTGGCGGTGCTTCTCCTTGCTCTCCATGAACCGCCACTCTGGTTCATAGAGGAAAGTGTGGAAGTTGCGCAGCATCGGGATCTTCTTCTCCACACTGATGGTCATGTCATCTTCCACGGTGTCCAGAGCGCGGAGAACCAGATAAAACACACACACTGCGTGGCTGTGAAAAAGGAAAGGCTATTAACATGGCAAGGAGCATAACCTTTCAACATTTATTTATTCATTTAATAATCCATTGTGTATGGATTGATGTTATGGGTGCGTGTGTGTGTGTGTGTGTGTGTGTGAGTGAGAGAGAGAGAGAGAGAGAGAGAGAGCGAGCGCATGAATGTACCCCAGCACATGTGCGAGGTCAGAGGACAACTTCTGGGACTCAGTCCTCACTTTGTACCACGTGGATTCTGGGGACCCAACTTAGGTCGTCAGACTTGGCAGCAAATGTCTTTACCTGCTAAACTATTTCATTAGCCTCTTTTTGAAAATAATTTATTTTTAAGTCACATTTAAAGCAGAATAGTGCTTCATGCCTGTAATCTTAGCTTTGGGGAGGTTGAGGCAGAAGAATCTGGAGTTCAGGACAACTTGGGCTACAGAGTGAGACCCTCCTTCAATAAGTCACTTAACTTGTGCCAGGGCCATTTTCTAAGTGGTCTTCCCAGTAACTCTACAGAGCTAAGAAGTGATATTCAAAGACTATGAATCTTATATTTGTTATCCTATCTTAATGGGAGTGATAAACTCCACAGTTTTGTAAAAAGTAAAGTGAAAACCTAAGCAGGTGGGTGCTATACCACTCCTAGAATGCTTTACAGTTAACCAATGCATGTCAGGGACCAACAGTTTAGACCCATGTTTAGAAGGAACTAGGATTTTGCAGACTTAAAACTTTTCAGCATGAATGCTGTCGTGGTCACCACTGCAAACTTGTGTGCAATGTGAACATTCTGAAGACTCAGTATGCTTAAAATGTAAGGTGACAAACAAGCTAAGAAAAAATGCCAGGCCTGCTCACTGACAGGTGCGGGTGCCAGGCCTAAAAGACGGTAATAAACATGGCTGCCCCACCCCCTTCTCTGAAAGGACTGGCCCGAGGACAGACATTGGTAGATGGCCAGGTGTCTGGAAGGGCATTTGCAAGTAAACACGTTGGCACAGTGTGTGGGGGGGGGGGAGGGTTAGTACTGCCTAAGCCACAGCAAGGAGCCCATATCCTTCTTTTTTTTTTTTTTTTAAAGGAGCTCATAATTCTAAGTGGTGAGTCAACGTGGCTGCAGTGACTCAAAGTCCCCTGGAAAAGCGGTTCTCCCCAGTCAGGGCTCTCCACTAACCGCATTTCCCCATCCAGCGCCTGGATAACAGCGGCGAAGCTGCGACTGGTCTGATTCAGATACTTGTAGCAGGTCTTCAAGCTGCTGCTGAGCGAGTCCTGTGGGCAGAGAAGACACACCGCGGTGGTAGACGTGGAGCAGGAGTGGGGCTGGGGCAGGCAGCTAGCAGTTGGGCTCCGAGACCGGGACCAATCCTTGCAAGGCCAAGCGGTGGGGGGCCAGGAGCAGCACCGTGGGGGCGAGCCAGGAGTCCTGGGCGCAGCGACCGGGCTAAGCACCAAAGTGCGCTTGACCAAGGCCATGGCCTTGGTGCTGCCGGCGGCTGCCATGGGGAGTGCAGCGTGGGGAGCCCTTCCTCCATAGGCGCCCACCTCAGGGTGGAGATCGGACAGGGCTAGCGCTGGCCAGAGCAGAGGGAGCAAGCCTCACTCACCAACACGTGCAGGTCAGGACCACGCCCCCTGTCGTTTCTGGCCACGCCCCCACCAGCACGAACCCCTTGCCCACCCTTCTGCTGCGCTTTCTCCTGCCACGACAAATGGTCGGGGTGAGGGGGACGCGGACTGGCGCAGCTCGGAAAAGCTGGCTCTCTCTCCCTGTGTTTTTCCAAAACAAAACTATTTATGCAGGTTCCTCTGAATCCTTCTCAACTTGGCTGGCCTATGGTAAACTGAAGTGCTCTGTGTTTGTTTGTGGTCAGTCTGACTACCGAGCTCTGGCTGGCTCGCAAATCGTAATGTAGACCAGGGTGGCCTCGGACTTGATCGCGCACCCTCTTCTACCTCCCCCGAGTGGAGTGCTGAGATTAGCATATGGACCACCACACCCCAAAACGGGTCTATCTTTGCACGGCCCAATTTTAGTTGAAATTGTCCAACCTAAACACGTGACCACACTGGCCCAACTAAACCATAACCCTTACCCTCTCGTTTCCCTTAATAATATCAGGGATGTGCAGTGAGTTGGTCTTCGCGTAGGAAAACAAGGACTAAATACACTTTGCAAGGAACTGGAGGTTTGGAAGGTGTCTTACTACAAATGCAACATAAACCTGCGGATTTGTGCTATGTGTGTGTTTCATATGAACGTTTTATGTGCAAGAAAACTGAACAGAAGGTATAGCATTTCCACTTGCCCCTTGCACACAGTCTCTTCATTCATTCTAGGAAACAGAAAACACAATTATCTACTGGGGGAGTCGTTTTTGAGATACAGCATATCTGCTAGTAGGCAATCCACAGTTGCACTGGAATGGCAGGGAACCTTGGACCCTGGTGAGTCCTGGGAGCTATGTTCTTTTTTATTTGTATTTCCTACATTTCCTAATATGAATACACATCATTTTGTCCAAAGAGTAAGGCTTTCTTTAAAAAAAAAAAGATATATAATCCTAAATTTCATTTCGTTGTTATTTTCAGTAAGATATATTAGTTAAAACCAATACTTACTGATCAGTATATTTAAGTAAAATTCACAATCGAGCACATGAAAACAACCCAGAGTTTCAGTGAATAAAAAAGCAATACATTCATGGAGGATTTTAAAATACACTCTTTCAGAACATAGAAAGGTAAGAGTTCACAGGAAAAAAAACTGAGTAACTTCTCTTTTGGGATACTGTGTTACTCTTGTAGCCCAGGCAGGCATGGAACTCATGGCAATCCTCCTGCCTCAATCTCTTCACTGTTCAAATTACAGCTGTGATCCACACTCGGGGTGAGCATCTCTTCGGCAGCTCATTGACTCCCATCCTGAGAGCTTCATATCTACAGTGACAACGGTCTGGGGGCTGCTCTCACAGGAAAGCAAGCGGACAGTGGCACTGGGTTTGGAGAGCAGTCTTAAGGAGCAGTCCCCACCCCATCATCTGAAGAGACGAGCTACAGGATTCGCTTCCTCTGTGCCCTCCACATCACTCATTTGTGTCTGGTTGCAGCATGTCACCCTGAAGAACAGGCCCCCGAAACGACTAAAAATAATCCTACCAAGAACTGCACTGCTCTCTGAATGTTGGCAAGATTTCATATGTGAACTTCCTGTATGATGTCACAGCTACTGTCCTTTAGGGTCTCCCACGTTTTTCACTGCTGCTTGAGGCTAAATACATTCCCAGAACTCTCCAATGCAGGGAAGACAGGACTCAAGGGCATTTAGGACGAGGGTACAGACTTAGGCTCCAGCTGACAGCTACCAGCACCACTCCTACTTCCCCCTCTGCCCCTCTGCCATAGCCACCCCTCTTTTTGTCTTTTTCAGACAGGGTTTCTCTGTGTAGTCCTGGCTGTCCTTGAACTCACTCTGTAGACCAGACTGGCCTTGAACTCAGAGATTTGCCTGCCTCTGCCTCCCAAGCGCTATGAGCTAGCTATGAGCTATGATTAAAGGCGTGTGCCACCACTGCTTGGCTGTCTTCCCTTATTTTTAATAAGAGAGGTTTGCTTAGGACAAGGAAATCTAACTCTTAAAAACCCATGAACCTCAGAGCTGGATTTAACAGCAAGATTAACAATTGGCACTTATTAGGCACCCACTGTATGTCATACATAACACAAACATTACCTTGAACCCCTCCTAAATGTTCAAGGAAGGTGTAACAAGCTACAATCCACGCCACACAGGTAGCAGAGGTGATACTTTTTAGTGTTTTAGACAACAAACCATAGCACAGTCAATAATGTTGAGTCTTAAGAAAAAAACCTTTCAGTTACCCAGGCACAGTGAGCACAGCTGCGACTTATTACTTGGGAGGCTGAGGTGAAGGGTGAAGACGCCATCTGGGCTATACCCCAAGATCTCTTGGCATAAAGGAAAATAACAAATAAAAAATGAAACAAAACCCCTTTCATTCCCAGCCTGGAACAAGCAGGCTGTTGCTAAGGCACTGTATCTCTGTGCACTGCTATCTTACCGATGATAAAGAAACACGGAGATTAAGTTACTAACGAGAACATGAATGTCTAAGTAGTAAGAGTTACACTTGACAGAAACCAAATCTCCTTAGAAAAGGTTGGCTTCTTCTATTTTGTGGCCTCTGAGTAATGCCACAAAACTTGCATATGGGGGAATGCATTTAGATGTGCTGATATGCCCAGTTAATGACAAATTATTTGAACTTGATTTTTTTTTTTTTTTTTTAGGGTACTGTGTCAGTGTGTAGCCCTGCCTGCCCGTTCAAAGATTAAAAGCCTGCACCACTATGCCTGGCCTGAACCACGTTTGTTCCTTGTTACAGAAATAATCAGCCCTCAATATTGTTCAGGGTACATTTCCCTCAGTGTTTTCTTATTGTTGTTACTTAAGAAAGAAATGTTAAATGAAGGGAAATTCGTTTTCCTGTTTGTTTCCCCTAGTTAAAAGTATATTCAACTACTGCTATTTATTTATCGACCTGAGCTATTATCATGGCATTTAGGGTGGTCTGAAACTTCTGGGCTCACGTGAGCCTCCTGCCTCCACTTCTGGAAGAACACGCACCACAGCATGTGCCTCATCTGGTTAGCATGCATGAGGCCTTGGGGTCAACTTCCAGCACTGGGAGGGGGCTCTCACAGGGGCTTACAAAGTGCTCAGTAAACACACTGGCCATCAAACCCTCCAGGAAAAAGGGACAGCCCAAGCCAAGTCTTACATCCTCTGCCCCTTGCCATGGCCACCCACAGCCTCCAAGAGTCTCATTTTATAGAGGGAGAGAAAAACAGTCCCCTGCTGTAGATCACAACCCTAAGGTCTGCTATCCCTTGACCTCACCACTCTGACCTCCTGCGACTATGCTTTTGGTAATTAGTTATGCCTGAAACTCTGGGTACTTGTCTTACCTTCATCTCCCAATAGGACATGTTTGACAAAAGCCAGGGTCTTTGCCTAGTGTGTGGGGGGGTTTTTTTGTTTTGTTTTGTTTTTAATTTAATTACACAGACCAGTTCTTGCCTGCTAGCTGGGTTCTGGCAACACCTGAGCTTTTGAGGCTGAACAGTCTCCAAGGTAGAAAGAAGCAGAGGTGCCTGTGTGGCCAGGCCTGGCTGGCCCTCCCTGAGGCACACTTACAGGCCTGTGAGGGGAAGCTGCATCTGGAATCTACACCTGTAATCTACAAAGTGGCAGCAGCAACAACAGGACTTGTCCCTTTCAGATTACTAAGAGTGACAAAGTGCACTAAACTGTTAACTTGACTCTTCCCATCATGAAGGCTTTCTTCCCTCGCACCTGGCTCCCCCGGTGACATCTGGGGTCCAAGTGCACAGTAACAGATGTGACACATGCAGAATTCTGAAAAGTGTATGGGTATCGGGGTCTGCTCTCTTCCAGTGTCCATGAGTCCCAAGACAAGCCTGCAGGCCGATGAGCTGTGTGTCTCCCCTAAACTGACTATAACCTGCTACCACCCCTTCATCCAACCACAAGCTTGCCTGTCAGCTGAGCATGCCATGGAGAAATGGACCCAGTTGTCCCAGACCAGAAGCCCCAGCTGTCCCAGACAACTGTGAACTAAGTAGCAGTTGTTATGTTAAACCATTAAGTTTGGTTCCCTAAACCTAGGATAAACACACGCACAGCATGATTTGACCACCTCGCCTCCTTTCAGTAGTTCACCGGCATCAGGAAACAGCACACATTTCCCCAACTCCAGTCCACAGGTTTGGGATGATTTGTCCTCAGTAAAAGCTACATGAGAAGCTGGCAAGATTCCTCAGGGGATTAGGATGCTTGCTGAACAAGACTGGTGGCCTGAGTTCAAATTCCTAGTACCCGTGTAAAGGCAGACGGTGGAGAGAATCAACGCCACAAAATTGTCCCAGGACCGCCACATGTGTGCAGTGGCAAATGTGTACGAGTAAACACACACACAGAAACGCGTTCTTAAAAATCTAATTTAGGGGCTGGAGAGATGGCTCCGTGGTTAAAAGCACTGCCTGTTCGTCCAAAGAACCTGGGTTCAGTTCCCAGCACCCATATGGCAGCTTCTAACTACCTGTAACTCCGGTTACACATTTACACAGACATACATAAAGGCAAAACCCCAGTGGACACTAATTAAATCTTAAAAATTAATTTTAAAAATCTAAGTAATATACTCAGATAATAAATGGCTATAAAACAACATCTTCTGCCCTGGAACTCACAAACTAACCCTAGGGTGGCCTAGAACGCACAGAAATCTACCTGCCTCTGTCTCCCAAGCGCCAGGATTAAAGGCATGTGCCACCATGCCCAGGAAAGAAAGAAAGAAAGAAAGAAAGAAAGAAAGAAAGAAAGAAAGAAAGAAAGAAAGAAAAGGAAAAACATTATTACTATTTGTTCATTTATTTTTGTGGAGGATAGCAAGGGCCACAGCAGATATGTGGAGATAAGAGAACAACTTGCCAGAGTTGTGCTCTACTTCTACTATGTGGATCCTGGGATTGAACTCAGGTTGTTAGTTTCACTGGTGGATACCTTTACCTGCTGTGCCACCTTGCCCGTCAGGCTACGTGATAGTTCCTAAGTTACCTTACTTTTTAAAACCTCCGAACCACTTAAGATAAGCAGTTGTGTGCATCAAGCCAGTGTGTCCATCTCTTAGCTGGCTTTGAGCAGGCTGCTTAATGTACCTCTGTGGTTCATTATCCTAAGGATGAACAGTGTATTGGGAGAGAGAGCTCTGGAGGGGTTGGAGAGACAACTCAGTGGTTAAGAGCAAGTACTGCTCTTGCAGAGGACTAGAGTTCAGTTCCCAGAACCGGTATCAGACAGCTCACGACCACCCCTAACTCTAGCTCCAGGGCGGGATCTGATGCCCTCTGCTTACCTCACAGGTACTGTACTCACCTCCACAAACCCACATAGACACTGACAGACACAGACAGACACAGACACACACACAATTACAACATTAACAGTGAATCTTTTTTAAAAGAGAGTGAACAATCTCTACTCAGACCGAGAGTCAAAACCCAGCTTCCACTCCATAGCTACAGGACCTTAGATCACTTACTAACTTCTCCGAGCCCCTTCTATAAAACACAAAACCAGTAGATCCTCAAAGGGTGACAGATGAGAGGTTATGTAAAACAGTGTTTGGCACGGACCAAGAGCTAAAAAACATTAGCTAACTGTCATGGCACTCTCTAACTAAAGAGCACACACTTCCGTTTCAAAAGCCTTTCAGCAAGGAGGAAAAAGTCCCAGACAGGTGTCATTAAAGATCTGGGATGTCCACAGTGCTAAGCCTGAAGAGACTGCCTGAAAAAGCAGGTGAACACTGGCAAGGGGCAAACAGGTCAAGGTATGACGCAGAAGAGCCTCCTATGCAAGTACCGGCCACTGCATGCCAGCAACAAGTGCGTTCGGCTCTGAGCTAGATCTAGACAGTCGGCTGCTTTAGTGCTTTGTGAATATTTAATCTCTTAGTAAAGATATATGAGGAGAATGAAGTAAGTGTGACCAAAAGAATACATACTTAACCTCAGGTACAGTGGTTTGTTGTATTACTTTTGGTATTTTCTTGCATGAAATATCTTGTAGTGAAAATGCATTTTTAATTGGGTTTGGAAGCTCACACCTGTAATCCCAGCACTCAGGAGGTTCAGAGTTCAAAGTCAGCCTGAGTGAGTTTCAGATAAGCTTATACCCTGTCTCAAAAAAATAACGCCCAGAGTGCTATAGGTTCTGAAGTAGCCAGACGAGAATTGCCCAATTACCATAGAACCATGGAAACTGAACTTTAAAGGAAAAGGAGGAGCAGGGATGTGGCCTGGAAAGTGTCATACTACAAATAACTAAAGGACACACCTTTGTGGCAATAATACTTTCTTGGTCTGCTGTTGTTCCAAACAAGGTCTCAATATATGTTCAGAACTAGCCACGAAACTCAGTCTGAAGAGCAGCCTGACCATGAACTCCTAGAAATCCACCTCCATCTCCTCCTCTTGTGGTAGGATTAAAGGCGTGTGTGCCACCACGCCCGGCTGTGAATCTGTATTCTTAGAGAATATGAGAGTTTTAATACCTCAGGGTCTGTATTCCGAAACTGGCTCTAAAAGCAGCAGAACAAAAGGTTGAAGTTCAGTCCAAGACTTTCTAAAACCTCAACTCCCTGGAAGGAGGGAAGGCAGTGAACACACCTCCCTGGTGGGGGAACTATCACCGCCAGAGCCGTCAGGAGACCTGAACTGTAAGCTTAGGCTCCCCATCCCTGCAAGAAGCTGACAAACAGAGGCGGCTCCCCCCTCTAAGAGTTCAAATGAGCAACAACCTCCAGCCTGGAAGCATTTGGATTTCTGAAGATTTGTAAATGTGCAATGTGAATATGTAATCTTGGTAAGGGTGCCCAAGTCCAAACAGGCAATCCTTTCATGCTTCACCTGACCCTCTCACGCACACAGCTGACAGGTAACTTTTTACTACACTCTAACGTATCTGCATTTTCAAGATGATCTGTCACCTGCACGTGTGAAATCAGGTGTGGAAGCGGGCACTGATGGCAGCACATCCGCACTCAGAGAACTCTGACTAATACTGAGCCAAATGAATATTCGCTCACAAAAGTCACAGAACATTTGAAAGCTCTTACTTCCTTATGGTAACCCTGAAAAGATTAAACTCACATTAAACTAACAAGAACTGATTTTTCCCCCGCCTGTCAATTTCCTTATGACCTTCACTATCCCGCCACACTCGGGAAAGGGCACCAGGTTTAAAAGTCTAGAAGATTCTCCAAGGCAGCTTCGTTCCCTAATTCATCTTCACACATGTTGACAAGCTACTTTCTAGAAAGCCATAAAGACACACTTATGAAGAAAATAACCTTATTTTCTAGTATCTTAAAATCCAGAATTGCCAGGTGTAGGTGGTGGTGCACCTTTAACCCCAGCACTCAGGAGGCAGTGACGAGCATGACCAGAGGATCTCATCTGGAAAGTTAAGCTCCGAGGCAGCCAGGGCTACACAGTGAGACCCTGTAGAATCAAACTGAGACTTTTAAATTGGAACAAGCCTGCGAAAGAGAATCTTACACCTGGAAGTCAGCCTGGGAGCTGACTACCAGACTACAGGGTCTCTGAAGTTAAACAGTACTAGAGAAAGCAGGTAAGCGAACCTCACAGGTCAGAACGCGTTCCTCAGATTTCTACAAAGCATTCTGGAGACACTTTAGAAGGGTCCTGACAAGATGAAATCAGCAGTGACTGGAGAAGGCAGTAAACTGGCCTCCCCAGAGGAAGTGAACTACCTGTCGCTGGAGGTGTCACAAGACCAAGTGACTTGCATTCTAAAGCAGAGATTCTTTGCTTTTGGTCATTTCTCCCTGTAAGAACCTGACAACTGTGCACCCTTCTCCCCTGATAAGTACTCTTTGCATTTATTTCTTTGGGGGTCCTATCTGTCGATGCTACACAGCGACCCATGACTTACCCAAAACAGCACCTATCTATCCCAGTGCAGGTGTCCCGGAAATAAGCATCTGCTGAAGGGCAGAGAGGTGGCACTTGTCAGAGCTAAGGAGGATTCTGCATTACGAAAAAAAATTAAAGTGATTCAATGAAGAATCTCTTTAAATAAAACACAGTGTCTGTGATGTTTCCAGCAGATGGGAAAATTTTAAGGCTTCTGATATAAACCATTAATTCAACTGGATGTGCATTCGTGCAACCTTTACATTCTCTTATTACAAGAGTGAACATCACCATAAACGCACACATTTAACCAACGGTACAGTGCGATGAAATACAAACAAAAACCATGCTCTGGCCTTCCAGCAGCCAACAGCTGGTAAGAACTTGGAGGTTATGGACACAAGAAAACATACGAAGCACCCGGGAAGGAAATAGGGCTACAGGAAGATGAGAGAGCATATGAGGGAGATGATGTGTCTGAAAGCTGGAAGGAGTGGTGGGTGTGGAGTTAAATTTTCTCAAGTCTGTTCTCTCTAATCTCAATCTTGGAACGCAGCTGTTGGAATAAAAATAAACCTTCAAGTTTAGGAGGAAAAAGTGTGCAGGAAAACAGGTAGGGGGTAGGTTGGGACCTGTAAAGAGGATGATAGGGTCCAGCTGGGGTGTGGGACCCAGGCCAGAACCCCCCCCCCCCAAAGAGACCGGCGCTCGTGGCCGTTCTCCGTTATCTCCGGTGCATGCGGCGGCCACAGACCCGCGAGGGTACAGGGATGCTCGGCCTACCTGGTCCATCTTTGGTATGAACTTCCGCTGGCCTCCCATGCGGAATCGCAGCAGATTGTAGAACTCCTCCGGGTGGCCGAGACACTTCACGAACTCCATCCTGGCGGCTGCCGAACGCGAGGCTCACCTGTCTGTATCTCCGTCTCCCACCGGTGTCTAGATACTCGGAATCGGCCAGGGCGAGGAGGCGGGGCCAGCGAAGGAGGCCCCGCCCACCTCCCGCCCTCCTCAACCGGCCCCGCCGCTCGCGCCGCCAGCCTCGGACGAGCACAGTGGACTGACGGGCGTTGATTGGTCAGAGCCTCTCGCACCAGGAAGACGCCGACCAATCGTAGGTCAGAGGTGCCTGGCGCGATGAACACACCCTAGAATCTGATTGGAGGGCTAGAAAGAGGCCAGCGAACACGATTGGTTCCCAGAAGAGGGTCTTTGTTTGCTAGCTGCCGTGTCGGAGGTGGGTGGCGAGCTCCGCGCGTGGGTAGCCTGGATAGACGTTCAGGAGTGCGGAGACCCACGCGTTCTCAGGTGCCGGGAGGAGAGGCACCTCCTCCCCTAGTTAGCATTTACCTCTTGAGACGCCTAAGGGATGGGCTAGGAAAGCGGCGTCAGACGGGGAGGAGAGCAGGGACTGGAAATGTGATTGGCGGCTTGTAGATAGCCGTAGAGGATCACGGTAACCGGAGCTGCCTGTCTCTCGGGCTCTACACTGTGTCCTAAGGAATATAAGTTTCCAAGAGAAAATAGGCTTCGTGATTTAAAAGAAAACAGGGTAAACAGAGTCTTGCTTTCCTCCGAGTAGTTTCTTGCGGCTTTCCTGAGCCCCATGAAGCTTCAAGTGGGTTTGCCTACAGTATTTCTAAGATGCCCCCATCCCTCATTTGTGAGACACCATGGAGATGATTCTTGGATTGTATTTTCAAAGCTACTAAAACAAAGAGAACTGGGCTCTTGATGGGCATACCTCTCATGTTCTGGTTAATGTGAACCAGGATTTATGCGGTGCCTGCAAAATCTGCACTAGATTGGGCCCCATCTGGCATGGGAGGGGCAGCCAACCACCCCTCTAGTTAAGGGTTGCAAGGGTCAGGGAAGGGCTCCCTCCCTGAAGATCTATAGGTGGCTAATGGTTGCTAGTGGAAAAACTTTTTTAAAAAGTTATTAACCTAAATGACACACGAGTTTTATTATGAACTCTTCACACTTGTATATAATGAATGTATTGTGATCATATTCCCCTTTAGTTCTCATACAACTCCCACACTTGTCAATCCTTTTATTTTCTTTTTTATGATTTATTATTTGTATCAGTGTTTTGCCTGCATGTATATTTTGTGTGAGGGTGTTAGACCCTGGAGTTACAGACAGTTGTGAACTGCCATGTGGGTGCTGGTATTTGAACCTGGGTCCTCTGGAAGAGTAGTGAGTACTCCCAACCTCTGAGCCATCTCTCCAGCCTCTTTTATTCTTTCAAATAGGCCCATTTATACTTAAATCTTTTTATTATATTTTGATGTGTGTCATCACACACATTGCCAGGTATGGAGGTCAGCTCTTTCTTCCTCCATGTGAGTCCTGGGGATAGAATTCAGGTCATCAGGTCTGGTGGTGCCTTTATGTGACCTAAGGAGGGGCAGATTTTCTTCAGTGGTATGACCACTAGAAAGTTACCCATGCTTCTGTTAGTATCCCTAAATAAATCTATTGAGTGATCAAAAAGAAAAATGACAATTTCAACGAGGAAGATCATGGGAGGGGACAAGAGAAAATGGTAGGGGGGGAATATGATCAAAATACTTTATATACACATATAAAAATGTCATAATGAAGCCCATTATTATGTATGGTGAACATGTTAATAAAAACACTCTAAAGTATGTACCTATTTGGTTCTGAATGCTCATGTCCCTCTGAAACTCCCATGCTGAAGCCTTAGTCTAAAAGGGGGAACCTTTAGAGATGGAAGTTTGGGAGGAATAGTGTAGAAGCAAGATCATATATATGGTAGATTTTAATATGATTCCCATGGTATTGATGTCTTTTCTGCAAGGAAAAAAATATCAGACGAGCCCCCCCCAACACACACACAGAGTGAGGTCACAGTGTTCTAGAATGTGCCATCTGTAAACCAGAAGAGGGAATCTCATCAGATAACTGAATCTGCCTTGATCTTAAGACTTTCATCTTGTAGATTCATGAGAAGTGAGAAATTACCCAACCACCCAGTTCTTTATTTTTTAAATTTCCATTTAAAACATCAGTTTATTAGAAACAGTTGGGGAGTCAGTTAGACTTGGTCCCACACTTCAGGTCATCCAAGAAGTGGAAGAGCCCTTGGTAACACTTAAGCGCTTACCTGCCTGTAGCCTTACTGTTCTAGGGGCAGCCTCAAAGGCACCCACGTCCAGCAGCAATCAGAGGGTGTAGTGGGGCCACACCCACAGCTTGCCACCTTACTGTGGCACTCTCCCAGTGCATGCTAAGTCTTCTGGGAGGCCACTGTTGATAATGATAACCACGCCCCGCAGAGAGTGCTCATCAGTGAGCAGGTGGAGGATGTCAAAGGCATGCTTGATGATGTGCACAGTCATGAACATCGGTATTGCTGGGCTATAATGAGATGCTTCACAGTAAGGTGTGGTGTGAGCTTTGCAGAAGCACTTGGTGGCACAACACCAGGCATCCTGCACCAGTGCCTGTTGGGTCTCTTTGCTGGGGTGCAATCCTGAAGGTTACTGCCACTGATCTGCACATGGTCAGTGCTCCAAGTCTCCCAAAGCTTCATGTCAGAGGCTTCTGTTACCACCCTTGTGACTGTCTCCCCATTTATCCTCGGGACACAGCTAGGACATCTCTGGCACAGATGGAAGAGCTGGTATTTTGGTAAGGCGTGTGACAGTGGCTTTGGACCTTGTCTATTGTTTGTTTTCTCTCTGAGGCGGAGTCTCTGCAAAACCAGGTTAGCCTACCTGGGTGCCACTGCCTCAGCCTCCTGAGTAGCTGGGATTACAGCACCACCAGAGTTTAACTGTGTGGTCTTAAGTTCCATAACTTCCCCAGACTTTGTTTACTCACCCATAAAGTAAGGACAGTAAAGAATAAGTGCTCAGGACTGAGGAAATGGCTCACTAATCAAGAGTACACACTGTTCTCCTAGAGGACCCAAGTTTAGTTCCCAGCACCCACTCAGGTGACTCATAACCCCTGTAACTCTAGCTTCAGGGGATCTGACCTCCTCGGGTACCTGCAGTATTGTGCAGATAACCCCACACAAGACACATATTAAACATAAAATCTTTAAAAACAGAAAATAAAGCATTTTTAAGTGATGAAGTGTCCATCTCCATGGCTCATCCTGAAGGTTCTGAACAAGACCTAAGTGGCGGGTGCCTGGCGTGGGTAAGCAGACAGGGTGTGCTGGGAGCTGGAGATGCAGCTTCGTGACTAGGAGCACTCGTTCTTCTAGAATGATTCTCAGCACCAACACAGAGCAGGTCACAATTGCCTGTGAATTTCGCTCCAGGAGATTCCAACATTGCTTTCTGGCTTCCAAAGACACTGCATTCATGTCCACATATTACACACACACACATACACACACGCACGCACGCATACACACACCTTTCAGAGGTCAACAGAAGCCAAGATTCATCTAGTTCTCCAAGGCAAAGGGCAGATATGAAATTGCCTCCCATCCTACTCCTAAGGGGATTCATCAAGCCAACCCTGCAAGCCTGGGCGGCCCCCTTCCTAATGGTGAGAGCTGGACATAGCTCAGTGGTTCAGCCATTGTTCGGCACAAGTGAAGCCCCAGGTTTCATCTCAGCACCACAAAGCAAAGAAAAAAAAACCAACAACAAAAACCATTTCTGCCTAATGAAGAGAACATAGAAAGCATCACACTGTTTTATTTTCAAATGTTACCCTAGTTCCATGAATTTGCTGCTAACAACCCTGAGCACCTGAATTGTCACAAATGCCCATCTTAACCCAGTAATTTTTCTCACAGTCCCTGGGCACACCTCCCTATCCACCCTGGGTCTCCAGTCACTGGGAAGGCACCAGGCAGGCTGATCAGCAGTACCTGCCCGCAGCTGTGCCCTCATCCCTGACCCCTCCAGGGGAAAGAAGAAAATGGAGGGACTCACAATCAACCAGTTCCTAAAGCACAACATAACATTAGCAAGGCAGCCTGGGAGCATAGTATTCCCCAGCTGTCCCCACCAGTGCCCCTCCACCCCCAGCTGTTCCCAGTCCCCAGCTGTTCCCACCCCCTAGCTGTCCCCACGCCCCAACTGTTCTCAGTCCCCCAGCTATTCCCAGTCCTCAGCTGTTCCCACCCCCTAGCTGTCCCCATGCCCCAGCTGTTCTCAGTCCCCCAGTCCCAAGCTGTTCCCAGCACCCCAGCTGCCCCCACCCTCCAGCTGTTTCACCCTCCATATATTCCCATCCCCAGTTGTTCCCAGTCCCCCAGTTGTTCCCCATCCCCATTTTCCATGCCCAGCTGTTTCCAGTCCCTAGTTGCACCCCACCCCAGTTGTAGTCCCCAGCAGTTTCCATCCCCAGCTGTTCCCAGTCCTCCAATTGTTCCCAACCCCAGCTGTTCCCCATCTCCAGCTGTTCCCAGTCCCCCAGCTGTTCCCCAGTCCTCCAGTTGTTCCCAACCCCAGCTGTTCCCCGTCCCCAGCTGTTCCCACCCCCAGCTATTCCCAGTCCCCCAGCTGTTCCCCAGTCCTCCAGTTGTTCCCAACCCCAGCTGTTCCCAGTCCCCCAGCTGTTCCCACCCCCAGCTGTTCCCCAGTCATTCTTTTTCGGATCACTGCTGCTCCAGGCAGTTTCTCCAACCCTCTGTCAGGATTTTGACAACATGGTGGGATTATACAGAATTAACCAGAAAAGGAAAACATCTATCCCCCTGAAAGTTGTGGCTGATGCATAATCCAATGAGATGAATGTCAACAATACTGACCCTCCGGACCCCATCCCCATCCTGTCATACGAGTCCTGCCTACACCTTTCTCTAGGACACATGGTATCTGGATCTTCAAGGCTACAGGTTCCATGAAGATGGCCAAGTGTTTTACGACGACAGCAGATTCTACGGCTCCTCGGATGGCAGCCGGGGCTGGCACTGAGGGCACCACCAGGTAAGCCTCTGGAGTCTACCAGGGGGCCCAAAGCTCGCCTTCATAACCTGGTGACCAGAAGGGCACTGCTCCTTCTTGTAGATCTGTGTGTGCTGTTCCTTGCCTTGGAGTTTGTCCCGAAGCCAGTCTGAACTGAACTCCACCACATGACTCACGAGGGCCTCTAAAGAGGAAGAACTCAGGAGCGAACCGAGAGAGAGAGGATGGATCCCTGCTCTGTACAAGGCTTCATTCTTTATAATGTTCCCTGAAAACAAAGAGAGGCATGGGGTTAGGAAACACTCTTGTCAACAGAACCTCAAACTCACTATGGAGCCTAGGCTAAACTCGTGATCCTCCTGCCTCCTCCATCTTCCGAGTGTTGAGTAAAAGATGTGTGCCACCATACTAGCTCGCAACCTAAGTTGCGATGAGTGGAGACCAGCTTGCTGGGCCACCGAGCAATGACCTTGCTAAGGAGAGGAGAGTGAGCCCGATGACACACGGTGGCAATGGGTGAAACAGTTGTGCTCCCCCCACCCCCAAGAGTTTCACAATTGCACTTCCAGTTACAGGTTCTCTGTGAATTTGAGTGGCAGGCTCCCTGGACTCAGCTCAACTGCGCCTCTCACCAGCAAGGTGCCCTTTGCTTTAGTTTCCTCATCTGGATAAAAGAGAAAGCTAACAAGCGATTATCTCATGGAGTAGCCTGGGGCCAGGACCGTGTGCCTGGGTCGCTGGAGTCATGTGAGTTGCGCTGGCTGTCACCGCTCTCCGTATACCTCCAAAAGCTGCTTCTAGAAGCCTCGTTGCTCCTCTGGCATAGAAACTGGTTCACCCATGAAAGCACAAGGCTTTCCCACCTTGCTATAGTGAGCCGCACCCGTGGCAGGCAAAGTCACACTTTGTAGAAGGGCGCAGTTCTACTAATAGCAACTGCCAGCTGTGCAGCACTCACTGCTTGCTCTCCTGTGGGCAGCAAGAAGGCTGCCCTCCCTGGACCTAAGCACAGCACACTCCTTGTCTCGACTGGAAATGCCCAGTTTCACCACTCAGTTCTCGTGCCTTCTAAGAGCTGGGAGCTGGCCTGATGTTTGCCTCTTGGTTTGACAGCAGGAAGCTCCACCACCCAAGGTGTGTAGGAACACACTTTCCTCTCTTCTGATGGCCTTAAGGACAACCATTCATGGCATGTCATGGCCCAGAATCTTCTATATGCTCCAGAGGTCACCAGGCTTTAGAGGATACCAGGTATAAGACATTATCACCGTGTTAGGTGACACTAATACACCATCAGGAGGCTCACAACTGACAGTTCTGTCATGTCAGAACACAGTTCAAGAATGGAGTCACGGCTGGAGAGATGGCTCAGAGGTTAAGAAAATTGCCTGCACTTCCAAAGGTCCTGAGTTCAATTCCCAGCAACGACATGGTGGCTCACAACCATCTGTAATGAGGTCTGGTGCCCTCTTCTGGCCTGCAGGCATACACACAGTCAAAATAATTGTATATATAATAAATAAATAAATATTTTTTTAAAAAAAAGAATGGAGTCACATGAGGAAAATTCTGAGGACTTGTGAGAAAACTCAAAACACACACACACACACCAAAAAAACACAAGAGTCTTGTGCCCCCAGTTTCTTCAAAACAGAGTTCTTGGAATGTATGTTCATGCATTGATGTAGGTGGGCTTTCTGTCTATGTGTTATTTTCATTGGTTAATAAAGAGACTGCCTTGGCCCTTTGATAGGACAGAAAATTAGGTAGGCGGAGTAAACAGAACAGAATGCTGGGAAGAGGGCAATGAGGTAGATTCCACGGAGCCAGCCACCAGGTCAGACATGCTGAATCTTTCCCGGTAAGCCACCAACTCATGGTGCTACACAGATTATTAGAAATGGGTTAATATCAAGATGTGAGAGTTAGCCAGCAACTAACTCTCTAGAGATAATGGGCCAGGCAGTGTTTAAATGAATACAATTTGTGTGTTGTTATTTCTGGGGCTAAGCTAGCCGTGCTGGAGCTGTGCGGGACGAAAAGCAGGCCTGCCTGCAGCTCCTCACTACAATGCGTCCCTCAGGTATAGGAGATAAGCGTGTGTTTACTTCATTGTTCATTACAACTGCCTATTGTGATTTGTTTAGGCCTCTGTGGAAAACCATGTTTTTACGCTTTGTGGCTTGTCCTTGTGATTGTAATACAGCTTGAACTCATGAGAACATCACTTGGGTGACCCCTCTTAGCCCTCAGAGTCAAGCTGTCTGATGCTCTGAATAAATTTGGCTATTGCATGAAACTTCAGTCTGTCTCATTCACTGGCTCCATTTACCCAGGTCCCACTGCCTCTAGAGCAGTAAACTCTATCACGTGAATGCTGGGCCAGACAGAGAAGTGAGGACCACCTAATCCGACCTCTGAGTCTAAAATCTAGGGATGCTTGAGCCAACCTCAAAACCAGGAGTGTCAGCACAACTGGGATAGGAGCCCTCAAGTCTTGACTGCCCTACAGATGCGTGACTTCCCATTAAGAAAGCTGTGGGGTTCCTCCCCATCGCACGAGTCATACCTAATCCTGAAAAGTATCTCTGGTCCAATAGCGTATAGCACACAGGCTGAGCCTGGCTCAGAGCTTCCAAGGCTTGTCCTCGATGGAACTTATCAGACAAGATGTCGCAGGTGGGCTCAACCTCTGGGGGAGGACTCCACGACATCTGGCAACTATAAAATGCCAGGAAGCCACCGCCATCAAAATGGAGTACCAGCCTGAAGAGACAGATGGGATCGTACATACAGTGTTCTTACATACAATGAGATCATACATTACAGCCACCAATGTACATACAGTCAGTTCATGATACATAAACAGACTCCTATAGAGTCAGTTCACATGTATGTATAGTTATAATATAACCATCTCACACATGCAACTGTTAATGTACATCATCATATAGTCACCCCTGTATAATTATATCACATGTGCGTACAATGACCACTATGTAGATCACATTTATACACAGTTACCATTGGACAGACCACACACACACACAATTTCTCCTCGACAGCAATCAGGTAGACTGTTCATTAAGTTTCTAGACTAGTCTGGATCAAACTGGGAAGTTAAGGTTCCATGGTCAGAATCATAAACATCTCAGGGCCAAATGGAATGAAGTAAACCATGCATATATGTTGTTTTCTAATTACGTTGTAGCAATACGTGTTTGACAGACAGAAACATGAAAAGCTGTAAGTCTGAATCCAGGTTAGTGGCAAACTGACCAGAGGTGGGCAGGTGCATTAGGGAGCAGATGCAGAAATGGTGGCAAAGAGGGCACCACTCCCAGTTTCAGGCTGGCTTAACCTAGATACGTGTGTATGTCTCCTACACACCCTGAGCCTTTTGAATGTAAGGACAGAAAGGACACCTCACACTTTGGTAAGGAAACAATGGGATACTTTGTAGGGACAGTTAATCCAACAGATATGTCTCCACATGGAAGCAGGAGAACCCGAGTCCATGGCTGACCTAGTTAGTGTTCTTAGGAAGGGCAGAGAAAACTTCAGAAAGCTAGGAGGTGGGCACTGTGGTAATGCCTGTAATCCCAGCACTCGGAGAGGCTGAGACAGGAGGATTATGAATTCGAGACTAGCCTAGGCAATATAGGAAGACTCTTGTTATAAATAACAGCAATATTTCTTGCTTTCTTGTTTTCAATGGCCAGAGCCAACAAAATGGCTCAGAGGGGAAAGGTGTTTGCCATCAGCCCTGAGGACTTGAGCTTCATCTCCAGGACCACATGCTCCAGAACCCACCCACAGAACCAGGTGCTTCAGGTTGTCCTCTGATCTCAACACAATATGGCTTATGCATACGCTTACACATACACACACATACACACACACACATACACATACACACATATGGTGCGGGAGAATTATCTGTATTCTGTCAATCATATTTTAATAAAACGCTGATTGGCCAGGCAGGCAGTATAGGCGGGAAAGCCAGACAGGAAGTAGGGGTGGAGCAAAGAGACTGGGAGTATTCTGGAAGCAGAAGCTCTCTCTCAGCCATTCCTGCGCAGACCACCAAAGAGGCAACATGTAAGCTGTCACACTGAGAAAGGTACTGAGCCCATGTGGCTAACGTAGATAAGGATAATGGGGTAATATATGTTATAAGAGTTAACAAGAAGCCTGACCTAATGGACCAATCAGTTTATAACCTTATGGAGTCCTGTGTGTGATTTTCTTTGTTGCTTGCCGGCTGTTGGGGTACTGGGCTGGACAGAAACCCCAACAAGCCGGCCCTCATGTTACACACATACACATAATGAATAAGTGTAATAAAAATACTTTTTCAAGGATTGGAGGTGAGGCTCAGAGGACTTGCTTAGCAACACTGCACAGTGCCACAAAACAACCCATCAAACATAAACCAGAGTACCTGTGTGACTCGCTGGAAGTGGAATCTTTTGCTAAAAGGCAAAGTTACACGTGACCATTGACCATAAAAACTTAAAAACCCTGAATGCCGAAATGCTTTATAAACGCACTCAAAGGCTGCACACTGGCCTGGAAACAATCCTGACAACACAGGCTACCAGACTTCGTATCTAAGAGTTTAAAGAATGTCAGCATGAGGATGCTGAGTTGACCTAGCAGGCTTCCTATGAAACCCTAACCTGCGTTTGATTTCCAGGACCCACAGTGAAAGGAGAGAATCAGCTCCCAGAAGCTGTCTTCTGACCTTCACACTGGGATGTACACACGTACTCATGCAATAATAATGAAATAGATACTTGTTATTGCTAGCATGTATACAAATAGCCCAAAGCCAGTAAGGATTGAGCAAATCTAGCCATGAGAATGTTCATTCCCTTCCGGAAGCAACCGGGAACTGACTCTCAGGAAATAATCCTACACATAAGCTTTATACGTAAACAGAGTCCTCAGTGTTCACAAACCGAGTAAGAGGGAAAACCATGCCCCATTAAGAGTCTAGATATACTTTTCTTCTGAGTCAGTTCACCCTCAAGTGTCATGTTGGCTGGAAACCCACTCTGTTCTCTCAGTGACCCAGGCAGTTAGAATCTTTTGGAGTGCAGACCACAGTCCTAGTTCTTAAGGGTGAATATACACCTCTTACTTGCTATGGAATAAACCTTTTTCACTGTAAAAAATTGTCACTTGAATGGGTTTAGTAAAAAGCTGACTGGCCATAGCCAGGCAGGAAGCATAGGCAGGACAACCAAACTAAGGATATTGGGATGAAGAAAGACAGAGGCAGAGGAGTCGCCAGTCAGACAGAGAGTAAGCAGGACATGCCAGAGACGTAAATGCCATGAATCTTGGGGTAGCACAACGAGAAATAGAAATAAGTTAATTTAAGTTGTAAGAGCTAGTTAGTAATGAGTCTGAGTTATTGGTCAATTAATTATAATTAATAATAAGGCTGAGAGGTTATTGTGGGAGCAGGTGGGTGGGACAGAAAAACTCCACCTACACACTCTGCTTCCTGGATAGCAAGGTCTGGCCGTCCCCAAGTGCGACTGTTCAGCCACTGCCTTGCCACAGAGGGGACCGTATGAACACTGAAAACCCTATTAGGAGCCCTGTCAATGTCACATCATTACCTAGGCACAGGGTCTCTCCAGTCACCTCTCTTGTTAGCTTTCTTTGCTCTGGAGAAGTCATTCACCCAGATGCTGCCAAACAAACCAAATCTGACCTCTAGCCATCTCTGGGCAACTGCTAACAGGCTGTGTCCCCCAGGACCACAGGGATCATCAGATCCACTAGGCACAGGCTCCCCAGATCCAGAGGGGCCTGCAGAAGTTTCCTGAGCATGGGGCCCCAGGGCCAGCTCTGGGTCCTGGGCCTCTTTCTGCCACACTCCTTGTACAGGCTGAGGGCTGCTGCCGAGTAGCTCCATCTCCTCCTCTGGATCAAACCGAAGGAATAATTGTTTTCCATGCACCTAGCAAAACAAAACAACAATAAAAAAAATGAACATGTATTGGTCCTTAGAGCCCTACACAGGCGCCAAAGCTTCATAAAAAGCTTCTGCCAACAGTCTGGATCCTTCTCCTCACCCAAAGCTTGCCCGAGCACAGAGGATTTCTCTGTCCTTTGCTCTTCTGCCCCAGTGGTGTCAGCAGCAGGTGAATGGCTTTCCAAATGCCTGAAGGTAATTGGAGGAGTTGGATTAGTAATGGGATAGGTCGATGCCAGACAGCAAGGCCACCCAGAACATCCAAGGGCAGATGTTTCCAAAGACTTCAGGACCTCACTAGAGATTATCCAAATGCTCATTCATTTATAGCTACTCCTGACTTCATGACACATTTTTCTAGGCTAGGGTGAACCAGCATGTACACACTCAGCCCAACTACAGCTAAAGAAACGTCATAAGACCCAGAAGCATCCCCCACCCAGCAAACTGGACCTGGAAAAAGTTACCAACCACAGGAGAACTCACAAACTAAACAAAACAAAGAACTATAATCCGATGAGTGTGATGGCTCACGTCTGTAATCTCAACACTAAGGAGGCTGAGGCAGGGGGATTGAGAGCTCAAGATCCAGGCCATTGAGATGGCTCAGTGGGTAAACTCAAGCAGCAGATGAGACAAGGCATCCCTCTGTGAAATGGGAAGCAGGTACGGGATGCTAACACATGCGGAACAGTGAGACGCAGGGACCTGCCCTGTTGAATCCCACCCACTCTGACTCTAGACAAGCCCAAGGGTGGGAGGCCTCAAGAACTTGGCAGAGGGAGAAGAGCTTGAGGCTGGTGGCTAAGTACAGCAGGTTAAACCCGTAATGCCAGCACTGGGAGGTGCAGCCAGGAGAATCCCTGGAGCTCACTGGTCACTTAGTCTAGCCAAGTGATGAGTTCCACACTCAGTGAGAGATGCTGTTTAAGAAGATAACATGAGAACTCTTGCGGGGAAACCCCAACAGCAACTGATAACCTCCACATGTACAGGTATACTCGTGCAGGCATCCTTGTACATATGTTATGTCCCACACACACATGCATACACACTCGTGCACACGCACACTTGCACAATCTTCTCCCCTGAAGTATATCTATATCCTCTAATCTTCAAGGACCATCCCAAGTCCCATCTCCAGCAGGACAGAAGGACCCCTTCATGTCAAGGCATTACTGGGCCTTAATTACAGCTATGATTCTCTCCACTTAGTCTTGTTGGGCAGTTTTCTTATTAAAATACCAATCCTTCCTTCCCTACCTAAATCTACATTCCTTGGATGAAAAATCCTTAGAAGCACCATCTGGCAGTCCCAAGCTCAGGTCTCTCTAGGGTTTCTACAGCATGGACGTCTCCTCTGTTTCCTATAAAACAGGATCCATTGCATCTCCAGATCCCCTACCATACATTTATCTGTTTCCAAATCTATTCAGTGATGTGTAAGTGCCAGCTCTATGACAACTCTCATTATAAGTGCTGGAGGACCAAAGCCATGGGACCCGAACGTGGGACAGTCTCTACAAAGAGCCTGAAGTCTGGAAGACCCGAACCCTTAAACTTGGACAATTCAGAGTCTCAGTTTCCAGTGATGAACTATAGGGGAAGGGCTATGAGACATCTTCCAATCAAAGGATGATTCCATAGCCTATGAGGAGCGTGTGTACACATATGCATGCACGTATATAAAATGGAAGAGAACTCATAATCTAGCAGGGACTCGTATTGTGTGTGGGTTGTAAAGTCTACTCTTACAAGGGTTTTAACAAACAAGTATGTCTTAGTCTGTGTTCTATTGCTGTGAAGAGACACACTGACCAAGGCAACTCTTATAAAAGAACACATTGAACTGGTAGCTTGCTTCAGTTTTAGAGGGTTAGCCCATGATCATCATGGCAGGGAGCAGACAGGCATGGTGCAGTATTGGGGAGCTTTATATCCTGATGCAGTGGCAGCAGGCAGAGAGAGAGAGAGAGACTGGGCCTGGCATGGGCTTTTGAAATCTCAAAGCCCACATCTCCAACAAGGCCTCCAGTCCTAATCTTTCCCAAGAGTTCTGGTCTCTGATGACCAAGTATTTAAATATCTGAGCCTATGGGGACCATTCTCAATCAAACCACCACAAAGGGTTTTATGCCCCATATGCAATCGAAGAAATGAGAGCAAAGACAATGAGAACTTGCTTCAGATCACACAGCTAAGCAGCCACAGCAGGGACCAATTGCTACTGGACAAAATTCACCCCTGCGTGCAGATGCTCATAACTAAGCAAGAATACAAGATTGACAAGAACACAGCCTTGCCCTCTTTCTGTCTCTGTACATACCACAAAGGACAGACATTGCAAGAAGGATGCACCAGGAGGAAGTCGAGGGTATTGCAGGAGTACAGAGGAGTCATCTCTCCGCCAACGCAAAGCAGACAGGACAGCGTGACCAAGTGGAATCTGAAGGGAGGCTAACATTGCCATGGTGAACTGAAGAGGCAGGAGTGGAAACAGTTGAGGAAAAGGGAGGATGTGCCCAAGCAGGGGAAACATGTCTACACTGAGGGCAAGAACTAACCGAGCTATCACATGCAAAGAAAGACTTGGGGCTGGGTGAAAGGCCGGAGAGACAGGTAGGGAGGGGTCAGGGGTCAGTGCACATGGAGTCCCTGAGGCCCCTGAAGGAACTCTGATTCCCATTCAGGATGAGAAGGGTGTGAATCCCAATCTTCAATGGTGCTCATTCCTTCTTTCACAGCTGGCCTGCGGGGGCCAGTGGCACTACACCAGAGACATAGGTGAGAAAGGAGAGAAGTTCTCCAGATTATGCATGGCCCTTTTAGTATGTTCTTTCCAGACCCCAGTCCACTGTGACGGGAAACATCACACTGCAGGGCCACATGCGGTCCTAGCATTGCTGTCCACTGCTGAAAGAAAAGAAGTCATAAAACATCTTGGCTAAATGCCTCCAGGGGAGGTGGGGTGAGCCAGCATGCTTGAGATCTGGGGAAAGCAAAACTCACCCGGGCATCCTGGAGCCACAAAGACTGGAAGGAGGCAGGGTTCAGCTTCTTACTGCTGCCTCCTGTCTTGACCACCTTCTGGCCCACGAAAGGGGAGACAAGGCGGTGAAACTTCCTCACAGATGGCCCTTCCGGCATCTCTGCAGGTAGACAGTGGCAAATAAGACCACAATGACTTAGCTCGGTCCTCTAGAGCATATCTGATGGTGTGGTACCCCAAGGACCGAATTTGGGTCACCCACTTTAAGGGTGTACGTGCCAAAATGGGAGCCTGACTGAGGTGAGAGGAGTCACATCTCAGAGACAACTGAATTGGGGCAGGATAAGGCCCAGCTTTGGAGCTCTGGCTTCTCTTCCTGGTCCCTCATCCTTATCCATGCAGCAAATAGAACCAACATCGCATACTTGATGTCATGTATCAGGCATGGTCTGATTCAAAGTCAATGCCACCTCAGTGGTTACCCACTCCTTATTTGTTTGGCTTCTTGAGTCAAGAGTCTCACTATGTAGCTATAGGTGAGCTGGCACTGTGTAATTCTAGCTGTCCTCAAGACTGACAGCTCTCCTCCTGCCTCAGGCTCCCAAGTGCTGGGATTACAAACATGCAACACCTCCCTGTTACTTTTTGCAAGGGTATATTAGACCTCTACGTCATCTCCATGCCTTCTCTGTCTTTCCCAATCCCACCCCCAAAGCAATCACTCCAATCCTCTGCTCACTTACCCATCCTCGGCTCTGGCTCTCCCAGGACCACCCCAGGGGAGGGAGAGATGCACTAGTTATGAGATCAGTAAAAGTGGTTCTCTCTACAGGACTACAGTACTGGCAGAGCTCAGAACTGTGACAAGCTGACACCAGCCAGGCAAGGAGGCTACCAACCAGCTTGAGGTCTGATAACACGCCCGATGGCTGAAGAGCTACAGTAAACGCAAGGCAGGACTGCCTGCCACCCCTTGCCTCCCTGTTCTGTTCTTAATCATTCAAAGTCACTGAGAGGGGGCTGGAGAGATGGCTCAGTGGTTAAGAGCATTGCCTGCTCTTCCAAAGGTCCCGAGTTCAATTCCCGGCAACCACATGGTGGCTCACAACCATCTGTAATGAGGTCTGGTGCCCTCTTCTGGTGTGCAGACATACACACAGACAGAATATTGTATACATAATAAATAAATAAATAAATAAAAAACAAAGTCACTGAGAGCCACCAGGATGAGTGGTCTACATCCTGACTGTGCTGAGTGGGAGCTGCCCTACCCACCAAGGTTCCGCCTAACCTTATCTGCCACTCACCAGCCCCAGACTCCATAAACCATGGTGAAAATTATCAAAGGCACACAGCAGGTAGTTATTTCAGTGTTTCGAAAGGCGGGTTGGTTGTTGGCTTTCTGTTGTTTTGTTTTGGTGGTGGTGTTTTTTAAGTCTCACTCTGTAGCCAAGGCTGGTCTTGAACTCTGAACAATCCTCCTGTCTGAGTCTCCCCAATGTGAGCACTGGGATTACAAGTGGGAGCCACATACAACTCCCTCCCTCCCCTCTAAGACACTTAAAACTGATTTTAACCAGAAAATCGAGATACCCTAGACACCCCACAAATTCTCATAATTCATAAGCAACACCTTCAATAATGCTATTTTTCTGTCTTTTTTTGCTCATATTTTTTGCCTATATTCCAGATGCCAAGCTGGCCCATAGCCCTCTGTGTACGGATGGTCTCCACCCCATGGCCCTGTCATTCCAGAACTGCATGGCCACTCCTGGTTTATGCGCAAACCCAGGACATCTTGCAAGCTAAGCAACCCCTCTACCAACTGTGCTAAGTCTCAGGCTTCAGTGCAATATTTAAATTCATCCACACTTGGATTTCCACCCACACTCTTGGAAACGTGGTAAAAGTTCAACTACTCAGACCTTCAGGGGAAACTGCTGGGCTGGAAGGGGGCTTGCCAGACACTGGAATCCAAATTATCTCTCAGCTAAGAAACCCCCCTCCCCCGCCTCCGTCAGAGAAAGTTCTGGAAAAGTCCGCCTGTACAATGCACCGTAATCTTAAATTTCTACCGCCTGCCGGATGTGGTAGTGCAAGCCTTTAATCCCAGCAGCCCCAGAGGCAGAGGCAGGAGGATCTCAAGAGAACTGAGGCCAGCCTGGTCTACATAGTCTCAAAACAAACAACAACCCCGCCCACGGGCATGCTTTGGTGATCAGGAAAGGGATAAGATAATGAGAACCTTGGGCTTCGTTTCTAGGGCGAGGTGGTCAGGCTGTGCAGGACGTGGCCCCTGTCGTCCAGCCTCCAGGCTGAGTCTTAGGCAGCTGCGTTTCTCAAATCTTCAGAATGATTGAAGCGGGAGGGAACACGTGAAGGTCACGAGGGCCAGGGACGGCGGAAGGCAACGTGATCAACAAAAACAAACGTGCGACCTGGCTGCGCGTGACCGGAAGAGAGGTTGCTTAATTTTTCTGTAATTGACTTTTCACCAAAGGTTAAAAAGAAAAAAGAAGTGTTGACAACGTGCACGTGTGCGGCCCCGGGAGGGGGTGGAGGAGGCCGGGGTGCGCCCAGGCGGGTCCCGCAGAGCTAGCTGTACTCTACGAAACCGGGTCCCAGCGGCTGCTGCGGGAGCGCAATCCGCTCGCGCTTTCCAGTTCCAGACGGGAGACAGTGGTGGGGAGGACACGGATGCGGGGACGAGGGACGACAAGTTCAGCCTGAGGGAGGCGAGGTGGCCCGGCGGCCCGGAGCCGAAGAGCTCCTCCCGGGGATAGGCAGGAAACCGCTTCCGGGACTCCAGGGCTCCTCTAGGGACCCAGCTCGTCCTGGAGGTGGGTGGGGAGCTGCGGGCTTCTCTCCAGGGAGCTCTGGAGATGGGGACCCTCCGAGGTGGAGGAGCTACAAGCTCTTCCCCTGGGAGTGCTGGAGGTGGGGTTCGCCCCGGGACGGAGAGCTGCGATCTTCTCTCCTGGAAGAGCTGGAGACAGGGTTCACCTCGGGATGGGAATTGCGGGCTCCTCTACTCAGGCTCCTCCCACAGGTAGGAAGGATGCTGCGGTTTTCTTCCTGTGGTAACCACTGGAGACGCAGCTTTCTCCCTGGGCAGCTTCCGCTCTTTCGAGGCAGGCTGGAAGCTTATTCGCCTGCTCCCCGGCACCCACACCCCTCTATTCCTCCTTCCCCACGACTCCCCGCGGGCTTGCCAACTCCCAGAGTCTGGGGGAGAATGGACTGGTACCAAGAAAAGGCAAGCGCTCAGGTGCTGGTGGTCTTCACAGGGTACAGGCCAAGACAGACGTTTCCGGTCCTCCGCACTCTTCTGGGAGGTTTTGGTTTTATGAGAAAAAGCCTCACAGTAAAATGCGGGCTGGTTTGGAATTCACTGTGGCACCCTGGTTACCCTTGAACTCCTGGGTGACCCTCCGGTCTTAGTCTTTAAAGTGCTGGGATTTTAAACACAGCACGCCCGGCCTGAAAAACTTTTAAAGAATGAAGTTAGTTTTTACTTTATATTATTTTCATAGTGTTTGAGTTTTTACTATGTGCTTTAAAAAACTTTTTTTAATTGTGTATTGAAATTTTTATTTGGAAGAATAAAGATGGTAGCGGGTTGTTCAACGATAGTTAGGACTTCAAGAAGGGTGGAGCCAGCACTTTCCAGGAAGCTAGCGGACCTTTGGCGAACTCCGAGCAGGCCTACAGGAGGTGGCTAGGGTGTCAGCCCCTGGACCTTGCAACTGAGGGCCCCAAGAGGACTTGGCCAGCACAGGGAAGACAGTCCTGCCTCAAGGAGTAGCTCAGCTAGTCTTTCACCATAGTTCCTGCTGCAGGTCAGAGAGCAGAAGAAAGGAGAGGAGGCCTCTGACATCCGAAGGGCAAAGGTCCCTTAGGGGCAGAAGGTGAGCTTGAGGGGGCAGCATTTTAAGGAGGGGGGAGGTCCCTATTAATGTATAAGTACTGGAGTATGGTTTCCCACTTCTGCAGCTGGTCTCTTCGGAGAATCACATCTGCTACAGGATTCAGTGCATTCCGGTGGCAGCTTCCACGCGTGCGGGACACACACACACCATTTTGTAGACTGACTGTGCTGGATAGAAGCCATAGCCCAAATCCCGCCTTATCTGGTGGAATCAGAGCTGTGCACCTAAGAGTTCTCTTCTGAGACCGAGGAATGCTACAACTGAGAAAGCGAACTGTTCACAATTTGCTGCTGTCACTTAAAATCGCCATTTTAGTTTACTGAGCACACGCTGTGTGTAAGACACCTTGGAAAATCTTTACGTAGACTGCCTCGTTGTTAGCTGTCGGAAAACAAGCCGGCCACAATACCTAAATCTGGTGTTTAAATGGGACATCTATGCCACAGCGTTACAGACGTAAAGCCATATTTCGCAAACTCTGGTATGTGTATGAGTCACTTGGAAACGTTTAAGTGTTGATTAATCTTTGTTGCAAAACATGATTGCAAAGATGTAAAAATGTTTTGATAAGGATGTCAATTGTCTAGCCTTCAGTAGTGCTCAATAAGCAGTAATGCTTTTGAGTAGAAAAGTTGGGTTGGGGTTGACCTCAGATTTAACAGCTGGAAAACCAACTATAACAGACGTGGAAAGGGAGACGAGAATGCCTGCGCCCCCACGTGGTGAATGTGTGAACTGCAATCACAGTGCTTCCTTGCTCTCTAGGCGGGGTGGGGGGTGGTGTCCAGTAAATGCGTCTTTCTCCCACCAGCTGTGGCCATAAGGAAGTTCCTTGGATGGCAACATTAAAGCATTTGGACCGTCAGATGTACCCTGAGACCCCTCTGATCTGACTTTCCTTTTTGTAGCTAGATTGCCTTCAACTCTCCCATGCCGTCTATTGGAGACCATTGACACACTCATTCTTAGCAACTGAACCCCTGTAACCCCACTGAACTCCCATAGGCTTGTACCTCCAGAAAGGGATGGAGGGATTGGCAGAAATTATCCAGCCCTCATTAAACTAAGGCTTTCTTCGGGCTCCATTTGTCCCACCAAGCATTAGGGCACCCTAGACAGGTGTGATGGTTAATCTGACAGACAGCCTTCCAACCCCAGACTACACCAGAGACTAAGAACTCAGGCTGGTCTTGAACGTGTGAGCCTCCTGCCTCCGCCTTGTGAGTGCTGGGGTATCGGGTGTATCCCACACCTGGTTTAGGCAGTGCTGAGGATCGAACCCAGGACTTCATGCATGCTAGGGAAGCACTTTACTAATGAAGGTAAAGCCCCAGTCTAAACCTTTCTCCTTCATGTCAGTTATCCCAAGGTAATTATGGCAAGGGAAAGGTGACAAACACAGTCAGCACGCCAAGCATTGAGGACAGGGGTTCCTCCTGATAATCCTCCGGCCCTGTTTGGTGCAAATTGAGTGATGAGAAACTTGTAGCCATTGCCATCAACCCAACCACACCCGGTCACAGCTAAGCTGCCTCCTGCTCAGAAGCTGGGGCCAATGCATATCCGACTGCCTATGGACTTAACCTGGCTTCCAGAAGGTTTTGTAAGCCAAAAGTGTGACCATAACGCCATGTGATTTGTTATGTAGACTTGTCCCTTGAGAAAGTGATTTATCCTAATGACATCATTTTGTACCCTCTCCCTCGCTTCTCCCTCCTCCCAAACGTGTCCTAACAATTTGGAAATGCATCTTTGTTGTTGTCGATGATGACTGAGATAATGTTCACGACCAGGCCCGTCTGCATCTTTTATAGTCTCTTGGCTGCAACAACTCAGGCTTCCTTAAGGCAATAAGTCTGATGATCCAAGAGGCCAGTTATCTTACTGGAGAGAGTGTATGCAGAAAGAGGCATCTGCTGAGACAATGTAGAATTTTGTTCTGAAATCCATTTCTAAAGAGAAGTGATGTATGCAGGGCGGTGGTGGTGCATGCCTTTAATCCCAGCGCTTGGGAGGCAGGGACAGGCGGGTCTTGAGTTCAAGGCCAACCTGGTCTACAAAGCAAGTTCCAGGACAGGCTCCAAAGCTACAGAGAAGTCTCAAAGAACCAAACCAAACCAAACAATGTGAATGCTTTAAGCAAAAATGCCCTAACAAAACCCATGGGCCTCTTTGGCCGACAATTTGGAATCTCTCTTCTTACTAGGACTCACTTTACCTGATTGACAGTAGTGGGTTCGGCTATTCTTTTAAGAGTTGTTAAGTGTTTCTTGGGCCAGTAGGATTGGGTCACTTGAGCCAGGCCGTGGTGGTGCACACCTTTCGTCCCAGCACTCCGGAGGCAGAGGCAGGTGGATCTCTGTGAGTTCGAGGTCAGCCTGGTCTACAGAATGAGTTCCAGGACAGCCAGAGCAGCTCAGAGAAACTCTGTCTCAAAAAGGAAAACAAAATTAAACAAAAAGAGGTCACATGAGCACAGCGCTTGCCACACAAGCCTGACCACCTGAGTTTGAACCCTGGACCCATGTAGAGGTGAAAAAGAGAGAACTAACTCCCAAACGTTGTTCTGACCTCCACTGGTGTGCTGTGGCATGTGTGCCCCTTCACACAATCAACTAAATAATTTTGAAAACACTTTAAAACATTCTTCCGGTTTTACATAGAATTGTGTGTGTGTGTGCGTGTGTGTGCGTGCGTGCGTGCGTGTGTGTGTGTGTGTGTGTGTGTGTGTGTGTGTGTGTTATTACTACTAGAAAATAACCAGAATGCCATGAGATCTGAGGCCCTAGATGTCTGGCAGATGTGGCATAAGCTGGACCTGAAGGTGGGTGATATGTAAGCCCAGCCATGCCGCAGGGACCAAATGGCACACGGTCTTAGGACCAACGATTGCTCCGCGTTCCTCATATTTCTGAGGTGAAGCAGATCGGCAGGTGTGACCTGAGGATAAAGGAAGCAACCGTCTTTGTCTCACTGGGATATTTGTCCCTTGGGGGCCACTCAGAATGTGTCCTGCATCCGGAGACAGGAGAGACCGAGGACCATTCAGTTAAAGGAAGCACAGGCTAGTACCCAGGCAAATGCTCTAAAATGGCTCCACTCACAGGGGATAGAAGGTGGGGACAGTAGCTTCAGCTCCGGCTGCTCCCGCCCTCTCCAGGAAGCTGAGCCTGTCCTGAGATCCTCCACTTCCATTCCCCCAGCAGCCTCTGCCACTAACTCCAAGGTGCCAAGTGCCAAAGCCCTGAAGGGGAAACTGGGTAGAGACAGTCCCTGCCCTTTGGTCTACTGAAAAGGGCATGAGCCTCAGGACTTCTAGAAAAGAATTTCGAGGAAAAGAGGAATACAGATAAATTTATTAGTTAAATACTGATTTTACAGCCATTTCACCTTAAGACAATGTTAACAGGTTGTGGAGGGGGAGGCACGAGAGGGCAGCCTTCAGGGGGCAAACGGTGTAAAGGATGATTACAACAATCTTGGTTCAAAGCTATTCTCTGCTACGGCCAGTAACGTTTCGGGGTAGGGGCTGGGAGTTTGGGGGTACAATGGATCATGCCATAGTTGGCTACAGCTCTGTGGGGTGATGAGGACAAGGAAGGATCTTTGGGGGCCCCAGGAATGGGGGAGGGGAAGAAGGCCAATTCTAGGAGAGCTACAAGCACGGCAATCCCATCAGGCCCTGAGACGGCTTCCATCCATCTTCCATCTGTCCACCTTTGTCCTTCCGCAAATCTCCGTCGGTTCTTCCTGCTTTGAATTTGTCTTGCAAACGCTCTGGGTTTCCTAGACAAAGGACCCAGGCTGGAGAAAGGCCCAGATCCAGGTGACTATTTGACTTGAGAAAGGCCATGGCCTGGTAGGCTCAGAGCAAGCAAGCTGGAGTCTGGGAGGGCTGTGCTGTAGACACAGCACAGCCGATGAGTGCAGTCACCAAGCTGCTTAGGTAGCAGGTTTTGTTCCTCCGCGGAACCCCTGTGTGTGAAGGGGTTGAAAAAGGATGCTAGGCACAGCACCACATGGCCCTAGCCTGCTACACAACTGAGCGCTAGTTCTACAGAGGATAGGAGATGTTCCGGCTGGAGAGCAAGGGTTTAATGCCGGAGTTCCTGGGAGAGGGGGAAGGGAAGGCTCGACAGTTGGACTGTGATCTGATGCATACCCTGTGTGAGGGGTGATGTGCTTTCGCCACCGTCTCCCCAGGGAGCACTCAGTAACATCTGCACTGCACCCGCGCTTCTGGAGTCAGATCTGGTATGGGGCATGCAGGGATATGCCATGCCTCAAGGGGAGTGTTGGACAAGGGCAGGGCTGCCACGTCCAGTCCACATCAAGTAGACACCCTGCACAGGCTGGAGACAGTGTCTTGAAGCCTGGGACCCTACAGCCACCCTAGGAGCACAAAGAAAAAAACCCACTACCTAGAACCACTGGGGTGGAGAGTTGGGGTGAAGGAGATTAGGTCTCTGTCCTGGACAGGCAGGTGGAGAACAAGAAAGAGATCTCCTGCTCCAGGGAAGAGCCTCATTGGGCCATGCTCGCGTGAAGGTGGGCGTGTCTCTAAGGTCGCAGGCTCTACCCAGGGCTCCACCTGAAAAAGGTGTTTGAAGAAACTCAGCACCCACATCCCTAAGCGATTGTCAACAACTTCAAGTTCTACCCAGTTGTTCTTCCGGGAGTTGTTCCCAGACGAAGGGGCTGGCCAGGATGCCCCAGCCTCAGACTTTGCTGGCCCCCAGGTCCCAAGTCCGAGCAGGAATTTGAAGAGGGAGAAGGGATGATTACGCGGTAATTATGTCCCCGTGACTGTCAGCCAGGACCAGGCTGTTCCAAGAGTCCTGCTTGGAGCTGGCCTGTGATGTCTGAGTGACCGGAGATGCATAGCCTTGTGGGGAGAGCTTCAGAGCCGACAGCACCGGATGGATGGAGGGCCCATGGCCGGACACAGTACTGACAGAGAACGCCTGGAAGGCAGAAAGCAGGGTGAGTCAGTAGGATGCCCCTGGGGGCCCAAGGACCAGGTCTGGGAAGAGGATGAGGGAGTAAGCACTCAGCTGCTTCTCTAGGGCCCAGGGCCCAGGGCCCAGCTGCAGGGGTCTGTGTGCTTCCCCAGGGCTCCGGAGCACAGTGTAATTAGGGCCATAACCCAGGAGGTTTGTGCAGCTGTGCTTTCTCAGAAGGCTCTGACAGCCATAGGAGACACTCTTATCACCACTTCCGGGTCAGATAGAGGTCTTTCCGGGTCAGATTGAGGTCATCCTCTCCATCCTGAAGGGGTCCTAGCACTTTTGTTTCTGTGGAACCAGGTTCTGTTCGGTTCACTCTGAAGGTAGAATGCTCAGACAACCGCCCACCCTTAGAGGTAGTGGGGCTGGAAAAGGGGAAACTGTGACTTCCTCATCCCCAAAGAGGCAGAGGAACTGGGAGCCATCATACCTTCAAGAGGGCATGGTCCCCGGCTGGGCCATTCTGGAGGCTCTCAGGAAGCTGGGACTTATGAAGATGGCTTTCTGCCCACCTCTCACTCAAACCTGAGCCGTGCTAACCTGCCGTCCCCGAAAAGCCTTCAAGGCCAAGGTCAAAGTACTTCCAACTCTAGAGGAGTTTGCTTCTAACCTCTAACCGCAACACCCAAGTCTGAGTCAGGGGATAGTTGGTGCTTTCTGTCATGGGCATCCTGGGTGCAGTCCCTGCGTCCTCCTCCTTGTTCCCACAGGTCATAGCACAGGGAAGATGCTAAATATGTGGCATTCTTTGGGTCCGAATCACCGCAGCTGGACAAGAGGTACCAAGGACTCAGAGGCTGAGCTATTTGAAACTCAACGGCTCAGGGGCAGGCTACAGCTCACCTCCCAGGGCTGGGCAGGCCACCAGGGATCCGGAATCTACTTTCTTATTAGCCTCGTCACCACACCCACCTGGGATACGGAGGTGCTGTGGCCGTAATGAGAGGGCAGCCCAGGCTCTGTCTTGATGGGGCGCATCTCCTCACTGCTGCTGCTGCTGCTGCTGGTGGCGTTGCTGGAGTTGCTGGAGGCGCTGCTGGTGGGCGGGAGGCTCTCGCCAGAGGGACCTGCAAGGAGGCAGAGTCAGAAAACTCAGTCCAGCTGCAGGCATGGAGGCCCTAGTTACATTGGCTGGGAAGAAAAGTAGGAATCTTTACGGTGAAGAACAGCGGTTCTCTGATGGACCGCAGCATCAAAAATTCCAAAGAGACTATTTCACGTTCTTAAAACTGCGTCCACTGTAGTCCAGGCTAGTCTCAAACTCACTATGTAGTTAAGATGCCATAGAACTGGTACTCCTGCCTCCTCCACCTCCCGAGTGCTAGGATTACCACGCCCAGTGTATGGAATGCTGGAGATTGAAGCCGGGGCTTCCTGCATGCTAAGTACTCACTGAGCTACATCCCCAGCCCTAAGGGAACTTTTGCAAAAGACTCAGTGATGCCCTCATGACCCTAGATCCATTAGCCCTGGAGACCACATTCTGTGTGGGGGATTCCACGCTCTCAGCGTAGTTTTTCAACGTAATTACTATGTATTTCAGGAGACTGCCAGAGGGTTCTGGGACAACAACCTCTAATTAACTATATTAACTTCTCTCTAGCAAAATGTGAACACCGCTCGGGGGAAGTGGTGATGACAATGTCCCGTGCCTCTCCAGAACAGGTCCTGCTACAGAATTTATGGTCCTGAATTCCGACTTAGGAGTTGAGGACTCCACACCTGAGCCCAGGGGCTCTGCTGCGGTCCTAGTCCGGGAGGCGGAAAGAGGAGTGGCAGAAGATTCAGGTAGGAGATACTTCTTCCGGAAGTCCCTGTTTAATGTAGGAACCTAGAATGCCGGCCATGGCTTTTGTGAGTCCGCCTGCCTGGGGTGAGAAGGTGAGCTGTCCACCACATCAGTCAATTCATTCCCTCTGCTGAAGCCAATCAAATCCTAATTTGGAAGCGTAGAGCACAGAAGGCTCTGGGTAGGAGACATTAGTAACACTCTTCTCTCTCTCCCTCTACCCCCCCCCATCTCTCTCATGTGTGATTTATTTTATTTTATGTGCATTGATGTTTCGCCTGCATCTCTGTGTGAGAGCATCAGAAGCCCTGGAACTGGAGTTACAGACAGGTGTGAGCCCCCACGTGGATGCCAGGAATTAAATATGGGTCCTCTGGAAGAGTAGCCAGTGCTCTTAACTGGCTGAGCCATCTCCCCAGCCCTGTAACCCTCTTCTTAATCTAGAAATTAAGAAGGCATTGCCACTAAGTGAGCGGCTCACGCCTATAATCCTACAATTTAGGAGGCTGAGGAGGAAGGTCATGAGGTCAAGGTTACTCTGAGCCACATAGAAACCCTGAAGACAGAACAACATATTGAACAGACTATTGATCCCAGAGTGCAGCATTCCAAATCCCAGCCAATACTAATGTGATTTTAAGCCATTACCCTCGAGCCTCAGTTTGCTTATTAGGAAGACAGACTAACAGTCTGCTTCTGTCAGGTCTTGAGGGGATCCCTGCAGGAATTTGTGCCGGTTCAGAGCTCTACGTGACATTAATGTACCCCCAATTACAGATCAATCTGTCAGGAGCATGCCTAACGAGAACTTGTCTGCTTTGATTGCAGCATTAAAGGCGGGGCCAATGAACATCACTCTCTCAGGCCGCACACTGGTCCAGCCAGTCTATTGCAAGGGGTCTATTGCAGGGCAATCATCCTATGGCTTCATGGGCCTGGCTTCTTTGCTGGGTTCTTTTCTGTCCTGAGAGGATGGAGGAGGCGGTTACCACCATACTCTGGCAGCCTACCGAGGCAGACATGGTTCTCGAATGCTCTGGGAATTCCTGACTTGTTCACATGTCTACACATGGATCTATTCCTCACCTGCTGCTGTCTTCGATTTATTCAGGTTCTTGGGTTTCCGTTTTCTGGTTTGAATTCCTTCCTTCCGCATTGCAAGAGGCCTGGGTACCTGAAGGGTTGGAAGTTAATATATTTAATATATCAATTTCCCTTTGTAGATGTCTGCTATGGTCTTGAAACACACTCTCTCTTTTTCTGTCTCTCTCTCTCACACGCACACACACAAATTAAATGAAGGTTTGTGCTATGGTATTGAAACACACACACTCTCACACAAATTAAATGAAGATTTGTACTATGGTATTGAAACTCTTTCTCTTACACACACAGACACACACACACATATTAAACGAAGGTTTGTGCTGTGGTATTGAAACTCTCTCTCTCTCTCTCTCTCACACACACACACACACACACATACATTAAGTGAAGGTTTGTAAAAGAAGAAGCATGTGGATTCTATTCTTGAGGAAAGACAAGTGAGACCTGCAGAACAGAAATGGAGGAGGCTCCTGTCAGGCAGAGCTGAGGGCATGAGGGGGCATAGGTGGGGCATAGGTCTGGCACGGCAGGGCAGGGCATTGACTCACCCCGTGGAGCTTCATGTAGAGACCACAGGCGTTGCACACAGGCTCTCCCTCAGCATTGCGGCGCCACAGCGTGGTGGTGGTGGTCTGGCAGTTGGCACAGGAGAGGCCTACCCGGCGGGAAGCAGACTACAACATAGATCGGGGTACGGTATGAATGGCCTGGCCACTGTCAGCAGAGCATGGCTTTCCCAACGTGGAGCTCATGGATGCCAGTGTCTGACTGTGTTTGGGGAGAGGAACTTGATGGGCCTCAAAGAGGAAGCTTCAGGGTGTCTCTCTCTCTAGTTCCCTTCTCTGGATACACCAAAGTGGGTTGGTGTTGATCAGAGTCAGGTGGCAAGAAGAAGAAGAGGAAGAGAAGGGGGAAGAAGGAGAAGAGGAAGAGAAGGAGGAGGAGGAGGACAGGAGGAGGAGGAGGAGGGGAAGGAGGAGAGGAGGAAGAAGAGGAGGAAGAGGAGGGGAAGGAGGAGGAGGAAGATGAGGAAGAGGAGGAAGAGGAAGAAGAGGAGAGGAGACACAGGCAGCAAACACCTGGCCCCATTACAACTTCTGGTTTATGTTGGCCTTCAAGACAAAGGGGCTGAGATCAAGGAGACCTGGATCTGGCTCCCTGTGGCTGGTGCCACTCACCTCTCTGAGCTTCATTTTCTGCTATCGCATGATAGGGGTGATGAGGGTGGACTAGCTGGGCCAGTATCTTTGAAGCAAGCCCAAGCTCACTCTAAAGGTGTAAGAAGCTCCCTCCTTCCTAACCCCTCAGCTCATATCCCCCAATTCCGAAATTTACAGCTGGGCAAGAGTCTCAAAGTCTGGTGCAGCGAAAACGGACGAAGCTGGCTGCTCTCCAGGCAACTGGCCCTACGCCATAGGGGTGCTTGCTTACCAGCCGGCGCTGAGGCTTAATGAGGGGTCGGTTGATGCCATTCATCTTGTGGTAGAGGCCACAGGCATTGCACAGGTAGTGTCCTGTCCCGTCTCGCCTCCAGAGCGGGGTGGACATGGCCCCACAGTTGACACACTCTCTGCCTTCTGAGAAGTCATCAAACATATCTACTGGGGGAGGACACAGGAGAAAGGGAACACAAATGATTACTTTTGGTTTGCTCGGAGACCTTTCACCTGGAACGCAGGGCCCGAGGTCTCCCCAGAAGATTCCTTCTTCCTTGGTCAGTACTGCAAGGCAAGCGGGTGCCACTGTGTGCCGTCCAGGTGCAGCAGAGCTGCCTGAGGAAGTCATCCGCTCCCTGGGTGAGAGGGGACACTTCCGAGTCCAGATCCTGCCACTCCAGTCTTCACCAAACCACCTAACCCGCTCAGACCTTTCTCTTCATTTTCCTTCTCAAAATTATGACCGTGTGATGGTTTGAACACGAAACGTCCCCACAGGCTTAGGTTTTGCACATCTGTTCCCAGCCATGGCACTATTTTGGGAGACTGTGGAACCCAATAAGGAGGTGGGGCCTGCCTGGCAGAAGTCGACTGCTCAAGGTTATAATTCCAGGCCCCTTGTTCTATTCCTGTTCTCATTGCCTCCTGGTCTACTGCACTTCAAGAAACCTCCACAGTATTCTGTCATCCCATCCATTCTGCTACACCTCCCTCACCACTGTAGACCAAATCCCTATGAAATCATAAGCTAAAATCAATCTGTCTTCTGTTAAACAATTTCTCTGGGTATTACAGTCATAATCATAGCAAAAGTAAATCATACAGATTCTTTTTCTTTTTGGATAAATATATTTACATTGTAGGAGAATTAGTATTGAAACATGTGAGGAAAGTATGGGTCAGTATTTTGTGAGCATGTTATTTTATTCTATCTTTTGTAAGACTTTCTATGTTGTATTTTGCGAGCGTGTTGTTTTATTCTACCCTTTGTGAGACTTTCTATGTTGTATTTTGTGAGCGTGTTATTTTATTCTACCCTTTGTGAGACTGTCTATGTTGACACATACTTTTGCCTAGTTGAGGTCAAGCGATATGGCAAAGCCTATCTTGCTTTGCTCTGTTTGCCTAATGCCCTAATGTGTTACCACATTAGAAATGTATTATAAACTCATTTCAGCATGGTATAATATTAGTTCATCATTGAAATGTGCCCCCCCCGACGTCTGCTCTTCAGTAACTGCTTAATCTCTCTGTCTAGTTTCTGATATTTGTTCTGTAAACACGGGTCTCTTTGTAGATACATCTGCGATGAGTTTTTTAGTTCCGACTCCGAGTTCTATCCTAGAAGGAGAGTTTCTAGGTCATGGAGACGAGGGTTCTATTTACATTCTTAACTTTATTGTTCACTTAGGTTTCCTCCTGTGCTGGTTAGCTGGAATTGCCCACTTGTCACCTCACAACTCTCATCAACTAGAATCACCTCAAGAAAGAGTCTCTACAAGGAACGGCCTACATGGGACTGGCTGTGAGCATGTGTATTGTCTGAATTAAGTTCATTGATATGGAAAGACCCTGCCTAGCATAGGCAGCACCATTCCCTAGGCAAGGATGCCTGAGCTGTTCAAGAGTAGAGAAAAGGAGAGCAAGCAAGCAAGCATGCGCGCAAGTATGCATGCACTTTCTCTCTGCTCTTGACTGTAAACACGGCGTGTACAGTTGTCTCTAGCTCCTGCAGCTGTGACTCCCTACAGTGATGGACCTGGACTTGTCACCTAAAATAACCTCCTCTCTCTTCTCCCTCCCTCCCTCCCTCCCTCCCTCCCTCCCTCCCTCCCTCCCTTCCTTCCTTTCTTTGTCAGAGTATTTTATCAGTAACAGGATAGTACTTTTAATGTATATGTGTGATCTTGCTTTTTGTTCTTTTTCCTTGTATGTGGCACACACACTTAAAGACACCTAATAGAGTCCATCAAATGTGTCATTCCTCCACAAGAAAGCTGCCTTCATCTGTCACCCTTTCACTTGCCCTTTTACTGGTGAAACCCTCGTGTCCCTTCTCATTGCCTGAGTGAGAGAGGTAGGGTTGGTTTTCGCACTCCCTTTGACCTATATAAACTCTGCTTGGAAACTTCCAGAAGTCCCTCTGACTCATGCTATCTAAGTTTTCTGCCTCTAAGCATAGCCACCTTGGTCTCCAGATTGCCCTTGTCCTGACACCAAAGGCAATGCTGAGTTCTTCTCTGGGAAGGCCATCTGCACCCCCTCCGAAGGCAGGATTAAAGGTCGGCCGCTCCTTCAGGCCCCAGCCCTGGGGTTTAAGGCTGAACATTTTGCCAGCTCCACTGTTCAGTAATCAGCTCTAAGGGAATGTTGGCTGGAAGAGGGTAGGGCGCCCTCCCCATAGCTCTGGGCACGCAAACAGTCATTTACACCTGCAAAAGGTGGCGGCGTGTCCACACCAAGCAAACAATGTTACAGGTGTGAGGGGCTGTTTGCTCAGGCCAGGAGCTTAAGCAAAGCCAGCACCGAGAGGCTATTTTTACACCTGTGTTACACTGAAGGCCCTTCATCAAGGTCACCTGCCTCCAGAGGTGACTCTTGTCCGTGGCTTACTCTCTGCTGGGTCACCACCAGTAGCCAGCACCAGCACCTTGTCGGTGGCCTGCCAGCCTTGCTCTTGCCTTTCCAGCCCTCCGAAAGCAGTAGAAAGACCAGGAATTCCCAGAGCCAATATCCAGCAGGGTTGAGAACGAGCGGTGGCAGCCCTTTGTTTGCCATGTACACTAGATGGCGCTGCAGCCTCATAATTGAACCAGGACCACAGACGAGGTTAAATCTCACCTCGGAAGAAAGGGCTTTACTCATTGTTTTAGCCCAAACCTACTGCAGTCCTTTGATTCTGTTTCCCTTTATCTTGATAAAGAGTTATAGTCCAAGGACGGCAGAGTATAAGAGTATAAAATACGCTCCTATTTAACCATCAAGCGGCTTCCCGTGATCTGTGGGCAATGTCACCTTGCCTGGACCTTTATCCATTTTAACCACCCTGTACTACAGAAGAAAACCTGAGATCCTTTCATTTCAGCTCATCAAAGTCTCAGCCCGTCTCTCCCACAGGTAAAGATACTCGCACAGGTCTCTGTCTCACTCTGGTTCATTTAAGCTCTCTGGTAAAACCCCTTTGCGATTTGTTGCTGTTTTTGAGAGGGGAGGCCCCGCTTTTCTTCACACTGAGTACAATACACGTGTGCATACATCATCGAGGGAATAGCGCCTGTGGGTACATCCTCTCTGTCCCTCAATTACCCCTCCCCGCTCTGAGGACTCAGCACAAAGGTTGACCTGGGAAACTCATGCAAGGACACCTCAGGTTCTGCCTTCTAGCAACTGTTTTCCTACCCAGATAAAGTCGCCAGGCATTGGCAAATATGTATTTGACACCCACAAATATTTACCAAACACCTGTGATTGAAGCAGGACAGCAGATGCCACAGGAGCGAAGAGGGTGCCTTGCTCTCGGGGCGCTAATGATCTAGTTTAACAGACTGGACCTAGGAATCAATAGTGGGCGATAAGATGAAGCATTCCGTTTTCAAACTCCCAGCAGAGTGCGGGATTTGTGGCAGATACCATTGGTCTTGGACAGGAAATGTGCAAGTCCAGCCCAAATAGACCAGTCAGTGTAGCTCGGGAGCCAAAGGAGGGAACTGGGCAGGAAGCAAAGACCGTGTTTCTTCAAGATGCCTAGCCAGGCACACCTGTGTACATATTCCACCACGAAATCTTACTACCCGACCAGTTCAATGAAATGTTATGTGGAATTTTTATTTCAAAAAAAAAAAAAAGAGATTTACTTCATGCCTATGAGCATTTTGCCAACATGCATGCAGCTATGTGTGTATGTATGTATGTGTACCGTGTATGTGTGCCTGGTACCTGCAGAGGCGAAAGGGCATTAGACCCCCCTCAGACTAGAGGTACTGGTGATTGTGAGCCACCATGGGGGTTCTGGGAATTGGACCCCAGTCCTCTGCAAGAGCAACAAGTGCTCTTAGCCCCCAGCCGTCTCTCCAGCTCCTACATGGAAACTGTAAGTGGCCAGTAGAGAAGACCTGGGATGGAAGAGAGCAGTGCTGACTCTGGCGTGCAGACTGGCAAAGGTGTCCAGAAGAGTGGGGGCAGCAGAGCCTAGAAGACAGGAGCTTTGGCTGGACGGACTCTAGTGGGGACTTCTGCTTTCATGAAAGCGCCGGTCTAGAAAATCGTAACTACTGATTTTTAAAATTCTGATTTAGAAAACAGAGGAATCTGATCCCCAACAGAGGGGAGCGTTTTTACGTCTGTCTGACTTCCCTTGCCTCCCCACCCCTCGCCCCAGCCCAGGGCCAGGGAGTGGGAAGAATGCAGCCCATCTCAGCAGCTTAGAGCTTACTTCTGGGAAGAAGGGGTGCAGGACTGCCCAGTCCCCAGTCAGCACCTCTTACTCTTCCTCAGGAAAAGCACAGGGTGTAACTTTCCAGAGGGCAAGTTGAGGGCCCAGCCGTGTGGCTCCAGCCGGTGACAGCCTGTCTCCCATTCCCACCCCTGTCCAGCACAGGCACTGGTCCACCCACTGGGGCGCAGTGGGAATCCAACCTTGGAGAGTGGGTCAGCATCTCTCCACTCTAAGAGGACAGTCTTGTAATAATAGCTGTAAAGTACTTTGCAAATGAGAGGAAAAACTCACAACAATGGCTGTGGAGTGCTCTGCAAACACCCAGTGAGATAGCAATGACCATGACGGATTATTGTTCTGAGGCTGGAGAAGAGGGGCAGAGGGAGGGAGAAAGGCCAGGGACAAGGGAGAAAAGACTTGGAAATCTAATGCTTTCTGGCATGGATGAGGCCAGACTCAGATCCATGGGGTTCCCATCTCAAGTTTGAGGCTGCAAGCTACAAACACTGAAAGTGAAAGTTCACACTCTCTGCCTAGGAATTCTCAGAAGCTGCTCATGGGAAGTGGAATATTTTCCTAATCCCAGAGACAGACACCTAACTCCCCACTACCATCCCATGCCCGACTTTAAACAACTCTCTTTTAAACAGGAATACATTGCTGCAGGACGGACAGTTCTAGAAATCATGGCGCACTACACCTGTCCAAGTGCCTGGAAGGGAAAGGGGGCCCTGATTTCCCCAAGGTTGATGCAATCAAAGGTAGGAAGGACCCTGCTCCATTTCTCCTGTAGAGCGCACCCACCTGGCTCTGCAAATCACAGGAAGCAAATGGGGGCTGGGGGAAGGACAGAAGGAGTTGAAAAGGAGAGAGAAAGGGAACAGCCGGGTCATGGCTAGCAGCACCCCCTGGGCACTGCAGTCTGTCCCTTGACCTTTCCAATCCCAGGTAGCTGATGCTGCCTTGAGTTTGCACTTTGAGTGTCACCCAGGCCCTAGTCTGCCCTGGGTGTGTCCTTCAGTCTTGAGTCTTGAGTCACAGCCCATGCTGGAAGGACCCTTGCTCTATGTTTGGGGAGCAACTTGATGCAGTCTCTCCTTTTACCCTGTGTCTGTTATCTACTGACCCCTTGACAAGTGTTCGGCACACAGGCATGGCAGAAAAGTTGGAGCAAAATCTCTGTCCCAAGGTGTATGCATTGGCCTAGCTGAGAAGACACAGCTCCAAACAAATAATTCTATTAAGTGTGGCACACTGCGGTGAATCTGGCCTTCGGCACCCTCTCTCCACTTCCACTGTCCTAGATCACTATTCAGAGAAAGGTGGTACACCACCATGCAGTGATGATGCCCGTTTCTTAGAGCAGTTAGCTATCAGGGCTAGGAAGAGAGCCAGTAGGAGAAGAGAATTCAAAACGGAGAATTTTGGGGGTAAAACAAGGCACAGTCCAGGCGGGGTGCAAAAGGACCTTTCCCGAGGACCAAAGGACTTCAGGAGAGAAGTCTGCAGCCCCACCCCAAATGTCCCATGTTGAACCCCAACCTCACACAGATCCAAGGTTCAGTAGATTGGGCCTGGGTTTCCCGACAGGCCTCAGTTCATCCGCCACCGCTGGCGCCTGGGTCTGGGGCACAAGAAACAAACAAACCCGGGGTTTTTCTGGCAGCCACTGAGTTTCATTTCTCTGGGCTTCATCAGGCTGCAGCAGAAGCCCATGACAGGAAGCTGGCTGGCCACGAGGGCCACAGCTCCTACAGTGCTCCGATGGGATTGAAGTACCTATTTTAGAAACCCTGGGACTGTGGAACAGAAGTGGTTACACAGCCAGGCCTTGGGGGTGAAGCCCGCCCTAACCTCTGCTTCTGAGAAACACAATGCCAGTGCCCATGTGGGGACTCTAAAGTGTGACACAGGTCCTGAAACATCATATACAGGCAAGGACATTCTGGAAGGAAGGGAGGGAGGGAGGGAGGGAAGAAGGGAGAGGGAGAAATGCATCAAAGGGAAGAGGAAGGAAAGAAGAGGGGAGGGGAAGTTAGGCAGGAGAGGATAATAATAATAATAATAATAATAATAATAATAATAATAATAATAATAATAGAATAATGAACAACTAAAGAGAACATCTCCAGCTATTTCTAAGAGCTAATACTCACTTGCCGCAGGCCAGCAGCAGGCAATCCTGTCACTGCAGCCTGAAGGCAGGAGTAAGCAACTATTCCTCCTCCCTCAGAAAGCCCGACAATCCCAGCTACCCTGCTCCTACCTGACCTGCCACTGTTGAGTTGGGGTTAGAGGTCAGCCCAGAACAGGGAGCACCTGAAGAATGGTCTATAGTTGTGGCTTAAAAACCAGAGGCGTCATCTGCTACCTCCTGATCTCGGGGCTTTGCTGCCTGTCCCAACCCTCTCTGCCCAGGGCCTAGAGAGGGCTGTTGTCCAAAAATTCAGTCTCAACAGGATGCGTTAGCAGGAGAGCCTAGAGAAGTCCAGGACCCAAATATACTGTCATCCCAGCTTGTCTGGTCTCAGAGACTTTCAGAGGTAGATCGGCATTGCTCTGCAAGGCGCCCACTAGAAGGATTCTTCCTGCTGCCAACACTGTTGTGAGCGGATCTTCAGGAATATGGTAAGGAAAGGCTTCCCTGGAGTGGAGTGCAGGATCCACCACAAAGCTCCAGGAGACCCGAGAAGGCCATGCCCTGTGCAGGACTCTGCCCTGGACCCCTGTGCTCTGCAGAGCTGGGCCCAGGCAGGACATAGGAAATACTATGGTATCAAAAAGGTATAACATCCAGACCCTCCCAGATAGGGTGCTCATAGGAAGCCAAACACATGGCTCAAAAATCCTGCCATCCCTGTTTCTCTGACGAGTGCTAACATCCCAGAGCCCTCTAGGCTTCATGGTTATCAACATCAGTTCAACTACACCCACAGCGTCCTGATGAATGAACCAGCAAAAGACTTCCTGGACTCTGCCCAAGGTGTCCTCTCTTCCCTGGCCCTGGCCCTCTGACAGCTGTGCAGCTCCCCACACCTTCCCCCACGTAGGCTCGCGGCAGAGCAAGGCTCCTGGAGAATGCTGCGGGGAAGGAGGTCCAAAAACCAGAGAGTGGGGCGCATGCATTTCCATGACTCTTCAGAGGAAACCAAGGTCCAGAGAAGACAGGTGACCTGCGAGCGAGTACCACTCCCAGAAAGGTGAGTGACCTGATCTTGTCCTCCCACACACTGGTGGCACTGCTGTCCTCTGGGTCACTCCACCTGCCGTGCTCTGCACAGTGACCCGTGGGACTCGACACAGATCTGAACCTCCAGGTGTCTCATGGAGCAGAAGATCACCAGGAGAGCCAGATGGATTTGAGTGACCCTCTGTCCCTGGCCACACGCACACTGGTCTGGGAGAGCTATCTGCGCAGCAGAGGGTTGCAAGTACCCAGCTGCGTGCCCGTGTAGAAGTAAATGTGTGTGCACGTGTAACGGCGTGTAACGGATGTGTGTCTGTGGAAAAGGACACCACATCGCGCTAACCACCGCCCCGACAATTCACTAGAATATTCTCCACAGGGGGAGATTTTTATTTTAGATATTTTCATGGCAAAACATGGAAATGACCCACGTGCTCAGTGATCGGGAGCAAGAAATAAAAACAAGGTTCAGTCAAGAAATAAAAATTTGGAGTTTAAAAAAAGGTATGTATATTTAATATTGTATTAAAATATTGAGATTTCCTTCCTCAAACAGGACTTAAAGTAATTAAGTAGGCAAGCAATTAAACAAGTCAGTCTTCTTAGCATGTGAAGGATAGGAGATGTCTACTCCCCCGCCCCCACCCCGCCTTTAACTCTTGGGATATTCCCATCTCAAAATAGACGGAAAGAGCCAGCTGTGGTGCACATCTGTAATCCCAGCACTTGGAAGGTGGAGGCAAGAGGAATAGGTGTTCAAGGCTACCCAAAGCTATATCTCAACTGTACAATTGTATCATCCTGTAAGATACATGAGACTATCTCAGAAGACAAGTAAATAGGGGGCCGGTGAGAGAGTGCAGCTGGTCAAGTCACTTGCTGACAGGTCTGATGACCCGAGTTTGATCCCTGGAACCCACATGACAGGAGAAAACCAACTCCTGAAAGCTGTCCTCCGACTTCCACAGGAGTGCCACGGTGTGCCCATGAGTGGACACAGAATAAATAAACAAAGGGGTAATAAATGCCTCCCACAAAGGACCTTCTCCCCAGGACCAGGATTCTCCTGTCCAGAGCAGTAAACTCACCAGGCTCAAGTATCCACCAAGGCATTGTGTTTTCTGCAGAGGAAAGGGAAAGCTCTCCCTACAGGGGACAGTTCCAGCAAGTGTGAGAATAGAATATAGTTTATCAAAGGATGCTGCCAACCACACTGTGGACAAAGTCCAGCACTGGTCCCGTCTCCGCCAGTCACTGGCTGTGTGCCAATGGCCCTTCCCTGCCTACCTCCATCTTTTCGTGGTGCCCTGGGGAGGGGGTGAGCAACAAGCCTCCCGGATATGATGAGGAGTGTGGCAGGAGGCATGACCCAGCCCAGGGGCGTGGCGACTTGACACTATCATATCACAAGTATAAATGGTGTGTGCAATTTGATCCAACTATTCCTCTTCTAGGTATGTTTGCTGTGAGTGCACGGACCCTTGTGTGAATGGCTTCTAAGGAGTAAATTCATTTTCTGTGATAGCAGAAGATGGGGAAGCCAGCCCAAATATTCTTCCCTATGGAATGGTTGCTTCAGCAAGCACACATACCATAGCTGGGAAGCCTGAAGAATTCCGCATTGATTTGAAAGCCTTACAGGTTTATGTTGTAAGGACAGGGCAACACATAACAATGCCTCTCACCAAAGGAAGATATAACCTAGGGATGGGTCTGTTTGCGTTCACAGTGCAGACTGTGGAAGGATGGAGCAGGTACAGTAAAAAGTCACTTCCAGAGAGTCGTCTTGGTGGCTCAGGGAGACGTCTTGTTCAATGCACCCTTTTGTACTGCGCCTTTATTTTCAATGAGCAGTAAGTATTCTGCATGGTCAGGAATGTGAATAACTATGCCCCAGACTGGCGTCACCCCTGCTCCGTGTAGCAGTAGCATTTTGAAGTCAGGCAGGCTTCATGTTCTGATTTTTCCATAAAAGCATCCTATTTCACAAAGTGAGAAAAGGGAATCCCTTCTCTAAGTGCTTACTTAGAGAAGCACTCCGCTGTCCTTTCTCTGTCCCTTCATTCCATACCAGGGCCCCATACAGGCAGACACAGGCCCCGATTCTAATAGCCTCCCTCTCCTGTGCGTGGCACAGTTATGCAAGTGTACATGGCCCCCAGTGCCACTGGCTCTGCCTGATATTTCCAGATCAGTTACACACATGCACATACATGACCCTAGCTCCTTTACTAGAAAGCCTGAGACGGGACTTTCCTAGGCGAGGCTGCAGTCAGGCTACCATTTGCCTCTGCACCCGTGTAAGGAGTACTGCAGGCTGGCAGCCTAGACGGAAACACTGAACAAATTGCCAGGGCCGCTCCCCTGGGGATGAGACAATGGGTCTTCGGAGAAAGCCTTTTCCTTCCAGGCTTGCAGCCACTGTCAGAAAGAAAACAACTTCCTCTCCGGGACAGAATGGCAGCAGCCAGCCAGCCAGAGGGGAGATTTATGGAGATATAATGTGACCTCTTTATTGCCCTGGACACTTGGGAGGTGTTTCAGGGGAGATTTACGCCTTTTCGAAGGGGAGGGAGGGGAGCCAGGGTGCTGAAAAGTATCCACCAAGTCTGTTTTCCCCTGTTGGGGTTTCTCAGGGATTACTTCATCAAACCAAGGTTAAGCCCCAATCGCCTGCACTTAACATTTTCTCCCACTAATGTACCCAGTTACCCTGAAATGCTGCAAGCTTTCTGCATGAAATATGGAGTCTGATGTGAGTCGGCAAGGTTCTGTCCAGTTCTGAGTACAGTGAACAAAGCAAAACCAAAAAGAAAGACAGACCAACTACATCCTTCTAAAGGCTCAGGAGATCGTCACACACACCGTTGCAGTACCCCCCCCACCCCGCCCCGCTATAAAAGAGGGTGTTATAGAGAGGGCTAAGTTTGGGGCTGGGAAGATAGCCCTGCTGTTAAGAACACTAGTTCGATTCCCAGCACCACAGGGAGCCGGTGTCTGTAACTGACATTCCAGGGAATCCAACAGTCTGTTCTGTGGCCTCCAAGGGCACCAGGCAGACGGAGGGTGCACAGACATACACGCCAGCCAAACAGTCCATACACAAGAAATAAACAGAGAATCTATGACTGAAGCGCTCTCTCCCTAACTTGACAGTCATTCAAATTAATAGATCAAACGTTATCTGCATATTGCTCTTTCTGCAGTGAGAGGTTTCTCGTTTGCTTGTTTCGTTGTGGTGGCGGTTGTTGTTTGTCATTGGTTTATAAGCTGTAGAAGCCTTTCTTTGAAGAAAATCAAAATTAACATAACTTCAAAAGACAGAACCACAGCTGGTTGGTAAAAGGGCTCCCAGTCTCTTCCCATCCACATGGCGTGGCCCCAAGGAAGGTCCTCCAACCCCTAGAGGGCACTGTGGGCAGCCGTGTCATTGTTCTCTACTGTTAAGGTGAGACTAATGCTGGCCAGTTCCACTATCAGAAACTTACCAGACTTAAAGACGAGGGCCATGGAAACCGATTGCAGAAGTGGGAATGTTTACCACAATTGGTTGCCTCTCTTCAACTGATCTTCACTTGAAAATGAAGTCTATAGAAAAGATGGTTTCTGACTTCCTGCTTGCCGAGCCACCTGACTTGACACTCTATTACAATGCTCCGGATTAATATACTTTTAGGTTTTCTTCTCCTGATTTATACCTAAAATTTTGTATTTAAGCTATATAAATTAAAATTGCTACAAAAACTTCAACTATGCTTTAAGAGAGAGTGTCTCACTTTTTAAGTCTCTCCTGTCACCAGGGACCATCCCTAGTAATAGTGGCTGGCAAGTTTATATTTTCCTTAATTATAATTTTTATTTTTTAGGAAAAGTTTAAATTATAGAAAACTACAAAAAATTTTACTTGTATTCTTCTTCCACCATCTCTGAGCCAATCTTTTGAACGTAACACATAAATTTTCTGGCTTCCTTTTGTACCTTTGCACAATATATCTCTGTACAATGTAATATAATCTTGTACTTTTTAAAATTTTTACAGGCGTGCTTCATGCTCTGCAGTGAATTTATACTTACTTTAAAAAAATAAACCATCTCAATCACTGAATGAATGAGAGCACAGCAAACAATGGCACCCACCACCCGGCGCTGTCAAATCTTTATTATTTTGTCATATTGGTGTTTGCTTCCTATCCCTTTTTCCAGCCGTGGGGATTGAACTCGGGCCTCCTGCATGCTAAGCACATGTCCTGCTGCTCCGCTGCCGCAGCTCCTGCTTCCGATAGTTTTAGGCGAACAGAGCATTGCAGATGTAGCCCCTTCCCTTTAGGGGCTATAATTCTGTCTCAGGTCCACTCTCACAATGTGGACCCGTTGTCAGTACCACCCCGTGTTTTCATTATCTCAATCCATCACGTTTCCTTAGCCGTCGTCTCACTGAGACAGTTTGTGTCCCTGCAGCCTAAACCCAACATGATGACGTGGGGCTCTCAAGAGGTGACTGTGTCATTAGATTGAAGCACTCATGGAAGGAATGAATACCCTTATAAGAGAAAAACAGACATCTATCTCACCTCACTTGAGGGAACAGAACATCGTAATCCACAAACTACAAAGAGTTCCCTCACTAAATGTACTGGCACTTTGATCTCAGACATCCCTGGTTTCAGAATAAATGTCTGTACTTTAGCTACCCAGTCTCAGATATTCTATAGCGGCTGGACTAAGATGGATTGGCTGTGTTTTGGTTGTCTCCAAGTTTTGTTTTAGTAGCAATGCCTCAAGCAAGCATCCTTGTACAAACCTCTTTATAGGAGAAAAGGTTTTTGTTCTGTTTTATCGTGTAATGGACTTGTTACAGCCTTGCCAAGAAGTATTTGCATAAGTGGCTTCTGCTTAGTTGTCAGCAGAAATGCACCAGTCAGCTATTGTTAGCTTATGTGGTAACAAACATCTTCCAAATCTCAATAGAACCTATAATTAGCTTATAATAATATTAAGGACCTTTCTCTCTTCGCATTGCGTGTCAGCTGCAAATTAGTCATAGTTCTGGTATGTACCTGTGCTTCATTCTGGAATTTTAATTTTTAATGATGCTTTTGCTTATCGGGAGGTAGGCATGCGCCGTGGAGTGTGTATGAAAGAGAACAATTTTCAGGACTTGGTTCTCTCTCAGTGTTGGACTTGGCAGCAAGTGCCTTTACCTGCTGAGCTGGCTGTCTTGCTGACCCTCCAGCTGGCATTTAGACTGAAGGTGACTCATTCCTTCCACGGGGCAGAGTATGAAAATGATGGCAGAGCAACACAAAAGTCCTCTGCTAGATGGCTGCAAGGTGACGTCCAGGTAAGTCCCATTCGCAAACTCACATCTTCAGGGTGACAGAAGAGATAAATGCGTACTTATCTTAGGGGGCAGCAAACAATACCCATTCCTCTACAGATCAGTTACTCCCTGAAAGCATGTGTCCTGGGGCATTTTCTACACAGGCACAGGTCAGGTTCACTCCTTTAAACATATTTCTTAGATTTATGTGCATGAGTGTTTTGCCTGCATGTGTGTGTATCTATGCACCTTGCGCATACCATGCCTGTAGCGGTCCGAAGAGGGCATCAGATCCCCTGGAATTGGACTTACGGCTGGTTTGTGAGCCACCCCGTGGGTGCTGGGAACAGAAGAGCAAGCAGTCAGGGCTCTTCGCTGCTGAGCCATCTCTCCAGCTCCCTTCACTCTTTTAAGAGAGCTTCTTAGTTTTACACGGTAACGGCACACAACATTTACATTCTGTCTTCCAGTCCCCACAGTTGTTCAGCTGGTCCTGATGCTGGAAAGGAAGCCGTGCTAATGCCAGTCTTTCTGCGCTTGCCTCCCGGGACCTAACGCCTTGGCTGGCTTCCAATAAGTAATTTTTCACTTCCACTCACAACAGGGCTGTACTGAACAGCGCTGCGTGCGTTTCTGTGCCAGGACCTCGTTGGTTTGTTTTGATTTCTGATAAGAAAAGTTCCCTTTTCTTAAAAGTCTTTGTTTTTAAAAAATTATCTTGACTATTCTCATACAATAACTCTTCCACAGAAATTCTATAATCAACTTGACAAGTTGCATTTAAGAAATCCTATTGGGCTGTTTCCTGAGACAGCAATAAACATATAGACTTGTGTGTGGGGGATGTGAAATAGAAAATATTTCCGTGCTCCCTACTCCAAGATTTTGGTGTCTTTCCTACTCTCGGGTCTTCTTTTATGCCTTCCCATGCTTTATGGGCACTCCCTAGGCACATCTCATTTGTTTACTGAGTTGACTGTCTTTCAACTAAGAAACTAAGGCATCCACATTTCATTTCCAAACACATTTGCTTCGTAAACAAGGAAACTGGAACAGCCAGAGGTGGGAGAGATGGGCTCTCAGCCTTGCCCCTTGGTGTGTCCTGGATTTCTATTAACATTTGGCAGAAAATCCCAGCACGGGGGCATGAGCTGCTCTCTAAATTGGCTGATGATGAAACTTTTACCTTATTTGTTTTAACTGATGGAGTGGCCTTGAGGAAGGAAGCAGAGAAGGCAAACCCTTGCCCTGTCACCTCCCAGCGAGACCCAGTTCTGTCACCTGCTGTCCCTCTGCCGTCTGCTCCAGTGAACTCCATGGGTGCAAATGGCAGTTGGTCACTTTTATCTCGAGTCGCCTATTTTATCCTTGATAAATATCGTTCTATCATAAATATACTTGATAGGATAGCATTTAACTCTCTTGGCTGTGTGTTACTTTCCCCATGTTTGGGAGAAAACGTCTGACATAAACAACTTAAGGAGGGACCATGCACCTTGAATTACTCTTTGAGAGGATACTGTCCATCCTGGGGCAAGGCCTGGAGGCTGGGGTTCCACCTATGGTGGCAGGAGTTTGCTGCAGTTGTTTCTTACATACAGTAGACAGAGATGGGTGCTGGCATCCATCTTGCCTTGCCTTTGCCTTTTTTCCTTTTAATTTGATCCAAGATTCCAGCTCGTGGGATAGCACTACCTACACTTTTCTTCCTAAATCAGTTTTTTTCTGGAGACGCATTCACAGACATACTCAGAGGTGTGTCTCCAGTGACCTAGGGATTTTTCTAAAATAATGTTACTTTTAAAAAAATTGTTTAATTCTTTACCCCCACTCCTCCCCCTCTCTCTATGTGTGGCCATGAGCGTGTGAGCACAGGTGCACTTGGAAGTCAGAAGCACTGAACCCTCTGGAACTGGAGCTGGAGCATCAGGTGCTTGTGAGCCTCCTAGCACGGGTGATGGGAACAAAATGTGGGTTCTTTGGAAAAGCAGTTCACACACTGAGCCATCTCTTCAGCCTCCCCTAGGCATAGCTTAACCCAATCAAACTGTCAATCAAAATTAACAGTCACTCTTTTCTCCCAAACCAGATTTTGCTGCAAAACTAAATCATAAGTATGTAGATATAGAATATACTTCATACTTTGATAATATTTATTTTCTTTCTCCTTTATTTGTCTTTAGCCTCAGAATTATTCAGCCCAGCAAGCATCTACAAGTCAATTACAAAGCAGATGGAGTGAGGCCTCTTTACCATGCTATGGGAGGGAGGCCAGTCCACCACACTGTGGGAGGGAGGTCTGTCCACCACGCTGTGGGAGGGAGGCCTGTCCACCACGCTGTGGGAGGGAGGTCTGTCCACCACGCTGTAGAAGGGAGGCCTGTCCACTACATTGTGGGAGGGAGGCCCGTCCACCATGCTGTGGGCTGGCACACAGACCTCATCCAGCTCAGCCCTCTGCACTCTCTGAGGTTAGACGCCTGGGCTGTCCTACTGGGGCAGCTTGAAGAGAAAAGGCCTCTGAGCTCAATCCATCCCTTTACATCCTAGGGAAAGTGTGGAGCAGTTACAGCTACAGAAGGCACTGGGACTGTGTCTTGGCTGGCAGAAGGCTTGCCTAATGTGCATTAGGTTCAATCCCCAGCACCACATTGGAAAAGGGGGGAGGGCATGGTATCTTATTCATATAACCAGCACTTGAAAGGCTGTCAAGAGGATCAGAAGTTCAAGGTCATCCCTGGCTACTTAGCAAGTTCCAGGCCAGTCTGGGATACATAAGACCCTACCTCCAAAAAAACAAAGTAACCATGTAGACTGGTTCAAATCTGGAGTAGAGCTCTACCAGATCCTCACTCTCCACCTTTGTGGAAGGAAAGAACAGGTGTTGGGGAGAGAAGCCATTGCCCTCCACAAATGGCACTTTCCTTGTTCTTTACCTTTCTGTATCTTTAATTATGGTTAAAAAAATACATAAAATTTATCATCTCAGGAATTACGAAAGACATAGTTCAATAGAATTTGATATATTTACACCATTGTGCAAACAATCTCCAGAGATTTTAAAAACATTTTTTTCAGAGCCAAAACTCTGTACCTACCAACACCTTAACTCCCCCCTCCCTCAGGAATCCCCAGTCTCTGCCTCTGGGACTTAACTTCTCCATGTCTCAGACAAGGGAAATTTTACAATGTCTGGTTCTTTTGTGATTGGCTTATTTCACTTAACACAACATCCTTGGGATTTATCCCTGGTGTGGCCTATTCCAGAATGTTCTTCCTTTTTAAGGCTGAATGTGTTCGATACACATTTGTTACCCACCCACCCTGTCCCCTTGGTAGACACTAGGTCGCTGCCACCTTTGGGCAGTTGCGTTTCTTTCCCCTTAGTACTGTGTTTATAAGTCAGCCAAGTCTGCTGACACAGGCAATGGGAAGTCAGACTGCTCCAGGGGCAGATTGTCTTGTGTTAGCGGGTCCCATAACTGTGATTTCTTTATCTATCCTTGGACATGGCAGCTCCTGCCCAGAGGAGTCAGTGAAAAAAAGATGCCATGAGGAGTAAGGAACAGTGAGTGTTGGGGTCTAATGTCTCCACATGTCACGGCTTCCCCAAGGCATTAGACCAGGTCTGGGAACATGGGCAGTATCTATCTCTGTTGCTTCTGCCTACCTGCAATCTTCAACCCTTGAAGACGGTCAGACAAAAATCCTGCTCCTGAGAGCAAGCACCCACATAAGTGTCATTCACTTTCCTCATTTTCCATGTTCTGCTTTTTTAATTTAAGGGTCTGTATTTCAGGCTACACTCAAACTCCCTATGTAGTTGAGGGTGGCCTTGAATTTCTGATCCTCTTGCCTTCACATTCCAAGCATGATTACAGGTGTGTGCCCCCATGCACAGTTTATGGAGTGATAGGCTTTATAATGCTAGATAAGTACTCCATCAACTGACCTAGGGCCCAGGCTCTATTCCTCCTTCCCCAGTTCACAGTCATTATTACATCCCAAGACTACACTCCATCCTTAGCTTTGTGATTCCAGATCCAGAAAGGCCCCCATACCTAGGAGACACCATCCGGTCATTTTCACCAAGAACCAGAAGCCTAGGCTAGCCCGCCTACTTCCTTCAAGACAGGCAGCAAGCCCCGCTCTGTTTCTCTGATTGGGATGGAGTCCAGGGCCTCGTGCATGCATGCTAGGCAAGAGCTTTTCAACGGAACCGCACCCCTAGCTGTGTCCAGGTTATAGATGTGAAAACTGGAGGGAGGACCTTGCAAAGAATCAAGGCAGGGTTTCAAATCAGGTGTCGTTCTCCAGACTGGCTTCCTACTCGCAAGACCCTGTCTCTCATTTGTCACCCACCAAGTCATAGGAAGCTGCAGGTCCCAGTAAGGAACATAAGCAAAAGTTCTGAAAATAAAGAGAAAGTTTGACAACAAGGACTCCCCGCTTCATGCGCACAGCTGGTTACACTGTCCATGTGGCCAGCTCTCCCCTTCTTCCTCTCCTCACCGCCATCCCTCTGTTCTGTCCGGCGAACAGGTCTCCATTATTAATGCCATTTCTGGAGGCGTGTTTACACAGGGCAGGAAACTTAATATCAACATTCCCCGAAGGAAAGTGTCCTGTCACTTCTGTGAAGCACTTGCAGGCGGGCAGAGCTCTCCTCCAAAGTCAACAGGCACTTACAGGCTTTAAACAGAGTCTGACTGGGAATTTGTGTCTACAGAGGATCTCGGAGCTCCTCGGCCCTTTGTTATGAAGAGGCTGAGAGACAGGCCCTGGTACATGCAGCTCCCTCCTCTCACCTCTCTAAGGAGGAACCCGGATTCCACTCAGCAGAGGAAGTTGGGAAAGAATAGACTCAGTCCCCAGCAATGGGCAATGACAAACTACAGGCCAAAAACCCAGGTCTTGATACAGGTGGTACCCTGTGAAACCTAAAAAGGCACCACTGCCCTCCCTGCCCTGACCCAGAAAACTATGGGACCAAGGTATGAGCCCAGATATAGTTTTCAAAGCATAATTTGGAGAGGGCACTTGATTTTACCAAGATTTTAGACACAAAAATGAAGTGCTAATTCTTGCTCTACAGATACCTTCAGTCCAGTGAAAACCAGAAAAACTACAGCATCAGCAGGGAGATGTGGCTTAGCTGTTATTGTTTGTCTAGGATGCATGAAACCCTTCTTTGCTCATGAAACTCCAGCAGAGTGATAACTGGGCATGGTACGCACTCACAACCCCAGGAGGAGACAGGGGGATCAGAGGCTCAAGGCCATCCTTCGTTACATAGCATGTTTGTTCAAGGGCTACATAAAACCCTGTCTCAAAACAACAAAAAACAAGCAAACAAGCCAAACCCAGTAAGTAGCATGAGGTATAGAGAGGCAGAGCATGGGCCATGTACTAATTCTTGAGAACTCTACCTGGGTACATCACACACACACACACAGACACACACACACACAAACACACACACACACAGAGTACTTAAAGACTTTCAAATGAGACTTTTCGTATGAATATAAGAATTTTAGGTGTTAGCACCCGTGAAAAATGTAACACGGTGCGGATGCTGTGGGAAATAGGTTGTTCCTCAGAACCACATGGAACTGCCACATGCCATTAAACAGCAAGGAGGGCTCGAACAGACTACATACTCCTATATAAGCAGGAGCGTTGTCTACGCTATCCAGAAGGCAGAAGCAGTTCAAGAGCCCAACCGGGGATGGCTGGATACACACAATGTGACACATAGGCATAGTATGTAACCTTGAAAATGGAGACAATGCGGACTCACGCTGCAAACCAAGGGCACATTGAGAATGCTATGCTGGTGAAATACGCCTGCCACAAATGCATATATGCGGTATGAACCTACTTTCACGTGCTATCAGGGGCAGATCATACAGACAGAAAGTAAACTGGGGTCTGAGACTGGAAAATTTGCCACTGAACTGGGAATTCCCCTGGAGAAGATAAAAACTTAAAATGGATGCCCGTGGTAAATGTTCATGCATTTGGGAGACATTCACTTTTTTTTTTTTTTTGAGGTAGGCTCTTATGTAGCCTAGGCTAGCCTCAAGCTCAGTGTGCAGCTAAAGATGACCTTAAACTTCTGATCCCCCTGCCTCTACCTCCAGAGTACTAAGGGTGCTTGCATCACCATGCCTGGGTTACACAGTGATGGGGATTAAACCCAGACCTTCACAGGTAAACACTCTACCAACTGATCCATACTCTTAGCTCTGAACTTTGAGTTATGCATACTTTACCACAATCTAAAAAAAAGAAAGAAAGAAAAAATAATAAAAGAAAAAGAGCCATGAAATGCAGCAGACACCCAGATGTGTGGTGCACATCTTTAATCCCAGCACTAGGGAAACAAAGGATCTCTCTGAGTTCAAGGCCAGAGTGAGTTTCAGGATAGTCAGGGCTACATAGGGGAACCCTGTCTCAAAAAACAGTAAGAATAACAGCAAAAAAATGTAACAAACATTCTTACATTGAACTTCCCAACTTGAACTGAAAACACTGGTGTGGATGCACAGGCTGTGTCATCTCTTTTCAGAGAGGAACAGGTTGTGTCTTTGCCTGCTGGATGACCAACACCATCCTAACAAGCATGGCCAGCTGAACTGGCTCCAACCGGTCTCCAGCGCTGTTTCTGAGGAGAAAACCTCAGTTTCCCAAGAATCGGTCAAATTCAGGTTTGGGAGGAAGACACACATCAGGGAAGTTTGGGACGTTCTGCAGCACAATGCAGAAAATTATTAACGTGAAATTTCGTCAAAAGACTCAGGAGCCAATCTGAACCAGTTCTGACCAGCAAAGGGGCGCAAGCTGAGCAACAATCAGGACAGGTGACCAAAACACACCAGAAATACGTAAACGCTGGGAGATTCAAAACTCTATTTTTTTTAATTTAATAATCTCTGAAGGATGCTAGGGAAATTTTATTACTTTGGAATAAATGGAAAGTAAAGTAGAAATCGTTTATTCTACTCCCTGTCAAACTCTACTCCAGGCAACCATTTTCTTGTCACGAACAATTTCAGGTAACAAATGAGGAAGGAAAGACAGCATTAAAACAATACCATTTGCAGCAGGGACTGATCAAGCCTGCAATTCCAGCTACTCAGGAGGCTGAGACAGAAGGATCCAAATTCAAAACCGGCCAGGGTAGCCTAGTGAGACTTGAGATCAAAATTATAGTGATGCATGAGAGAGTTTCAGAATCATACAGAATGGCAGGCTAACCAGGGCCCTTCAGCTTCACCCTTAAGCCTTCTAGTACACAGGGACTTAGGAAATGCACCCCATGGGGTGCACTGATACTTGCATAAATACAGGTCAAGGCTATCAGTACAGGCCTGTCACATTCTGGCTACTGGGGAAACTGAGGCAGGAAAATTGCAAATTCCCAGACCTGTCTGGGCTACCAAGTAACTTAAAGGGCAGACTGGACAATTTGTTGGAACTCTACATCAAAATTTAAAATAAAAAAAAAAAATTAAGATGGAGATGTTAGAGGTGTGGCCAAGTAGTTAAGTGCTGGGCTCTATCTTTGCATCACAAAGCAAACCAGTATTTCTCCCAGGAAACAACTGCTATTGCTATTTAAAGCTACTCCCACCATCTCCCTCATTACAGAAAACATAGATGGGTGGAGCCAGGACAAGGGCAAGGAAGTGGGTGCTACAGAGACTGCCTCCCTTTCTTGCATCCCAGAGCTGGGTGGAGGATTAGGGGCTGAAACTCATTGACTTGCGGCTTGATTCCCTTTTGTGATTCTTTAACCTTAACAACAGGCTATTGTGCGCATGCCCCAGTGTTGAAACCACGAGGTTGCTTTTGCCCTACAGCTTTAGAATATCTATGTGGCGGAACACTCCATTGACCCCCCGAGGCTTCACTGAAGTCTACCTCAGTGGGTTGCGGATGCAGAATGCAGAGAGACGACTATCACTCTGCAGAGCGGAGGTATAAAATAAGGCAGGAGTCACAATTCTGATCCTTTCATCATCAAAACCAAAGTGCTCAGTCTCAAGGGTCACTCAAGCACACTGCTCGGCTTCCAGGTCTATTGACTCCCCAGGCCATCCGCATCTCCACTTGTTCAATGCCTCTGTTTGTGATCCAGCCTTTACCAGAGACTGCCTGACACCAACCAGCCTTAGCCAGTACTGACCTTCTCTGACCCAACACCCATCTGGCCTACAGGACTCCACAGGCCCCCTTCTCTGGCAAGCCTATCAGTACCAGTACTAGTGTACCGGGACAGGTGGAGGTATCACCTGAGCTCCTGCAGAATGGACATATTTCCCTTTGACAGCTCTTAGATTGCACACTCGCCTATTAGCTCCCTTCCACACTGTGAGTTGCTGTCATTTGGAGGTCTTCTTGCTCGTGTTTTTATCTCCAAAGCCCAGCTGTGAGGCTCACTGAGAGTGTGCAGAGATACCTCTCGGCCTCGTGGCCGAGGAAGAAAGGATGTCTACCTTCTA